>NW_022111369.1:67344349-67396911 GCF_000313985.2 Echinops telfairi | reverse complement strand
TGGCCACCAGGAGCCAGGAGAGCCCTTCTCCACTGAAGAAGGGAGGGGAGTGCTCTCCACTCTGGCAAAGTCTCTCAGACTTTGCCTGTATGCTTCCCGATCCTCATCCGGATCTGGATTTTATAGGCTGTTGATCCTGATCCTGACTGTACTGGAGAATCCACCTCTACTCCAGCCCAAGGTCGATTGCCATAAGGTAGATATCAGATGTGCCTCCACTGTCCATGCTTCGTTTACCTTATTCTGAGACTACCCCATGTCACTGTACTTCTCTGCTGGGTTTGATAACCTGTTCCAATGGCTACACAGAGCTCATAGACAAAACTCACAAGCATAGGGGTTTATTAGAGACATTAACAGTTTAACTTAAGCCGGGATCAGAAGATATTAAAAATACAGTCATTGGTCTACGGCAGCATCTCTTCTCAGCCATCCTCGCTGGTCCTCAGTCTATCAGTCACGTGGACCCTTGATCTCTGCCTCACAGTCACATGGTTTCTGGTCTCAGTGCTGTGGCTCCTCTGCTGTGGTGCCTCCAGTCTTGGTATAGCATGTCCTTTGCTGGTTCCGCCACTTCATGCAGGAAGGGATCTTGAACGTGGTCAGCTTGATGGCTCTTCTTCCTTGGTGATCCTGGGAATACTCTGTGTTTCACCTTTTGAAGTGGTTTTTTTATACTCAGCGGAGTAACAACCCAAACTAACCAGCCTCCTCTATTAGTGATTTGCATACCCTATTTGCATGATCTCACCCAACCATTTGGCAGGAGTATAGACAAATGATAGAAGAGCCTAAGTAAACAATTTTACTTTACAAATGATAGAAGAGCCTAAGTAAACAATTTTACTTTAATCACTTCACAGAAATCCTGTGGCTGGATCATCATCCTCATAACCTGAGGAGATCGAGTGACTTCTTCTGAATCTCACCCTAACAAGTATGTGCAACCCTTGCTCAGTGTTCTTGCTGTATGCTGCATTTGCATTCTACCAGGCTTTTTTTGCATTACATACACTAGTTATTAATACTCTGATTACAATATAGTTTTTTCATGATTTATTTTCTTGAGAGTCAATTACTGCTTTAATCCACTGCCATTGAGCCAATGCTGACTCATAGTGAACTCTCTACAGAGTTTCTGCAGCTATAAATCTTTATAGGAGCAGAAAGCCTTATCTTTGTCCTGAAGAGACTGATGAGTTTGAACTACTGACCTTATGGTTAGTAGTCCACCCAACACCACCATGGGGTCTTTTTCTTCTCTCTGTCAAGAGAGAGACCCCTTTGGAGTTCAGTGTTGTTAGAATGTGTTGGTTCTGAAGGAATGATTTATATAGTTCAATTATCCATAATGTTTTAATGTGCCTTAAAATGAAACAAACAAACACAATCCAAGCTATATAATCTTATAAAGTAGCCTCAGTGGTGCAGTGGTTAGGCACTTGGACGCTAACAGAAAAGCCAGCCATTTGAACTACTGGTAACTCCATGGAAGAAATATGTGGCAGTATGATTCTGTAAGGATTACAGCCTTGTAACTCCTATGGGACAGTTTTCTGACCTATAGGATTGCTATGAGTTGGAGTCTAATAGGGGCTTAGATATTATCAAGTGTTTTCTTCGTGGACCTTTTAAAAAGAGAACCAGAGATTAGCTTAAAATAAAAGCACAGGTTGATTAGGGAACAGTTGGCCAGACAAGGTCGAATTTTCCAGCTTTCTTCTTCTCTACACCATGCTCGTGTCATGGCTGTTAGGTGCCATCGAGTTGGCTTTGATCCATAGCAACTCTGTGCACAAGAGGACAAAACACTGCCCAGTCAGCGTCATCCTCAAAGTTATTCCCGTCTTTGAGCCCATTTGTCTCAAGGCGTGTTGCAGTCACTGTGTCAGTCTTTCTCATTGAGACTCTGCCTCTTTTTTGCTGCTCCTCTACTTTACCAGCATGATGTCCTTCTCCAGGTACTGTTCTCTCCTGACAACTTGCCCAAAGTGTACAAGTCATAGTCTCTCCATTATTGCTTCTAAGGAGCATGCTCGTTGTACTTCTTTCAAGACCCATTTGTTTGTCCTTTTGGCAGTCTGTGTGACTTTCAATATTGTTCACCAGCCCATAATTCAAATACCGCGACCCTTCTTCGGTCTTCCTTGTTCAATATTTAACTTTCATATGCATATAAGGTGATTGAAAATATCATGGCATGGGTCAGGTACATCTGAGTCCTCAAAGTAACATCCTGGGTTTTCAATACTGCGCAGAGGTCTTTGGCAGAAGATTTACCCAGTGCAGCATGTCTTTGAAGCTCTTGATTACTGCGTCCATGAGCATTGATTGTGGGCCCAAGTTGTCCTTGACAACTTCAATCATGTGGACAACCTGTGATATGCAGATGACACTGCTTGCTTGCTGAAAGCAAGGAGGACTTGAAGCACTTGCTGATGAAGATCAAGGATTGCCGCCTTCGGTATGGATTACAACTCAATGTAAGGAAGATCCAAATCCTCACAACTGGGCTAATAGGTAATATCATGTCATGGCACCGCTTTCCTATTTACTCATGGATTAAACTTGAGCTAGGTACTTCCAGTTTCTTATCTGGAAAGTGGGGATAAAAATAGTATCCTATTCTGTAGGTTTTTTTAAAGAATGGACCAAATAATTCATGCGCCTAATGCTTTGCCCAGCACACAGGTAACTGGCACTGTTGCCATCCAGCGGACCCTGGGTCATGGTGATAAGTGTGTTCAGTAGGGTTTTCATGGCAGCTTGGAGCTGCGAAGTCTATCTCCAGGCCTTTCTTCCACGGTAGGAGCCCTAGTGGTGTAGTAGTTACAACTTGGGCTGGGCTCTGCGGCTCCTCGGGAGAAAGACTGGGCTTTCTACTCCTGTAAGCAATTCCAGTCCCTATAGGGGGGTGCTGTGAGTCAGCATTGCCTCTGAGTGGGCTCCCACCTTGAGCATTTAGGTTAGCAGCCATGCACGTTAACTGTTTATACCACCCACAGACTCTGGCAGGCTGAAGATCCCAATAAATGGTAGCAGGTAGCAATGGTATGACCACAAACCATGGTCAAGGCTGGACAGTTAATTAGCAATCAAGCCGGGTATAATATGTAGGTATTATGGAAAGATTTCCAAACAAATATGGGGCAATCATCTAGTGACTATAATGAATTTTTTGGCAGTTAGAGTGAATGAGGTGATAAGAGCTTAAGTGGCACTGACCACTAAGTAGACATCACTGGGCAGCACCATCTATGTTGGCCTCAATTTCCACACTCTTTCACCACTCTTAGTTTTCCTCAGCTGGATTTTCTACCCCATCCTGCCTTCCAGAAGGTTCTATCTTCCGCCCTTTGTTCTCCTTATCTATAATTGCTCTAGCGATCTGTTTGTGTTTCAGAAGTCATGGAAGCTTTCAGAAAAGTTGCAGTTGGATGAGAAAGAAGAACGCTTAGACTATGAAGAAGAAAGCTGGCTGGGCACTTTTTCTAGCTTGTGGATGTTGGGCAGGAACATTTTTTATTTTAAGATGTTAAAACTGGACTTGCCCCTTTAAAAAAAAAAATCTTGGTTAATTGAATCTTTTTGCCAACATGATGAAATGCTCCTCTGCTGCCTTTGGGGTAACTGAGATGGATTAACCTAATTCTGTGAAGTGCCTTGAGGAGTGTGTAACCCATGACCCTATCTAGGTATGTGTGGGAGCAGTTTCAACAGATGTGAAGGCCAAATTAGCATTGTTGCTCACTGTAGCTGGAGTGAAGGTTTATCTGGGAAAGAGGCGAGCTCTCGTGGTTAAAAGAAGACTGGGTTTTATCCACCACTTCCCATATCCTATGTCCTCCAATAATTAGGATTTGGCTCTCTACCAGTAACTTGGGAGCGTCAGAATTAATATGTAGGCATTGGGGTGAATAACATTTTGATGTTTAATATTACCTGATGATAACAGTAAGGCTAGCCAGGAAATCTCATGAAAAGAGTTCCTTTTTGTTCCATTGGCCCTGTTTTATTGTGTTTGGTGCAGTGATCCAATGAAAATAATAATTTTTACTTTTCTAGTTTATTTGTCTGTCGGACCCAGAAGCTAAGGAACTCAATACTTAAAGAGGACCAGGAGGGGAAAAATGAATTTTAAAAACTCCTCAAAGTGCTGGGTGAAGAATTCTACTGTGAACACCTGTGGTTTGATCTGCCCCATGTCCCTTCTTCTACACATAAAATCCCATCTCTTTCCTTCGGTGACTCCCATCTGTCCAATGCTGCACTAAAGGTTTGGAGGGAGATGGCACTACTCCCTGGATCTAATGGGGACTCAAGTCCAACCAGTGAGAATATCACAGCCCTCTGGCCACTGTGTTTAATTTAGAGGTGGGTTTTGTTTTTTGTTTTGCCAGTACTAGATCAAATGGAGTTCTCTTGCTCAAAGTCTTTGTAGAGAAACCATTTCTTCCTGCAGGAATTGCTTAGCTGGCAGAAGCTCGCTTAGAGCTTCTGGAGACCATCTCGTCACCAATGAGGGAGAGCCTGCTAGTGGACAGAGCCAACCAATAGGGAAGCCGAGGCAAGAGATGGAGGCTAGTTCCTGATGGGATCTTGAGAGTACTGGATCCAGCCATGCTTGAAGCCATAACCCTGTGGATCACTGTTATGCCCTTGTTACTATTTGCTCAAGCTAGTTTGAGTTATTTTGTGGTTTTGTGTTTTTCATTTTCAATAGCTTGAAATCCAAACATTCTCTATGGGGGGATGTGGTGGGGTGGGGGGTGGGAGAGAAAGACTCTACCCATATATAAATTTATACCCTAGAGCAGTGTTTCCCAAAGTGGGTGATAAGGACTCTTGGTGGTCACTGGAATGATGCAGCAGGTGGGCACTGCAAAAGCAGATAAACCGAAAGACAAACTCCCTGCCATCCAGTCATTCTGTCTCAGATAGATGCTGGAGGACAGATTAGAACCGCCCCTGGGGGCTCCCCAGACTGTGACTCTTCATGGGAGCAGAAAGCCTCGTCTTTCTCCAATGGAGCAGTTGGTGATTTCAAACTGCCAACCTTGCAGTTAGCAGCCTGACATGTAACCACTATGACACCAGATACCTACTCTTCATCCTGAATTATGGGTCACAGTACCAAAGCTTTTAATTGCCTAGGAGGCTCTGAGTGATTTCATTTTCCTGAAAAAGGGATGGTGGGCCAAATGAGGTTAGGAACTTAAGCTAGAGACATACAATGTTGGATATTCTGTTAACTTTCATGATTTTGAAGCAAGAAAAATATCTCAGGGATGAGACTATTTCCACATTGGCTGGTTTCCAGACTACGTCAGGATGAGAAATCATATTACGTTTTGCTCCTGCTTCTCAAAGGCGTTTCTGACAACCACATGGTGTTCAGATAGCCAACACACATGTACAAATCCCCTGTCTGTCCAACCTTATCGTGTTGAGTTGCAGCTCTGTTTTGTAAAGACGAGGAGCCCTCCCTCCCTTCTTTGTTTTCACTCCACTCATCCCACTTCTTATCTGGCACTCTGTATATGCCAAGTTTCTCCTTTCAAATGGGCCTTTCCGCACACGAGCTCATGAATCACACTGATGTTCTGGATTGCCCTTCCCTTCCTTCAGGTCCTAGGAAAAGTCAGGACATGGGAGGCTTAAGGAGATGTGTGGTGACAAGCTACAGAGAAAGAATCGAGACCCTGGAGACCACAACTGGCAAAAAGAAGTTGACTTTAGCTAATGGTAGAGGGATTGCTTTCCCCAGAAAGCAGAGTAAGTGACACCCATCTGTTATCAGGAGCTACATCTTAGACCCTTGATGTGTGATTGAAAATCAGAGTGACCTAACACCAAGAGTACATTGAAATCAGAACTTTCCAAGTCCAGATGTCTGGGTTGACACTGTAGGAAAACGATGCTCTCAGTTGGCAAGAATGTAGGTCATATTCTGCACCAATTTGCTATGGTCAGATGAGACTTAATACTGGCTTGAGCAGCCAGTAAACCAGTTACTGTTGAGTCAATTCCAATTTATGGTAATTTCAAAGGTAGAAGTGTGCTCCATAGGGCATTCTCTCTCTCTCTCTGCCATCGAGTTGATTCTAGCTTATAGCGACCCTGTAGGGCATGAGCTTCCTAAACTGTAACTCTTTATGGGAGAAGAAAGCCTAGTCTTTTCCCCATGGGGCATGCAGTGGCTGAGTATTGAAAGTAGATCACCAGGTCTTTTTCAAGAAGCATCTCAGGGTCAACTAGATCTTTCAGTTTGCAACCAAGTGTGTTAAAGGGTTTGTCCCAACCAAGACCATCACCCCCTAGATTAGGGATGTAAAACTTAAACGCTTGCAGAGGGTAACTTGGTGCTTAGGTGGGCCCTGGGCCCTGGCCTGATTAAAGAGCATGATGACTGGTCAGCTCCATCGGAAGCGCATATGGATCCCATGCTGCCGAATCACCAATGACAATCTGGAAACCCAGAAACCGTTGCTTTGCAGCCTTTGACTTGGTAGTCACACCGATGATTGAAACTGGATTTGGGGATGTTTTAAAACCAATCGTAGTTCACTTTGAGCAGAACCCCAGAGTGCTCTGGTTAAGTCCACGGACACTGGTGTCAAGCATACCTGAGGTTGTGGCCTGGCACTGCCACTTATGCATGTGGTGAGCTTGGTCGAGGCACTCAGTCTCTTGGGGCTGCAGTTTCTGCAGTAGATAATAAGGATAATAACAGTTTGTGCTTCATGGGTCTGCGGGGGAGAGGGAGAGCAGGTAGTGCTTGAGGATTAAATGACATATGCCATTCTAACTATTACACATGGTAGTGTGAGCTTGAATAAGTGCTGACATTCTATGAATAGAGCTGGCAGAAATTCACGTGAGATACGGTTTCCGTATTTTCCAGGAATAAGAAGCGACAGAGGTGGAATTGTGTAGCAGTTAAGAGTACAACCCCGGTAATAAAATTCTGCTCACTTTCATGAGCCTTTTGCCTCAGTTTCCCCATCTGTAACATGGAGATCTAAGGGTGCCGACCCTATGCAAGCCTGAGCAGGAGGCTCCATGATTTGACATGTGTCGCTGGGTTCACAGGCAGAACTGAATTAGCACGTATAACCGAGTTAACATCAATACAGCACTTTGAGCAGACTGAATTAACATGTATAACCGAGTTAACATCAATACAGCACTTTGAGCAGACTGAATTACCACGTATAACCGAGTTAACATCAAAACAGCACCTTGAACAGGGCTTAGCATGCAATGATGACTATGCAAGTCCAAGAGGGTGTCTTGAATTGGATTCTCTGGCGGAGCAAAACGAGGGAGGCTTCTTAACATGGTTGAAGGGGCTGATGAACCCCAAACCAGCAGGTCCGATGGCAGGCTGCTGGCTCACATCCCCAGAACTGGAGGTCCAAACAAGTTAGAGGCAGGATGAAGAAAGGACAAGCTTTGCCAGAACAGCCATGTGCATTGGATGGAGGCCACATCTCCGAGGATCCTCCCTTTTAACGATTGGCTATTCAGGTCAGTTCACAGAAGAGAAAGTAGTTACATAATATCCATCAAACTACTGAGAACCGTGGCCTAGCCACGTGAACACATAACCGTAACTAGCTCAGGAACTCTTACTATTATTTCAACAACATTTTAACAGTTTTTACGATTCTGTCACTTGAGGCAAAAAAGACTTCACACATACCTTGAACCTTATGGTTTCCATTATACTAACTTAAATAACACTCGATGCAATTATTTTTACCTTTAAACGTTGGAAACATTTACTGACCACTGCTAAGGTCACTGAAATGTACAGTGAAACAAGCTGTAGCATATACAATATTGATGCTGTTTTATCAGGTTATTTAAAAATAGGGTTTTAAGAACTGAAGTAGGAGAGAGTTCGGGACACTGGAAATGAGCAATTCTTCTATAAGGTTGTCTTGTGCCGAGTGCATTTCCAGATGCGAAAATGAAGCGAAAACAATAACGGCCAAGGTAAACGCCTCCATCCACCCCACACAGACCTTCAGAGCCACGTGAATACGGACGTGCATCCGCAGACTACCGTCTGGTCGGTGTGGGCACACTTCCTGAAACATCCTTCTCCTCTGAGAAGCTCCCTAGTAGTGTCAGAATCACAGCGACATGTGATCAGTATTGAATTGAAAAGTAATAGAGATTTCAGTTCAGACCCCATGGGCAGGAGGGGCCCTCACTCCCAACCTAGCCCTGAGCAAAGTTTGAGGTATGTAGTGAGGAGGAGGGAAGCCACTTGAGGAGAGAGCTTGATTTGGGTTCTTCTCCCTGAAACCAGAGGAGAAGAAGAGAATTTCCAGAAGAATTCCATCTGATCTTTGTGGATGCCTGAAAGAAAACAAGATAAATATCTTCTTTCCCAGCTACAGGCCTGTGTAGATGGGCAGCTGAGATTGAAACTCAATGTAAAGAAAACCCCAAATCCTCACAACTGGATCAAGTGACAGCATCATTATAAATGGAGAAAATAATTGGAGTTGTCAAGGATTTAATTGTTAACTGGATCCACAATCAGTGCTTATGGAAGCAGCAGTCAGGAAATCGAAGGACCTTGCACTGGGCATACCTGCTACCCAAGACCTCTTTAAAATGCTAAAGAGCAAAGACATCGCCTTGAGGACAAAGATGTGACTGAGCCAAGTCATGGTACTTAAAACCTTCACACGCATGGGAAGACCGGACAATGCATGAGGAAGGTCCAAGAAGAATTGATGCATTTGAATTACGGTGCCGGCGAAGAACAAACAAATCTGTCTTGGATGAAGCACAACCAGAATGCGCCTTAGACATGAGGATGGTGAGACGTCGTCTCACATACGTTGGACTTGTAATCTGGAGAGACCATCGCTGGAAAAGGGATCATGCTTGGTAAAGTAGAAGGTCCGTTAAAAAGATGAAGGACCCTCCATTAGATGGGTCCGCTCAATGGCTACAACAATGGGCTCAGACATCGAATGACTATGAGGATGGTGCGGAACCCCGTAGTGTTAGGTAGCTCAGGCCACTGTGAATCGGAGTGGACTTGCCAGCACCCAGCAACAACAGCAAACAATGCAGTTCAAGTCCAGAAGGAAAGCTTGGCGCAGGGACTCAGGGTCACCAGGAAGGGTCCAGGGGATGCTGGGACCTTAGAGTCCCTCATGACCCTAGAGGATCCTAAGACTGATGTCTCTGGAGCTGGTGGGAGAGATGCACTTCTCTGGCCTATAGGCAGTCCCTGTAACAGAGGTCACATGTTGCCAGGGTACTCACACCCAGGGAGCGGATCAAGATAGAGACTGACTGCACTGTGCGTTGAAACTTCCACAAAGCTACAGCAGCCTGCGATCAAATGGCCTGTGAAAGGGGACTGCACTTCACCATGCACAGGCTGAAGGACCTGTGTTACCACCCTTCATTCCATGCCCCATATCCAAATCCAGAGCCACCTTCAACTGCCTGCTTAGGGAAGGAAGGGAGCTAACTCTTTTAATGGGACTCCACATTCAAAACGGGGTGCAAAGTTCCGCAGTCAAGCTGAGACATGATTGCAATCAGGAAAGGCAGGGAGGCTGTCTACAGGACAGTTGGTAGCAGTGATTTGAAAGCAGCAAAGCCATTTCATGGGTATGCACCTCCAATGAATTGAGATTCCTCTTTCCAGTGACATATGCAGAGGGCGTGAAGCTAAAAGGCTGATTTGGCAACTCACTTAGTCTGAATGGCTGGTAGTGTCAGGAGAGCTGGTTTCCGTGAGAGGGGACATCACGTTGGCAGCCATACCACACTGTCCTGAATGTGCTCCAGTCTCCTCTGATCTCAGAAGTTACGTGGTTCGTACTTGGATGAGAGAGGGGACCTCAGGTGAGTGTAGTCATTTAACTTTTCTGTGACTCGGGCTCTTCCTTTTAAGAAGGTCAATAACCCTTGAGCTATTGCCCTGAGAGACACAAAGAAAGCCAATTCTGTGAGTGCACCTTCTTCGTGAATGATTGTGATATTAGTTATTGTTAAAAGGATTTCCAGTTCCTTCCTCCACCTGGTGTCTGAGTCTGCTCATGCTTTAGGGTGTAACTGCTCAAAATGAAGAGTTGAATAGTTATTTAGGCCAGCTGATCAGGCTTTGGTTGAGGACCCCTGTTGTAAGGAACTATCCATGTGGATTTATCAGTGTGCACAGCTGGTCTGGGCAACAGGAGCCTCCTGTACCATTGTGCCCAGGGCTTTGGGAAGTTTGCGATGTTAGTCTCTTCATTTTCTTTCTGATTGCCTGTCAACCTTCCTTTTCTCTTTCTTTCTTTTTGATCGTGTGGAACACAACTATGTCAAGATGTATTGTCTTTGTTTCCACGTTATTTCCGACATCAGATTCTTTCTTATTGAGAGTCGTACTTAAAACACTACTAAACGATTTAATATTTAATAGGAGATTTTTGCGTTCAGGCCCAAACTTACTTCATTCAGTAGAGAAAATATGATTGTATCATTGACTTTCTTTTAGGTCAGATTATTTTCAAATCACTGACTAAAATTAAATGTACTCCATATGGGCATACACCTGAAAACCCCAAAGAAGAAAAGTCTTTCTCACATTACTGCATAATAGACTTGGGAGAGTAAGAAAAGAAAAAGACCTAAGCTATAACTAAAGAAAAAAGAAACATACTTTTAACTAGAATAATTTACCAATTTTAAGAATTGCTCCTATAAACTCAAATATTACATACATTTATCTCATTGTGGCAAAAGCCAAAGAATTGTTCTTTCCGTGACTAGAAATTCAATTGCACGTGTGGCCCCTGCACAGTTACAAATGCAATCACCTGCTGCTTCGTGCTCTTATTTGACTGTTATTGCCTATGTGTTACTCTTCTTCTCTTTCTAACTAGAAAGACTAGAAAGAATGTGTTACTCTTCTTCTCTTTCTAACTAAAATTCTAGAGGAGTGAGGTTGTGGGGGTTCATGCTTCTATCCTCTTACAGAACTCAGCTTGAAGGAGTTGTGTCACACACACTGTTGACTAGATGAACTGTCCGGATGCTTCTGTTGTACTGTAATTTGTTTCTATTGGGCCAGACACCAGTGTCCCTGATTTGGCTGACCACTCCTCCGTCAGCTTGTTCTTCTTGCAAAGTACTCGGCTGCCAGGCCGGCTTCGCTAACAATGTCCACGGGGTTATATCACTTTCCTTCTTTACTCTGCATAAGATTAAAGAACCCCGTCTCCTCCAGGTAGTTTGGTGTGACCCTCGTCATGAGCGACTTTGAAGAAATAACGCTGGAGGACTGTCTTGCGGTTGTGCCCAGTCAACACAGCCAACTGCCATTTGCTTTGGGGTTTGCTTTGAGGCTCCTAGGAAGCCGTTGTCTCCTCAAGAGGCGCCCTGTTTGAGGAGATTGAGTCTCGGGTTTCAATCCATGGAAAAGGAGGAAGAGTGAAAATGCTGCTGAGCTCCTCACGGGTCACTTGGGTAACATCAAAGGATTAAGGGAGGTGTTTTCTCTGGGCCTCGCACTTACTTTGCGTGCCCCTTTCTCTTCACTCTCCATAAAGCTTATCTTAGCGGCCAGGCACCATTTGCCGTGTCACAGTAAGGTGTGCGTAATGCCTGCTCTGATAGGGCTGTGTTTATAGCACGGGCCATGGAGTGGTTCCCGAAGCCGGCCGGCCTGGCTGGCTCTCAGGAGGGGCTCTCCTGGGGGAGGATGATCAAGGCTGGCCTGTGCTCAGAGTGTCTTCTTGACAGGACGTTGGAGGAGGAGATGCCCACCTTTCCCCCTTTGCTGCTTCTTTCTCGAAGCCAGATCCATCTGTGCTCGTGCTTGTATTTCATTTGGAGAAGCCTCTCTCCCACTGCTGGGGGGTAGAGGCGAAACAAAATGAAATGGAAAGCTGTTCAGATAACCCAGGGGGGATTTAAGACCCCTTTGTTATAACAATCCTTTTATGTTTGAAATATTTATTGGGCTTCTTCCTGGACACCATCGGAAGGGAAACCCGAATTGGTGCCCTTTAAGCTGCTCCGGCAGACAGAGGAGTGCGTGTTTACAGTCAAGATGGTGTTTGATCTCAGGACAACAGGAAATGATCTTACAAATCCCGATAAACCATTTCATCCTAGAAAGCATTCATGACGAAGGCAGTTTAAAGCAAACACGTCAGGATCTGGACTTGGTGCCTCCCGAGAGAGAGAGAGAGAGAGAGAGAGAGAGAGAGAGAGAGAGACATGGTACCCAGCAAACAAGCCGGCGAGAGGATGACTTCTAAGTGACTCATTTCGCCCCTGTGTTCTCTCGCAGGTGGAAGCTCTTTGATGGTCACCATAAGTAATCCACAGAGAAATCGTTGGAATGAATGCATGAGGTCACTTCGCATCCATCCATCCATCCATCCATCCATCCATCCATCCATCCCTCAGCTTTTGATGTTTACATTCTCTTGATAAAAGTGGTGGCTTTAAGCCAATCACAATAGCCTTGATTGCCACTTGGTCTGGCGCTAGCTTTTTAAATCTTCCTTAAGGTTTAGGTGCATATTACAGTACAAAAATCATTGTCAAACTGTAAGATGGGAAACTGCCAATGAAATTTTGAAAAAGCTTAGGGAGGGGGACTTGTCCCACCAGATTTTGCTATAAAAAATGTGTGTGAAAATAGTATGGTATTCACATAGATGAGGACAGTCCATATTTTCACAAAATAATGGACACCTCTATAAAACTGTGAAAACGTGCAGCCATTATCGTTCAGCTATCCTCCATGTAGGTCTGTCCACGTCTGAAGGCCGTCTCCATCTCTCCCACCTTGCCCTAACCCATTCTGTGTGGTTTGATGGGTAGCGTGTGAACAATGGCAGTTTGGGCTTCTTTGAGGGACTGCAATCACGTTCCTTCCCCGTGTTCTCTGGAGTTTGGAGACCCAAGGGAAGGCTGGAATGGTGCGATGAGGTCGAGTGGATACAGTGAGGTTTCTCCGCGACATTCTTGTAGGACAGCCCTTTCCAGACACTCAATAGCTTTGTAGCTTTTCCCACCATTGTCATGATGGAAACAATTCCTTGGCACAACTCTCCTGAGCTTTTTCTCACCAATTGTTCTCACCATTTTCCCTCAGTGGTCTTAAAGTTTCTTCATAATAAGCCCACATAGTAGTCCTGTGTCCTTCTAGAAAATTCACCAAGATTACTCCACTGGAGCCCCACCAAGCAGTCACCATGATGTCCTGAACTCACCTTGACGCCTTGATGTTAACCAGCTCAACAGATCCCTGTGGAAGCTGCTATTTTGGTTGAACCCTCTTTTGAAGTCACCCTCATGACACTAGGACACATGTATCACTGGAGAACTTGTTTGCAGCCATCGCTGATTGCAGGGACATGCTTCAATGTGTTTTGTTTGTAATGAGCCTGTGCCCGTGCCTGTGTGAACTGGAACTGTAGTAGCAATTCTATTTTCACTTACCCTGGAGAGTGAATGGAAACAGACCCAAGTGTATATGCTAACTTCACATGGTTGCAGGGGGGATTTTGACTGGGAAAATTAGTCAATAAATAGTGGTAGAACTTGTCAGTTGGGTCAGCTACACAGCTAGCATTAATGAGCATTTACTATAGGCCACAGGAGGAAGACAGGGCTTTCTACTCCCATAAACAATGACAATCTTGAAAACTCACAGGGGCAGTTCTATCCTGTCCTATAGGGTCTCTAGTAGTCGATATTGACCTGATGGGAGTGAAGTGTTTTTTTTTGTTTTTTTTTTGCTTTTATTGTGTGTGTGGTTACTATATCCTAAACACTATTCTAAGAGCTTTTTCATGATTTTACTCAATTCTCATAACAACCCTTTGAGATAGATCCTATTATTATCTCCATTTACAGATGAAATAATGAAACCAGAGAACTTAAATAACTGGCTCAAAGTCACACAGCTAATAAGTGGTTCAACTAGATTTGAACCCAGGACCCCCCCAAAAAAGTTAGATCATTATCTGGTTTCTACTATACACAAACTAAAATTCCTGATGGATTACATATCTAAATGGATGAAATAACCTCTTTATAACATCATTAAGATATCAGGAAGTAATCCAGGAGAACGTTTGCATAACTTTGACATTTAAGAGGCTTTTCTTAAGTAAAGCAGGAATCCCAAAAGCAATAAAAGAAAATCATTAATTTGGCAGCATAAAAATCAAAAACCTTGGTTGACACGACATCAGAAACAAAATCTAAACCCAGCTATTAATCAAGAAAAATATATATGCAACCCATTTATCAGAAAAGGGGTTTGTATCTGTCATCTATAAGGAATTTTTATAAAATGACATGGGGGGAAAAAGTCCAGTTGTAAAATGGACAAAGTATATGAACTGACTATTCACAAAAGACAAAAAGCAAATGATAAAATAACTGATCAGTGTAAAGGGTGCTAACTGGCTTTTAGGGACACACTCAGTTTTTCTGTTCAGTTCCATGTTGGTCAGAGGATTAAGGTTTCCCTCTAAGATCTCCATTTTCTGATAACCCCTCCCCCACAACCAAGCACTCCCCTTACATGCCAAGATGTTAAAGTCCCTTATCTGTTCAGCTGGTCTACAGTTTGTGCAGGACGATTAGGGGAAGGGTTGACAGTGGCTGGGGAAAGAGAGATGGAAAGTCCACACGGCGGAATTAATTGGCAAGGATTTCCTTCTGCTCTTCCTGGGTTCCCTTGACTGAGCTTTATCCTTCCCACTTTGTTGTCTAGAATCCTAAGTTTTCCACCTTTTCATTTGCTCCTAGTTTAGGTGGATCTTGTGCTCTCAATTCCTTCTCTTCCTGCTCCTACAACAGGCCTATCTGGTTTGGAGAGAGGAAAGCCAAGAAAGTTGAGTTGTAGTCAATGAATATGGCCTTTCTAGCCACCATTACTTAAGTACATATTCTAAGTGTGGACTCAATGCCTGTGGCTTCAAAGCTATGCAAAAGGTTTTCACAAGGCTTATGCACAAAATTCCAGGAATTGACTGATTACCCATTGAAATGCTTCAGAAAGTTGAAGAAGCACTGGAAGCACTCACTCATCTTTGCCAGGAAATTTAGAATACAGCGACCTGGCCAACTGACTGGAAGAGAGCTGTATTTGTGCCCGATCCAAAGAAGGTGACCCAACAGAATGCTTGAACTACAGAACCACAAGCATTGCCGCACACAAGCCAACTTGCTTAAGACCATCCAACCACGGTTGCAGCAATACATTGACTGAGAGCTGCCAGAAGTTCAGGCCAAATGCCGAAGAAGACGTGGAACAAGGGATGTATATCATTGCTAACGTCGGATGAATCTTGGCTCAAAACAGAGAATACAAGGAAGATGTTTACTTGCGTTTCATTAACTGGGCGAAGGTATTCACTGTGTGGACCGTAATAAGCTGTGGATAACCTTAAGGAGAATGGGAATTCCAGAACACTTCATTGTGCTCATTCAGAATTTGTACATGGGTACAAGAGGTGTTGTGTGAACAGAACAAGAATACTGCATGATTTAAAATCAGGAAAGGTCTGTGTCAGGGTTGTATCATTTCACCACATGGTTCAATCTGTACATTGAACAAATCATCAGAGAAACTGAGTTATATGGAAAAGAGTACAGCATCAGGGTTGGAGGACGGCTTATTATGCAGATGACATAACCTTGCTTGGTGAAAGGGAGGTTGACTTGAGGCACTTGTTAATGAAGATCAAGGGTTGTAGCCTTTAGTATGAATTACAACTCACTGTAAGGAAGACTAAAATCCCCACATCTGGACCAGTAGGTAGCACCATGATAAATAGAGAAAAGGTTGAAGCTGCCAAAGAGTTTGTCTTACTTGGATCCACAATCAATGCTCATGGGAGCAGCAGTCAAGAGATCAAAAGATGTATTGCACTGAGTAAATCTGCTGCATAAGACTTCTTTAAACCATTGAAGAGCCAGGATGTTACTTTGAGGACTAAGGTATGCCTGGCCGCAGCCATGAAATTCTCCATTGCGTCATATGCATTTGACAGTTGGATATTGAATAAGACCATAGAAGAATAGATGCATTTGAACTGTGGTGCTAGAGAAGACTACTGACAGTGCCACCAACTGCCAACAGGATAACCCGATCTGCACTGGAAATAGTAGGGCCAGAGTGCTTCTTCGAGGCAAGAGTGGCAGGACTTTGTCTTTCATATTTTGGACATGTTGTCAGGAGAGACCAGTCCCTGGAGAAGGACATCATGTTTGGTACAATGGAGGGGTGGCAACAAAGAGGAAGGCCCTCTATGAAATGGATTGACACAGGGGCTGCAACAATGGGTTCAGGTATAGGAGCAATTATGAGGATAGTGCAGGACCAGGCAGGGTTTTATTCTGTTGTGCAGAGGGTCACTATGGGGCAGAGCCAACTCCGTGGCAGCTAATAACCCCGACAACGTGCCTATCACTATTGTATCCCATTTCCCTTGGGGTTGAGACTGAAGACACTCTACTTTGTTTTCCTTGGGGAAAAAGACAAAAATACATAACTCCATCAAAGCTATCCCTGGGCACATAAGACAGAAAGCTCAGAGAATCATTGGAAGAACACCTTCAAGATCTCTGTCTGAAGCAGCCAGGACCAGAGTCTGTGGACTGAGACTCTGAGAAGCAGCACCAGGACTTCAGGGTCCCTTCTCCTCATCTAGTTCAAGAGTACGGGACTGTGAAACTGCTGCCGCAGGCTGGCTTCCTGGCCCTTCCAAGGGACCACGTGGCTGAGAGGCTGGGGACCAGAGAGAGGCTTGGCTGAGGGCTGAGACAAGGGTTGCTGTAGACCAGTGGTTCTCTACCTGTGGGGGGCGGGGGTTGAAGGACCCTTTCACAGTGGTCACTCAATTCATAACTGTAGCAAAATTACAGTTATGAAGTAGCAACAAAAATAATTTTATGGTTGGGGGGGGTGGTCATCACAACATGAGGAACTGTATTAAAGGGTCACAGCCTTAGGGAGGTTTAGAACCACTGCTGTTTAGAACAAATGCATCCTTAGTGTTTACTGATCTTGATTGTGGTGACCTATTAACTTTCTTACCAAATCCTTTTGCTTGTGAGTATTGTGGGCTCTGTGTGGCCATTGCAAGGCATTATCAAACCAGCATAGAAGCGGAGTGCTGTGGGAGAAATGGTTGGAATCAGGATAAAGAAGGCAGGAGGGTGAAGGAGTGTCTGACCACTGCCTCATGGTTGTAGGGAAGCCAGAGGAGTGCAAATATAGCCAACCCCCACATGGTTTAATGCAGAAGTCTTCCTATTCAGTATCACTCATTTGCCAGTTTGTCTACTATAGTGGCTTGAGTGTCGCCATGATGCTGAAAGCAAAGCCACTCGTCATTGAACTACCAGTAGTGACCCATGGTGGACAGGTCTCAGTGAAGCGAGTAGAAAACAATCTAAGAAGAAAGGCCTAGCAACAGCACAATCATTGTTATTCTCGTCTTCGTTGTTGCTAGTGGCAGATGCTGTAGAGTCAGCTCTGACTCAGAGCTGAGTCAGCAAAAGGAAGGACTGCATGGTCCTGCACCATCTGCACAAAGGCTGTTAATCTTTGAACCTGTTGCTGCAGTCACTGTGTCAACCCGTCCCATTGGAGTCTCACTCTTTATTTGCTTAACCAGCCATGGGGTCCTTTCCCAGGGACTGGTCTTTTCTGAGTAGGTGCTTGAAGTATGTGAGGAGCATTCTAAATGTTCAAGACAGATGTGTGTGTTCTTCTGGCAGTCCACAGTACTGCCAGTAGTCGTCATTGGAAAATTAATCAATGAAAATCTTAAGGATTATAATGAAATAGTGTTGAATATCATGCTGGAATGACACCTCAAGGTTAGAAGACATGACACAATTATCTGCAACAATGAACTCAAATATTCCAACAATCATTCAGATGGCACAGGATCCAGAAATATTTCATTCTGCTATCTATGAAATGTTTGTATATGTTGGGACTGATTTGATGGCAACTGATGACGTTCTGCACTCAAAGACTACCTGACTTCTTTAATATTTATTTAGTTTCTCCTTTGAGATAAGCTTAGAAAGGTAGTAGATGGGAATACAACTATTGGGTTTCAAAGCTATGAATGAGATACACACACACACACACACATACACACACGCACATCTTAATGTTTTACGCATTATCTTGACACAAATCGAAATGTCTAGGATCACTGTTATTGTCTTTAGGTATTATTGAGTTGGTTCCAACCAACAGCCACCCTATGAACAATAAGATGAACCACTTCAGGTCCCCACACTATCTTTTCTGTATTTGAACTCATTGTTGCAGCCACCATGTCATTCCATCTCATTGAGGGTCTTCCTCTTCTTCTTTAACCCTCTACCAAGCATGATGTCCTTCTCCAGGGACTGGTCCTTCCTTATAACACATCCAAAGTAAGAGAGAAGTCTTGCTACACACCCTTCTAAAGAACATTCTGGCCATACTTATTTCAAGACAGATTGGTTTGCTCTTTTGGAAGTTCATTATATATTTAATATTCTTTTCCAACACAATGATTCAGTTATGCTTCTAATGTCCTTATTCATTGTCCAACTTTTGTATGCACATGAGGCAATTGGAAATTGAAATTGAAAAGGCTTGGATTACGTGCACTTTAGTCCTTAAAGTAAAGTGACATATTTGTTTTGAAACACCTAAAAGTGGTATTGTGCAACATAATTGCCCAATGCAATATGCTATTTGTTTGTTTTTACTGGTGCTTTCATGGGTGTTGATTGTGGATCCAAGTCAAATGAAATCCTTGGCAATGTCTAGCTTTTCTTCATTGATCATGATGTTGTTTTTGGGTCCACTTGGAAGGAAACACTCAATAAGCTCTTGTTCAAATGACTGCTACTTGGTCTATGTTTAGGTTTCTCATGAACACAGTTAAGAGTTCTGGAATTCCCATTCTTCTCAATGCTATCCCTTATTTGTTATGATCCACACAGTTGCACGTCTTTGCATAGTAAATAAAACAGATAAACATTGTGATAGTTCGGTTTTATGTCAACTCAATGTACCTGGGTAAATGTAGGGGTGGACTCTAACCTATCAATCAGGTCATAACTTGATGATATCTCCTTGGGGTGTTGGTGGTGATCTTTTGTATAAGGCAGTCCATGAGCAGGACTGGGCTCTGTCTTGCCCCTTCGCCTTCTGTTACATCTGAATCCTAGATCTGGTCTGTCAATCTTCTGTTATATCACCTGCCAATCCCAGGAGCCTTCAGAAGACTGCCAACCTTGGCATCAATCAGCTCTGCATCCATCAGCCTGTGGCCCTTGGGCTTCATTTTTCTGCTTCTTGTTTGTCAGCTCCTACAGCTACATGAGTCAGGAGAAGCCTACAGCGCACTTCTGACTTACTGAATTGAGTGGGCCTGGACCAATTCTATCACGGTGCAGGCCATTTGTTTACATGAACCTCCTTCTATACACACACACACATGCAAGCATCACTGGGTTTGCTTCTCTAGAGCGTCCAATGAACACAAACGTCTTGCTCTTATTTTTTTGCTTCCAGCTAAGGTCCATCTGACGTCAGCAATGATATCCCTTGTTCCACATCCTCTTCCGAATCCAGCCTGGGTATCTGGCAACTTCCTGTCAATGTGCTGCTGCTGCAGCGGTTGTCCAGTGCTCTTCAGCAAACTTTCACTCGTATAGGATATGAATGATATTATCTGTGGCAATTTCTGCATTCTGTGGGTCGCATTCAGTCCTATGGAATAACCTCTTCCAGTTAGTTCATCAGATAGCTATCTTCCAATTTCCTGGCATTGACTAGTGAGTTAGCTTGCTGAAACCTCTCAATTGGATTTCCATCAATTCTTGAAGCTTTGTTAGGTTGATGAGACAGTATTAGTGCATGGTCTGTTGTAAATCTGATTCTCTTGAGATCAGAAAGAGAAGAGTAAGTGAGCCAGAAAGCAGAGTGTGGGAAGTTGGATGCTATTGCACATGAAGTTCACCAAGGAACCAAGAAACAGAAACTAAAGAGAGACAAGACCTTTCCCAGAGTCGACAGAGAAAGCCTTCCAGAGCCTGGGCCCTGACATCAGTTGTCAAGCCTCCTAAACGAAGACAAGGATCAGCTCCAAGTTTTTGTTATTTTCAAGCCATACAACTGGAAATAGAAACACAAAGCAAGAAACTCAAGAGAATAAGTGTGCAGCTACTGGAGTGGAAACCCTCGCTCTTATTTTCTCACCTTCCCTGACATGAAATGAGGAAATGGGAATCCATGAGACCATATCAGCGAGCTGTGACACGCTACCTTGTTTTAACCAATGAACACAGGGAATGAAAGTAAAATGAAGAAGCGGTTTACAGAATGCCTCCCAACCACACTCCAAAAAGCAAACTCCCTGCCCTTGAGCTGATTACCACTCATAGCAATCCTAGAGGAGGCAGAACTGCCTCTGGGCATTTCTGAGACTGGAACTCTGCACAGGAGTATCAATCCCTGTCTTTCTTCCACTCACCGTCACGAAGAATTTTAGATTCCTATATATATGAATTATGGATTGATAGAATTTTAAATAGGAATAACATTCAAAGTGGATGTGGAGGTGACAAAATAGGTAAGCTCAGGAATTTTTAGTGAGAGTGTCATTGGTTCCCCTTTAGGGGACAAGAAGGCAAGAGATATAAAATATTTTAGAACACACACCTTGCGACTCATCAGGATAGAGATCTATTTTATAAAAAGAGTCCTATGAGAAAAAAGATATATAAATGACTGTTCAAGTTTTATTTGTATTATGGGTCAAGAATGTCAACATGGCTGTTTTGTTTTTCATATATTTATCACACATCCAAGTAAGTCTCTTGAGGAAGCAAAATGAAACCACTTTAACAAAAACGTTGTTTTTGTTAGGTGCCACTGAGCCCGTCCAACTCACAGTGCCCGTGCACATCTGAACGCCGCAGCGCTGCCAGGTCCTGCACCATCCTCGCAACCACTGGGAGGTCTGAGGCACACTGTGCAGCCATCCTGCCAATCCATCTTGCTGAGGGGCTTTCTCCTTTCTGTTGACCAGCTACTTTACCAAGCATGATGTCTCTTTCTGGTGCCTCTTGATAACATGTTCAAAGTGTGAGGAGACCTGAGTGAGTATATTTTAGTGCATGGATAAAGTCGATAGCTGATACGAAAAGCTCTACCAGGTAGATTCCTAAGCAAAAGAATAAATAAATAAATAAATAAATAAACATTTAAGAAAAAAATTCCTAAGCAAAAAAGTAAATATATTGTTTTAGAACAATGTATTTTGTGCCACCCGTTGTTTGAAATTGCAGCAGAAAGGTGTGTGTGTGTGTGTGTGTGTGTGTGTGTGTGTATTATTATTACATGGATACATGGCTCATACTGTACACGCTTCTGTCTGCATCGCTACGTATCGGAGCTACGTATCAGATGCATTTTTGCTTTTGTACAGTGTACTGTAAATGTTTGCGATTTTTAAGAAATTTTATCTAAGCCCTATGATGGCTCCTAAACGAGCTGCTTCTTCTAAGCCTTCTGACAATAAAAATAAGTGCCAGAGGAAGATGCTCACCATCCAGGAAAAGGTAAAACTTTTGGATATGATCAAAGATGGCAAGAAAATCGTGGAGGTTGCACGCCATTGATTACAGTATTTGTAAGAACTATGTATAATAATACTGTATGTGTAATACTGTAAACTAGATGCCATAAATAATAAAATAAATAATAAATTATAATTGTAACATCCAAAATGTTTTACTGTATTTTCCCTTTTTCGTTTAATAAATTGGGTAATACGAGTGTAATGGTGACTAAAGGGTGTTTTTTCATGTCCTCTATACTCTTAACTACGAAAATATTTGATTTACAAATAAGGAATCCTACTTCGCGGAATTTCATTTATCACGGTAGGGTCTAGAACCGATTAACCGTGATAAATGAGGGTTCACTGTATATATACACACACACATACATGTATCCATGTAATAATAATAATAATAAGTAGAGGGGAGGGTGGCTGGAGTGACGGTGAAGAGGTAACATAAGCATGTGCTTGTCTCTACACAATAAGAACAATAATTGTTGATACTCAAGGAATACTTTGTATATGCCTAGCATGATGGGCAAAGCTTTATATAGATGCTCTTATGTAATACAGATAATCACTTTATTGGGCAAATATTATTGTTATCTGAGAGTTTTTCATTAAGTGAGTCACTTGCAAGTGCAGTAATTTGCTTGAGATGTTCCAACAGGAATCAAGCAAAGGGGCAGTGTTGGTTCTCTGGTAGACTTCTTTTATTTTTTTTATTTTTAAAAATCATTTTATTGAGGGCTTGTGCAATTATCACAATCCATACATCCATCAATTGTGTCAAACACATTTGCACATTTGTTGCCCTCACCATTCTCAAAATGTTTTCTTTCTACTTGAGCCCTTGATCTTGTGGCAGACTTCTTGATACAGGCTTGATTCCTGGCCAAAGTGCCCTAACCACGGCCATCATCTGCTTGTCAGTTGAGGCTTGCATTTAGCTGGATTCCTCAAAATGTCTAGCCCAACACAAACTAGGAAGCAAAACTTGTTGATCTACTTTGAAAAGTCAGCTCATAAAACACCCTGTGGCTCACTTTGGTTCCCTCTTAATTGTGCAGGAGGTTGCCACCAGTTGGGACAGACCTTACGTCAGCGGAGACTGATCTAAGGTAGTCTGATCTAAGAGGCCAGGCTCTTAATCTTGATCCTATGTATCCAGGAACACATCTACCTACCTACCTACCTACCTACCTACCTACCTACCTACCTACCTACCTACCTACCTATCGTCATTCTATGTATCATCTTTCTCTCTTTCACCTGTGTCTGCTGCCACATTAACACTCTCTGGTCTCTTTAGAGAAAATTAATGTGTCTTCCACTGTTCTCATTGGGAGAAATTAAATGATGCATTATATTGGGAAAATCTACTGCATAAGACCAACTTAAATCGTCAAAGAGCCTAAGGTGTGCCTCATGCAAGCTATGGCATTCTCAGTGTGTGTGGAAGATGGACAGTGAATAAGGAAGACGTAGAGGCATCGGTGCATTTGAATTATGGTCTTGGCAAAGGATATTCAATGTGCTCTGTCTTTGAGAAATGGCCCCAAGTACGCCTTAGAACTGAGGATGGTGAGACTGTTTTACTTATTTAGATATGTAATCAGGAGAGACCAGCCCCTGGAGAGGGCATGATGTTGGTAGAGTAGAGGGTCAAGAAAAGAGCACGGCCCTGGACAAGGTGGATTGACACAGTGAGTGCCGCAAGGGGCTGTAACATAGTAATGGTTGTAGGGATGACCAGTGTTTGGTTGTACATTGGGTCACTGCGATTTGGAGCCAACTTGGCAGCCTATAACAACATAATTTCAGAAGACAGGCTAAATCTTTCAGAGAGTAGTACAAATATCAACTAATAATTGCTGCTGCTGCTTCTTCTTCTTCTTCTTCTTCTCCTTCTAAATCCAGGTTTGAGGAGGCTTGCTTCATACCAGGTCACTTAAGGGAGGTGGCAGCATGATCATGGTCTTCAGATGGAAATTATAGCCAAATATAATCCAACCTCCAGTTTGCAGAGAGCCACAGAGTCAAGGAACAGACATAGCAATCCTCCCCCTTAATTTGCTAATGAAGAAGTATGACCTCGAGTTTGTTAGCAGCCCATATGATACTGTCATTGTTTCCTGACTCCCGGTGCAGCTCTCTTTCCATCCTACCATGCTCTGGGATTGTGTCATCCATGACACACATCTTGCTTCCTGCAGAATGTGGCCAAACAGACGGATACCCAATGCTGACTTATTCCTGTTCCTGGAGCCTCCCCACATTTTATAAAGAAAGTTTTATACAGAAAGTAAGAAAGGACTAAACAACTAGTGTTGAGCAAAGGTTGTACCAGCCTTAAAGGTTTGGCCATCATACCTCTTTTTAATAGGATTTTAAAAAGAGAGTCGGGAAGGTCTACTTTATTTTCGGAGTACTATGCTTAACTAAATTAGCTAGTAGATTTTTGTGGGGGTTCCCCCATTGCTCTTCTATTTCATGCCCCATTGTCTTAACGTCCCAGTGCTGCTACAAGTGGGTGACTTTAAGGACAGCAATCCCTTGTCTCACAGTTTGGGAGGCTAAAAATCTTGGGGAAGACCCTTGTCTCTCTCAGCTGTGTTTCTTTGGCATTCCTGGGTTCCTAGTGATTTTCATGTGGTGTTCCCCTTCCCTGTCTTGCCTCTTGCTTATCTTTGTGTTTAGGCTGCGCCTTACAATTTAGAAGTGATTAGTAGGACCTACCCCACCCTGATAGACTTCAATACCATAACAAAGGATTGAAACTCGATTTCCAAATAACATTACATCCACAGGCATAGAGTCTAACCTGTATGTTGTATGGTTTGTATCACATATTCATCAAGAAAAACAGCCTGGCAGTGAGGTTCGTGATAAGGTAGGGTCAGACTACAGCTAGAGGTAGTGAAGCCAAGGAGCCAGTCATCTATGGAAGAAATGGACAGAGTGTGACCCGAGCTGATGGATCCAGGACACGGAGACAGGCAGGATATCATTGTCAGCCAAGCTGACGTGCAGGTGACTGTCCCTGCACAGGGAACAGGGTCTGGGGTCAGGAAACACGTGGAGCCGGAGGAGAGCAGAGAAAGTACTGAGTCTAAAGCACTGTTGCTGGTTTTATTCAAACGGAAGGCACAGGGTCATGTCCCCGGACTTTTCCTGAACTGCTGCATCAGCAGGATGGGCAGAGCCACTTCCACTTATCCCCAGATCCCCAGTGCTCGGTCTGTGCCCACCCTGCCATGCCGCTTGCAGCTCCAGGATCCCTTAGTCTTGCTCCGGGCACCACCCCTCACAGAGTGCCCTTTGCCAGCGGAGCCTGGCGTGGATACCTTTCCCACTAACCTGCTGTGGAGCCAATTCACGCTCAGGACAGCCCCACAAGGGAGGTGAACTCCATCAGGTTTTCTCGGTTGTCATTTTATGGGACCAGACGGCCAAGCCTTTCTTCTGTGACACTGCTGTTAGCTCATTGTGATAGCCACTGTGTCATTCAAGCCTCTGCAGCTCTGACCTATTTATGAACACCAATGGACGAAACACTTATCTAGCTGGTGCTTAAGGAGGAGCCCTGGTAGTGCAGTGGTTAAGTGCTCAGTTGTCAATGAAAACCTTGGTGGTTTGAGCCTAGCAGACATTCTGCAGGAGGAAGATGATGTAGCTACTTCTGTAAAGACTTACAGCTTTGGAAACTCTATAGGGGTATCTCTACCCAGTCCTTCTGGGTTCTTATGCATTGGCATTGACTCAACAACAATGTTTTTTATTTTTCAGTTACTTGAGAGAAATTATAATCTCTATGAGAAAATGATTGGCACCTGTAAAGCATAAGATCTGTGTGTCACAGCAATTACTTATGCTTTATGGTTGATTTTATGGGCTTTTTGTTAATATTCTGCTTCCCTTTAAATGGACTTCTCTAGATCATTTGTTGGTAAGGCACAGGACTGGATTAGCAAACAATGTGAATATTGCATATACCTATATAGGTTTATATTAATTTGGCTAATTAAAATTATAAATGTCATACCATATACTCAAAAATTTCAACCAGCACATAAAGTAATAAATCAAAGAAAGGCCAACTTACCTTCTTGAACTCCTTAATCTTGTTCAAAAGGCCTCTGTCCTTAATTTCTATAGACAATTGGAGGGGTGTGTGTGTGATATAGAGGCAAGAAGCAGAAACACATGGTTAGGATAGTGGACAAGACAAAGCAGAACCAAATCATGTGCTATGGAGCTCATTTCAACTCATGGCATCACAGGTGTGTGATAAAGAACCTTGTCCAACAGCAGCTAACCCCACAGCCATCACTGTGGCTGAGAGTTTCTCGTGGGACCTTGAGAACTGGGTTGTGGTGTGACGGGGACACTGGTTTATTCAGTGCGGCTCTGCTAGTCACAGTCTCCCACTCTCGCCCAGCGACTTGTGCCAACAGGGGTCTGAGAAGAAGGCGGGAGAAGATACTGATAGGCTGCTGCTTCTTCTTTAAATAACTTTATCAGGAGGTATTTATTGTTGCTACCTTTTATTTCATAAATCATTTTATTGGGGGGAAGGAGGGGGAAAGAGAGGAGCTAAGACCTAGGGCTCAAATAAAAAGTAAATGTTTAGAAAATGATGATGGCAACATATCTACAAATATGCTTGATACAATTGATGTATGGATTGTTATAAGAACTGTAAGAGCCTCCAATAAGATGACCTTTAGAAAATAAATAAGTCATTTTATTGGGGGCCCTTAAATATATTATAACAATCCATACATCCACTATCTCAAGTGGACATATACAGTTGTTGGCATCAACAACTTCTAAATATTATCTTTTTTCTTGAGCCCTTTGATATCAGCTCCTCTTTTTTTCCCTCCCACTTCCACCCTACCACCCCCACAAACACTTAATATATTATGTATTATTGCTATTATTTATACATATCTTACCCCCCCTTTCTATCCCTTTACCTACTATCCTGGTATTTGTCCCCTTTGCAGGGGGGTGGGGGTATTCTGCCATCATTGCTATCTATTCTGCTACCTATCCACTTTCCCCTACCCTCCTGGAATCGTTACTCCCATTACTATTTCTGAGGGGGTTTGTCTGTTTGTCTATCCCAAATTCCATATATTGAAAGCTCTTGTCTGTGTCCTGTATGTACACCAGTCTAGTGGCATTTGTGCGGTAGGACTGAGATCATAATAGTGGGGGAAGAAAGGATTAAAGAGCCAGAGAAGTGTTGTGTGTTTTATTGGTTTAATGCTGCCCCTGGATATATTTGCTGCCCCCCGGATACATTTTCTCTTTCGTGCAGACCCTCTGTGTAGGAATGTCCAATCATCTATGGATGGGCTCTGGTTCTCTACTTTGACCCCCTCCATCACCTCAATGAGATTGATTATTTTTGAACTTCTGATGGCTGTTCCCATCGATACCTCATGATCACACAGACTGGTGTGCTTCTTCCATGTGGGCTTTGTTGATTCCCTATTAGATGGTCGCTTGTTGGCTTTATGCTTTTACGACCCCAGATGCTATATTTTTTAATAGCCAAGCAACATCTGCTATAATCACCACCTTTGCTTATGCACTCAGTTTGTCTTCAGTGATCGTGTCGGAGAGGTGGGCATCACCCAGTGCCACATTATTAGAGCAAAGTGTTCTTGTGTTGAGGGAATACTTACCGTAAGTAGAGGCCCAGAGTCAATCCACTACCTCAATGTATTGCCATATAAATAGATGTCCATAGTCCAATACACCTATTTTTATGCATTAATATATTTACATATGTACATGTCTATGTTTATACTTCTGTAAAAGGTTTTGCTTCCTGGTTCTTTCCTCTATTTCCTTTTGCCTTCCTCTTGCCCCGCTATCACCCTCATCCCTTGTTTGCCTCTCTGTAATTCCTGTTGGCTAGATTATGGCTGCTCCAACACCACCAGGAACTCTACCTCCCCCTTGCCATAGATTTTAGATCCCTAGTTGTTCTCCTGTCCATGACATTATTAACTCACCACTCTGCCCCCCCACCTGCTCCCCTAAGTCCCCCCAGAACCGTTGGTCTCATTGCTTTCTCCTCTTCTCATGCCTATCTTATATAGTAGACAAAATAGAAGCAATGAAGACTAAAGACCAATCAACAAGCAAAAACACCCTTTACATAGTTCCAGGTCTGTCCACTGACCTTTTTCACTCTCTCCCCTCTGGTCTGGCGGCGCTCCGGGCACTGCCCCTCCAAGTCTATTTTGGGATTCCTCAGGGGCTCCATGACTTTGCTCCTATTGCTGGTCTCTTATGCTCCTTTCTTGGTTAGCCCCACTGTAGGGGTGTGTGTGTGTGTGTGTGTGTGTGTGTGTGTGTGTGTCAGACTGGGCTCACTCCCCACAGTGTGTCCCTGTATTGTCCTCTGTAGCACTATGATCCAGTGCAGGCACATCATGTCTTGAGCTTTTGTTGGCCCTACAGTCCTCTCTGTGACTTAGCTGCTCCGGGCAGGGACTTCGTCCTTAGGACTTGGAATGGGGTCTATCTAGTCCTTCTCTCTCTCTCTTTCCTTCTTAGTTTGCTCCCATGTGGGCAGGACAGGTGGCCCCCTGCCCAGCCTCTAGCTTCAGTGTTGTCCTCTGTAGCACATTCTTCTAGGGAGGGAGTCAGCATAGCTTGGATTGGGGCTGGCCCATGTCCACTCTGTTATTGGGTTGCCCCATGCAGTCACACTGCCCTCAAGGCTTGACACAGATAGGCTTCTTTTGTGAGTAATTTTGAGCAGGATGTCCTACAATGTCATCCTGCTGGATATAAAATGAGCCCTCTGAGGAGGGACATCAATACCAGTAAGAGCCAGGAGTGGAGCTCGCCTCTGGACCCAAGATCTCTGCACAGTGGACCTCCTGGCTCTAGAAGACAGCTATACCATCAGAGGAGCAGCCTCAGAACCACGAGGCAGAGCATGGAGCGGAATGGTGGACTTCCTAATCCACAGGGCAAGTAAAGCTGAATGCTTTTGTGCAGGAAGCTGGCTGACAGGGGGTGGGGTGCCTCTGGACACTTCCTTCATGGAGCTGGGCTTGCTGGCACAAGGGCTTGAGCCGAAAGCCTTTGGGTTGAGGCTTCCAGTAGAGTGATAAGCCCCTTTGGGCTTTATCAGCAGACCTGAGAGAACTTTGTACCGTGTCCTGATAAAGAGCTCACTCCTGAGCATTTCTCACTGGCACTACAACTTCTTAACCTCCTTAATAAACCCTTCACTCATGGATTTTGTCTGTGAGCCCTGTGTAGCCATTCACATGGATATTGGAACCTAGAGATCAAGTAGAGAGTATTCACACAATACAGGTGTATACGCTTCCGGTATGAATTGCCTTTTTTATTGAGATCATACAAAATATTATTGGCAGCTTGCTTTTTCCATTAGCAATATATCATCCCTACTGATAAACATAAAGGGTTCCCCCATCTTTCTATGTTTTAATCATCTAAATTTATAATGAAATAATCTTAGTAAAGTCATCTATGTAGTCTTGTGTGAATAATTAATGTTTTAGTGCTTGTTAAGCAATTCAAGTGAACATTTTGGGAGTTTGAAATGGGACAGAAAGTGCAAAACCAAAGGTACATAACCTTCCTATCTGTATCCTCTTTCTTTTCTTTGGCCTCTGTCCTTAATTGCTATAGACAATTGGAAAGTGGGGGTCTATATAAGGGGGAAAAGCAGAAAACACACATTTAGGGCAATGGACGAGGACTTTAAAAAATAAATCATTTTATTGTGGCCTCTTCCAACAATCCATTTATCAATTGTATCAAGCACATTTGTACATAGGTTGCCATCATCATTTTCAAAACATTTTCTTTCTACTTGAGCCCTTGATATCAGCATATCTTTCCCTCCCTTCCTTTCCCTCCCTCCCACCATCATGGACCTCTCATAAATTATAAATTATTTTCATATCTTACAGTCTCTGTATCCTTTCACCCACATTTCTGTTGTTTGTCTGTGTGTGTGTGTGTGTTGTGTGTGTGGGGTGTTATACCTGCGATCGGTTCCTCCTTTCTCCTCCTTCTCCCCCTGCCTTCCCCCTACCTTTGTGGAATCACTACTCTCATTATTGGTCCTGAGGGGTTTATCTGTCTTGGAATCTGTGTGTTGAGAGCTCTGATCTGTACCAGTGTACATGCTCTAGTCTAGCCCAGTTTGTAAGGTAGAACTGGGGTCATGAGGGTGGCGGTGGGCTGTGGGGGGCGTGGGGGAGCATGAAAGAAGTAGAGGAATGTGGTGTGTTTCATCGGTGCTATATTGCACTCTGGCTGACTCGCCCCTTCCTGGACAAAGATTTTTTAAAAGATTTCATGAGGTTCAGCCCTGAGGAAAGGCATGACTTGGTGAAGTTAAAAAGAAAAAAAGCCACGCTTTGGTAGAAAGGTGAGTCTATCTGTTTCCATAGACTTACAGCCTTGAAACCCTTAGGTCGGGTCACTTGGAGGTAGAATTGACCCAAGGGCAGTGGGATCGTCCATTTGTTAAACTATTTAGAAAACAGACGATTTCATGTCTCACAGAATTAGTTATATTCTCCTGTCTCCAAGGCACCAGCACAGATGTTCTCCTGTCATCCCTCTGCTGCTGCTCCTTCTAGAAAAAGCCCATGATACATCCTTACTGCGTGCCTGCACACTTGACACGCCATCCGTTTGGCCTTAAATTGATACTTAGTTTCTGATGCACATACAGTATTCTTGCTTCCTAGGGTTATACACCTCTTCAAGGGAAGTTTTTAACCTCTCCATATTCTCTGTAGGAGCCCTCGTGGTGTGGTGGCTCCCAATTGGGCTGCTAACTGCAAGGTCAGCAGTTCAAAACCACCAGTTGCTCCACAGGAGGACGACAAGCCTTTTTCTCCCATGAAGAGTTAGATTTTTGGAAACCCAGCGAGGTAGTTCTACTCCAGCCTCTGGGGTCACTATGAGTCGGACTGGATTCTGTGGCAGTGACTGGTCTCTGAGCACATCCTTCCTCTGTTAACACCTGGCAATAGACAACGCTTGGGAAATGATAAAGAAGAATTGTTCTGTTTATGAACTGATTTCTTTAAGATCCAGAGTCCACAGCCCTCCTGTTTTCTGTTCAACACCAACAGATCAAGTAGGGGATTTTTCCCCCCTAAAGCACCTTTGGTATAATATAGACCCATGCTTGGCATCTGCTTGAATTTCCCAGTCTGTGTTTCCAGGGTCTGGGTGTACAAAAACATGACATGCTGGTGGACAATGACCATAAACCTTTGTTTTGTTTCTGTTCACAGGCCAGGTGGCCTTAGCTGGCACATAAGTAGAAACAGATGTTGAGAAGGGCAAGGAGGCCCATGGTGCCAATGTCTGGGTTCTGGGAAAAGGAAACACTCCATAGAGAATAGGTGCCACCTGTAGGGGAGTGGGCCCTGCCAAGAGAAACCAGTTTGGCTAAACATAGCTAAAAAGTATTCCCTGGAGTGTAAAGCATGCTTGTTTATACATGAAATTGAATGAGGAGTGTGTGTGTGTGTGTGTGTGTGTGTGTGTGTGTGTACCTTGTACTTGCACCACTCTGATGAAACCTATTGACCTATTAATGAGTTCCAATGGCTGAAAGAGCCATTCTCATTTTTTATATGTGACCTGTTCAGAAGAACAGGTTAAACATTTTAACAAGCACAAAGGCAAGAATTTAAAGTTCCCTTCTGTTTTCAACAATCACTCTGCGGTTTAGTAAGCTATTCAAACAGGGTTTGAGGCTCTGAAGATTTATGCAACTATACAATGATTAAATATTCTCCTCCCAACAAAAGCTGATTACTTTGCATGGATTCATTATACCCAAGACCAATAGATTGAATTTAATGCTAAAATTGGGCCTCTGTGGGCAGATGATGAGACTGCTTAGCCTCAGTCCTCTCATCTATAAAATGGGTACAATTCTTGTTCACACCCATGGGCTATGGCCAAGAGTAAATGCTCTAGGGAAGTCACAATTCACAGTGCACAGGAAGTGGCTAGTCACTGCCTCTACTACTACCACTGTCACCACTGACCCCCATCCTTTCTCCTCTCCAATATTTGCATCATCTTTTTCTACAATATTTTTCTTTCTTGAATTCACAAAGGCTTTAATGATTTAAAATCCACTGGAATTTGTGAAACATTTCTAGGCATAGAGAGCAGTACTGCTCTATGATGTTAGAACTCAAATCATGAGACCAGGTGTCATGAAAAGAACACTATGCTAGAAGTTCAAAAACATGAACTTAGTTCAAGCTCTGCTCGTTACTGGTTTTGTGACCTTGGGAGAATTGCTTCTTGTCCCTGGAACTCTGTTTCCTCAACTGCAAAGTGGGGGCGAGTGGATGAATGAGATCATTTCTAATGCCCTTCTAGTTATACACTTTGTTATAAGACCAGGAAGTACAACCCACACTGGAATGTTTTCAATTGTTAATATATTTCACAGAAGCAGATTTAATCTACAAGTGAAAAATCATCTATGAGAGAAACATCTTAAATCACAATCGAGCATAATTTAAAGATGACTTGTTAGGTGCCACTGAGTTGGTCCTAACCCATAGCGACCTCATGTATGACAGAGCGAAACGCTTCCTGCTCTTGCACCGTCCTCAGAATTGTTCCTGTGCCTGAGCCCATTTTTGTAGTCACTGTGTCTATCCATTGCCTTGAACACCCCCCACCTTTTTTTTTTTTGGCGCCCCTTCACTTTACCAAGTAGGTGCGTCCTCTTAATGCTCGTTATTGCATTGGCTATACAGAACTCCAGAAGAGCTTCATTATTAAAGGGTTTATTAAAGAAACAAGTGAATAAAACATATTGTTGAGATCAAGGAGGATCGCAGCAGAGATCCCAAACCCCTCTGTAGACAATGGGACATCTCCTCTCAGAAGGGTAGCAAAGAAGGTATGAATCAACCAGGGTGAAGTATAGCACCGGTGAAACACACAATAGTCCTCTGGTTCCTTGAGGCTTCCTCACCCCCCACTATCATGACCCCAATCCTACCTTTCACTTTGGGCTAGACCAGGGCATGTACGCAAGTACAGATAAGAGCTCAGGACACATGGCATCCGGTTCAGATCAACCCCTCAGGAACAGAAACAGGAGTAGCAATACCAGGAGGGGAAGGTGGGGAGAGGAGGGGGGAAGAATCCAAGGCGGAAGGGAGACAGCATTCGGTGTAAGTTATAAAAATAATAATAATAATGTATCATTTTATCAAGGGTCATGAGATTTGGGGGTGGGGTAAAAAGAGGAGCTGATACCAAGGGCTCAAATAGAATGTAAATGTTTAGAAAAAGAAGAAGAAGAGGAGGAGGAAGACGTTGTTAATAAGTGGTAATGCTGGTGAGATATGCTCAAGGGTCAGTTGTTTATCAGGACACATTACGAAGTTCTTTCAGGGCTGCTAATAAATGTCCAAAGAAGCATAATGTTCCACTGGAAACCTCCACCTGATGGGATTCACCTCAAGCATCTTGGGTTAGCAAACCCAGCTTCCTAAATTCAGTGTCCAGAGGCATCCCACTCCAATAAGTCTCAGTCCACAGGCACTCAGCTCCACTTCCATGGGTCAGCAAGCTCAATGTCCCCAATTAAGTACCCAGAGGCACCCCACTTTGCAATCTAGTCTCTACCACAAAAGCATTCAGCTTTACTTGCTCTGTGGGCTGGGAAGTCTATCACTCTGTCCCATGCTCTGGCTCCTGGCTCTGCTGCTACTGCTGTGATGTTATAGCTGGCTTTTGGATCCAGGAAGTTCACTGTACAGGGATCTTGAGTTCAGAGATCCCTCCTAGCTCCACTTCTAGCTTTCTGGTCATGAGATTCCCTCCTCCTGCTTCCCAGAGGACTCATTTTATGCACAGCTGAGTGGCAATTCAATGAATCCTATTAGCTCACAGGTGAATCCATCAGTGTCTTCCTCCCACCTTCTTCCTAGATAGGGAAAGGTCATTTGGTGGGAGTTAGAGAGTTTGGTTAGACGAGTGAGATAGTTACGGTTTATTGCACCAACCTGGCTGATAGACACATGTGGGATTAACTGAAGTGCGGAGAGAGAAATGACTTGGTGAGCCTCGCCTTTCTAGTTCTCGGGTCTCCTGCTCTCTGATGGTTGGACCAGGCTGCAGCTGCCTTAGCCAGTTCCCTGCTTCAGCTGGCAAGGCTCACTTCCTGCCAGACAACCCTGAGGAGAAGCCACATGGACTGACCCTGATGCAGTCCTGGGTGCTGGAGCAGCTGTGTGGAGACCCCTGCTAGGGCTGAGATGCTTACACTGCCACTGGAATCAAAGACTTTCTATCTACTGGCCTGTGATTCTCCTGCATTTGGCGTCATTTTTTTGTGAGTTTGAGGAGGACTTTGTAGTTCGGTGTTGGACATATGGGCTAAGTTGGACTTATGGGCTTGGACTGGACTGGGTTGGGATGCTTTCTGAATGTACACTTACCCTATATGTAAAACTCTCTCTCTTGTACATATCTGAGTTTCTGTGGATTTGTTTCTCTAGTTTACGCAGACTAACACAAGGAACCACATTAAATAATGCACCACCCTTGCAGTAGGTACATTGAATCATGTAGCTAGTGAATAAAATAATAACCTACTTGGATTGGATTCAGGATTTAAATTTTAAGAAATTTTGACATTTCTGAAATCTGAGGCCTTATATTAAAGCAGAAATTCTCAACTCATGTCTTCCAGAATACTGCTATCTGGGCACTGGTTAGAAATGCAATTCTTGGATCCCACCCTAAACCTCCAAACCTAACCAAATCAAACAAAATGCACTGCCATCGAGTCAATTCTGACACATACGGACCCCAAATCTCCCGAATCTGGGGATGAGATACAGTATTTTCCGTCTTACACCTGAAGGGAAGCTATAACGCACTTACCCTACTTTCCTCTCATTCAGTGTTCAAATGCTGGTGATCAGCGCAACCTTTAGACAGACCTTCAGTTGTGAACTTTCAATCTCCAAGTCCATGGTTCTTGTTTTGGCAGAACTTAAAGGACATTCTCCACTCCAAACATACTAACTGGAATGTAAGGTATCTGTGTGGATCACACTGTTCTTGAAAAACATCTTTATTATTGAGAAATATAAGCCAATGTAAAAGGTCATAGAAAAGTATAAATTCCCACATACTCATCACAAAATTTCCAGAATGATCAACTGCTGGCCTCTCTTCTTCCCCCTATGTTCACACCGTCTCCCCCCAGCTGGAGTGACTACAGGTAGCCCCCAATTTATGATGGGGTTCCCTCCTGATGACTCTATTGTAAGTCGTTTCTGATCTTAGCTCAACTCATTTTCTTTCCTTCTTTCTTGCCTTTTATTATCAACATCTTTGTGAATTCCGTCGTTGTCTTTGGGGGACTGAAAAAATTACATATAAACTTAGCGATGTATTTTCAGACATAGATAAGAAAGATACACAAGTCAGACACTAAAAAGGATGGTTGTGAATGTAGTTCATCCTAACTCGAATATATCATAAGTCGGGGACCACCTGGACTTTGAATCACATCTAAGACATAATATAATTTCACATATACATACGTAAAGACTTCCCAAGTTAACTCTTTGAACCTACCCTGACTAACCTGGATGACGAAATCAGAAGAAACATTGCAAGAGAAGAATATAACAGGCCAGGATCCCTCATGAACATGGATAACAGTTCTTCACAAAATAGTAGCGAACCAAAATCAAATTTACATGTAAGTATATCCTTGCCAAGGGGCATTTTCCCAGGATTGCAAGCTTGCTTCTGCACTTTGAAACCTGTGAATGCTGTACCACTATTGTGGAAAGCGATATGATGCTGTCTGACAACCGGGGTAGAAGCTCCATAGAATACGGCCATACCTCTGCTGAGAGTATCCCCTATAGAAGTAAGAGACATGACGTGGACAGACATATGCTTTCTCAGGCCCATTGCAGCACTGCTCACACTAGGAAGGAACTGTAAATAACCCATCAGCTCATCAGTAGGCGAATGAATGGAGAAAGTTTGATACATACACACAAAGGAGTGCTATGCATTTTTGAAAAACAATGATGGAACCATGAAATACTTCATGACATGTATGCTGAGATAGTTAGTTTATTGTGCCAGCCTGGCTGATAAACATAGTGGGATTAATTGAAGGGCGGAAAGAAAATGGCTCCGTGAGCCTCGGCTTTCTTGTCTCTCGCTCTTTGACCATCAGACCAGTGTGCGGCTGCCTTGCTTGTTCTGTGCCTCAATTTGCAGGCTACACTAGCTGTGGGACGCCTAGCCTGGGGACTGTGTTGCTGTAAGTTGAGGTCTCTTTAAGACCACACGATTGAAATTTACATCTTTGGAGCTGAGGACTGACAGTTGGTGACCTGGCTGGCAGTTGGTGACCTGCCTGGCTTTTTTGCTGCCTGTGCTGGGATAGCGTAGCTCTCTCTCTAAAGCGGACTACTGGATGGCCCTCAAGACTTGAAGGACTGCTAGTGTCTCACAACTCTCTCACGGGAGTGAGTTGCACTGAGCCATTTGTACTGCTTTATAATTTAACTGTTCATTTCTTGTATTATATATCTATTTGTCTATAATTTAATAGTGCATTTCTTGTGTTATATCTATCTATCTTTATAAATATGTATATAAAATTATCAGCAATCTGGGTTTATCTCTCTAGAGAACCCTGTCTAACACATATGCGAACCTGAGAAAACTATGCTGAGTGACGTTAGTCTACCACCAAAAGACTAATGTATAGACCAGAGTTATAAGGATAAAACCCAAATACTTGCATACCCAAAGGAGCAGACTTTGGAAGTGCCGAAGGGAGGGAGGACAAAGATGGGAAGAGGATGCCATGGGCTAGAAGGCTGACAAGCATTGACTTAGGAGAAAGGGAAGGTGGAGGTCTGCAAGTGGGAGGAATCAGAGAGAGAGGCCAGGAGTAAATACGGAGGGGATTTGATGAGTGGTTTGAACTGTTGACTGCAAAGTTGATGGTCTGAAATGGGAACCACCCCACACAATTCACAATAATATGTTTATTGTTTTAAAATAAAAATGACCCGAGGGTACAGTTCAGAAAGGTTTGGAATGAATGAGGACTAGAGGAGAACTGGGAAGACATGGGGTACATGATGTTCCTTTGGGGGTCGTAAGTCCCCTCCCACCCTCTCCCCCCACCAAAAAAAGAATAAAAGGTATATATATTAAGAAGGAAGAACTAAAACTCTTTGTTCACAGACAACAAAATAATCTACATGGAAAAATCTCCCCAGAAGAAGCTACCAAAAAGTTACTGGAACTAATGTGGAAGTTTAGCAAGAATGTAGGTTTCAAGGACAATATAACAATTTCATTGTATTTCTATATACAACTAGCAACGAGTCATTAGGAATTGCAGTTATAAAGGTAGTGCCATGTACAATGGCATCAATACATGAAATGCTTGTGTATACATCTAACGAAGGCTTGTCAAGATTTGGATGCTTAATCCTATACAACACTAATGAGTAAAGTTATAATCTACTCCACCATGGCCCCCAATAATCTCTGCCTCCTGATATTTTTGCCCTGGTAATTGATGTCCTCTTATAATGACTAGGGCTGACCTGTCTAGCCAATAGGTTAGATGGGAATAAGTGGATGAATCCCAACGCTATGCCATAAGAAAACATGGCTACTTCACCTTTGCTCTCTGGGATCTTTCACTTGCTCTGGGGGAGCCAGTTACTAGGCCAAAGGGACACTAAAGAAGCTGTATGGATGGAGGGAGGAAGCTGTAGTCCTATGGAGACTCCCAATATTAAGTGAGGATCTCCTGCCTCCTGCCAACCCCTCTGTGAATAAGTCACATTAGAACCGAGTTCTCCAGCCCCGGTCAAGCCTTCACATGACTGCAGTCCTAGGGACATCGCACTACAGCTGCATGAGAGCCTTAGAACCAGAGCCACTCGGCTAGATCCCACACAAATTCCCGACCCACAGACGCTGTCCGATCGTAAATGGTTATTGTTTGGAGCTAATGAGTTTGGGAATTTTTAATGTAACAATGGATAACTAGCACAGATCTTGGTACTTGGAAATACGGTGGTGCCATAAGGAATATCTTAAAATGTGTGTGGCTTTAAAAATGGACAATAGGAGGAGGCTGTAAAAACTTTGAAAAGGCCCTTAATGAAAGCCGACAGAATATGGGAGACATTGCTCGCAAAAGGCTCATGGTCTTCGCGGAGGCTCAGTGAGACCTAAAGGGAGATGAGGAAAGTAGTACCAGACATTGGTGGCTGAAAGTTAGCAGAAACATCTCAAGCGTTGCCTCTGAAGCACGCGTCAGTCCAGGGCAGGGATGAAAATGTAAGGTCATTGTCTACAGCAGTTTCTGCAGTGCAGAGAAGGGCTGGCCTGAACGAGCTTTATGCATCTGGATCTCCATGCGTATCTAGAAGAATTATAGGGCACCTGCAAAGTTATTGTTGTTTTCACACAGGTTTTAAGAGAATTATGTTGGCAGAAACATTGCCAACTTTGACTGCTTTTCAGTCACTGTTCACCTGTTTGCTTGTTTCACAATTTTTATGTATCTCCACTCACGGCAATTGACTCATGAAGTCAGACAGAGCTAGACTGAAATCCTGGCTCTCCCAATTGGTAGTGGCATGACCTGTCGAAGATGCTTACATTTTCTAGCCTCAGATTGTGAGGAGGATGGAGTGAGAGGATACATAAGAAGACACGTTAGAAACTTAATCCATGATCCTTTTATGATGAATTATTCTCACGATCTTCTGGCTTCTCTGAAGTTGAAGTTCTGCTTTGGCTCTACAGTGAAGCTCATCAGGACTTAAGGACTATTCCTGAAGAACTATTCCATGATCGCTAAAGGAGTCTTGGTGATGCAATGGTAAGTGCTTGGTTTCTAACTGAAACGTTGGTGGTTCGAACCCATCCAGGGGCTCTGCAGGAGAAAAGACAGGTGAACTGCTTCCATAAAAATCAATGCTTAGGAAATCCGAGGGAGTCATTCTACTCTGTCCTAGAGCACTGCATCTAGTTGGAACCGACTCTACAGTCCCCAAGAGCAAAAACGACATGCTCTCTATGTAGGAGAAAGGCAAGCACTCCGGTCAAATTCTCTTACCCACCTGAGTAAATGAGATAATTATAGAAATGCATCCAAATTAGAGGTCATGAATAGAGTCTTTGATAATGCTTTAAAAATGAAAAACGCAGCATTAGATTTTTAGGGAATTCCTGGGTTATGCAAATAGTTATAGGGCTTGGCTGCTAACCAAAAGGTTGGAGATTCAAGTCCATCCAGAGAACCTCAGAAGAAAGGCCTGGTGACCTGTTCCGAAAAAATCACCCATTGAAACCCATTTGACACATGTTCTAATCTGACACACATGGGGTCACAAAAGGACTGAAACTGGTATTACTATCCGAAGCATGACTAAGCTATACATCATCAAGGAAATCATTCCAAAAGTGTAATCTCAGGAATGATTACTGTTGCGTTTCTTGCACTCCCAAGACTTTTGATTTTTTATGCACATATGTATGGCAAGGAGCCGTGGTGGTGTAGTGGGTTAGGGTTGGGCTGCTAACTGGAAGGTCTGCTGTTCGAACTGGCCAACCTCTCATCAGGAGAAAGACGAGGGTCTCCTAAGATTTACAGTCTCAGAAACCCTAAGGAGTACTTCAACCCTGTCCTACCAAGTTACTAAGCATGGGATTCTACTCTATGGCAGCAAGTTTTTGGTCTTCTATTTGCATAAAAAGTATTTTGTGATTCTTGTAGAAAATTGAAATCTGTCATTTTTCTCACCATCTTATCTAGTGCTGCTTTAATTACTACAAGTGGGTAGTTTCAGCAAACAGAACTGTATCTTCCCACAGGTTAGGAGGCCAGAAGTGGACATTTAGGATGCCAGCTCTAGGGGGAAACGTTCTCTCTTTTGACTCTGGAGGAAGGTCCTTGCTTGTTCAGTCTCTGTCATCTCTTTCTCTGGACATGTCCCTTGACATCTATCTTACCCCATCTCCACTTAGCTTGCTTGTTTACTCTCTGTCGTAGCTCAAAAGAGACTGGTGCAAAATCTAACCACTAGCTCACAAAGAATTTTATTTATAGTCTGAGAAGAATATGGAAGACAGTTTAAAGAACTATGGACTGCCAGGAGAACAACCAACGTGTCCTAGAAATACAACCAGCATTCTCCCGAGAAGCCCTAACGGCAAGATCTCCTCTCATATACTTTGGACATGTTGTCAGGAGCCACCAGTCCCTGTAAAGGACATCCTGGTTGGTAGAGAGTCAGGAGAAAAAGAGGAAGACCCTCAAGGACATGGATTGACCCAGTGGCCCCAACAAGAGGCACAAAGCTGGCGATCGTGATGATGGGGCAGGATGCGCAGGGCTGCGTTCTGCTGTGCGTCGGATCTCGGGGGTGGGAACCAACTCAAAGCTTCCGAATAACAACACAGTCTGGGACGCTCGTGTGTTGACCCCCATGGAGTTTTGAAACTGGATCTGGTGGAGTTGTCTGCACATTACAAGGAACTTGGTTCTTAACTTCAGGAACTGGGCAGGGTGAAAAACACCTTCACGTATGACACTCGGAGTCAGCTGTGGTTCTAGATCAAAGAAACTGGTTTCCATGATTAATCGTTCTTGAAGCTTGGTTGTCGTGTCCCCTCCCCCCAGTCTCCCCTAAGCAGACTTTTCTTTTCTTCAGGCTAGTGTTTGACTATAAGTGTCCCGCTGAACAAATAGGTGTGTAATGTGTGTGTGTGTGTGTGTGTGTGTGTGTGTGTGTAGAGGAGGGGAGGGGGCGTTGCTGCCAGAAACATAAAAAGCGTATCTTCTGTTTGAAGCTAAGAGCTGGAAAACTGTAATTCTTTCTATCAAAATGAATTATTACCAGACCTCTTGACTTTGACTTCAGACTTTTTTTCCCCTGGAGTGGAAAGAAACATTTCATGCTGTCAAATATTGAATTGCTATTGGAAATATTCAGAGGCGGGGGCACTGTATGAGCTTGCAATACTGGAGGTGCTCTAAGTTTGGGAGGACTCCCTGAACCAGGGTGAACACATCCACATGCAGGGCCATCTTATAGTAAATTGATCCTTTGGCTGAAACAGCTTAAAATATTTTAGCAACGCTGAGTTCATGAAGAATAGATTGCCTGGCTCTTTGAAATGACAATATTTGGGATTCTCATGTAGATTTGACTCTGAAGAAAGGTCACTGTGACGATTGTACCCAAAGGAAGTCCTCACACTGTACTTGGAAGGGTCTTTTCTGTGTCTGTGGACTAGCGTGAACTTGACGGTTCTCTGATAAACTAGAGGTAACTGGCTGCATATGAGAACTGCATTTCAAATCAAATGAACCCATCCATCTTCCCAATTCCAACCCACCTCAACCCTATGGTATAGAGCAGAATTGCTCCAGAGAGCTTTTGAGGCTGTAAATCATAACTCACAACATGATCCTGGTTAGTTCTTGTTTCCTGTGGGTTGCTTCCAGTCCAAGGAATCCTGAACATTTCTGGGAAGGAGACAGTTGTTAATAATATGGGGACAAGCAAAGGTCAAGGAAACTTACTGGGCTACTTGGGTCTGGTTTTAAAGGGCAACCCAACTCTTATAAGCAGACACTGGGTAAAGTTCATTCCCACGATATCTGGAGAACACATTATCTATATAAACCCGAAGACATTCAAGTAAAATCATTTTCTAAGCATGAGCAATGGACTATGACTGGAAATAGGGTATGTACACGTATATGATAAATTCTACCATCTACATGTCAGTTTGTCCTATTGCAATGGCTCCCGTATTGCCATGATACTTGAAAATTAGCCAATGAAACTCCATAGATCACATTAGGATTTTGTCTGATGTAATGCTAAAAGAGGAGTCCCCTAGGGCAGAGCTTTTGGTGTGAAGCCGATGCTGACTCTTTGGGGCAGAGTAGAGCTGTCCTGTAGGATTGCTAATGCTGTGATCTTTACAGAAGCAGACTGCCACATCTTTCTCCTGCAGAGCGGCTGGTGGGTTCAAACCACTAACCTGGTTAGTAGCCAAGCACTCAATCACTGCACCAATATGCTTTCATCCTAGGACAGAAACAGGTTATGTAAAAGGCACAGTGGCCACAACTATGAGTTCAAAGCTGTCAGCAATCATGAAGATGGTGGAGGGCATCTGTTGTATGAAGCTTTTGAAATAAAGCTTAGGATCTGGGACTGTGCTCTATACAATCAAAGGTATAAGGCAGATCAATCTTGTGATTTAGGCAGATAACCTTGACTGCAGGGTGCTGGATAGGTTGTAATAATTTAGGAAAGCATTACAGATAAGATGCCCATAAATTACAGTAGTGGCCAAGAGAATGAAAATAAGGGCTAGATATCAGAGATGTAAAGAAACTATAGACAAGATTGGATTTAGGTGGGAAAGAAAGGCAGGGATATAACACGGCTCCATGGCATAGAATTTAAGCACCTGGAAAACTCTCCACTTGGAAAAGCTAATGGAGGCTGTGTGGGAATGCAAAGACCAGGCGTTTGGTTTAAGATCCTTTGAGTTTAAGAGATTGGTGGAACCCAGGCATAGAGATGTCAAGGAAGGAATAGAGTCTGGAACTGGGACAAAATCACGGTCAGAGATAGGACTTTTGCAAGTTGTCTTCATAAAGAAGGTAATTGAAAGCACAGGAGGCATGAAGTCACTGAGCTCGTCATCGCAGAGCATGAGAGATGCTTGCAAGACTAGGTATGAGGACTCCCTCTGATTAGTGTTGGGGCAGCAGATCCTAAGCCAGTGAAGAACATTGAATGGGTAGGTTGAAGAGCAGTGTCCTGAGCATCGAGGAAGACTGTATTTCAAGAAGATAGTTGACAAGGAGATGGGTGTAATTAAAAATTGGGCAGGGTCAAGACTGAGAAGATGTACTTGAGGAGACAAGGTGAGGGATGGATTCCCTCTCAATAACTTCCGTGGGCAGTTAAAAGTAACAGACAACTAAATAGCTTTAGGGCGAAGCAAGGTCAAGTTTTCTTAGGGTAAGGAAACGTAAGTGTACTGTACATATGCATAGACAACTTTAAGTTCTAATATTTTGATGTATTGCTTTGTTACTAGACTAATTTTCTCCACATCTGGAACTTCTATTTATGTATATTATGTAGTCAGATGCATGAAATGACTCCCTTATGGCCTTTCATCTGTCTATAACCAGTTTGACTAATTTTTTTATGATTATTAATTAGATCTGAAGTTATTTCTTAATTTTACTTAAAAATGTATCTTTTTGTGAGGTGCTTTTTGGTGAGTGGTCTCGGTTGCTTTTATTACATGTGCCAAGACAATGATATATTAGGAATGAGCATTCACAAACACGGTTTGTTTAAAGGGAGAATTTTTGTGCCTCAAGGGACTACTCACCAATGTTTTGGAAACTTGGAGACTAAATTTATATACAAAGAACATAAAACTTTTCTGCTGTCATTGACCAGCCCTTAATGCTGGTGAGCAATGTGACTGGGAAATGTTATCTGTATTCCACCAACAATGTGAACAGTACTACCAACTCACATAACTAATCTGGAAGAGTACATCTCCTTCTTGTAAGTGACTAGCGAGTCACACTACTTCTCTGGAAAACAAGGTTTGTTTTTTGTTGTTACTGTTGGTGCTTTTTCCCCCTTTCTCCTTTCGCCATTTAGTTCTTTGAAAACTTGACGAGCTTTTGAAAGGAAAGATGGTATTAATTCCCTGGAAAATGGTTACAATATGCAAATGGCACAGACGTGAAACTCAAGAGTTACACATTTCTTGTATAGTACATGCCGGTGTTAGAGCCTCTCTGTCTTTTTCTTTATGACTCAAACAGACAAAAACAAAATCCAAACCTTCAATCCTTGGTGCTTAGTAAATTAAGAAGCCTTTCACTCTGTTGCTGTCTAAATTGACAATGTTCTAGTCCTAGTTATTGCAATGAAGTTTATTTCTGTAAAGACACCTGTGATGGATACTTGACTGGCATGTGGTTCTGTAAGCAGACAAACCAACAACAACAACATCAAACCACTAAGGAAGACCAAGAGCAGCAGAAACAGAAATGACAAAAAAAATTTGAACTTCATTAGTCTGCTCAGAGGTGTCTATGTGAAGGACTATGGTAGTTGGTGGGAATATGGGATGAATTAGATCTAATATCTGTTTTTCAGGAAGAAAATTTTGCATAAATACATGGCTGTATAATGCTATATGAAGTTCTGCCATTGTATAAGAAGAGCAATTTCTTAGTTCTCTTAAAACAATAATCCATATGGCTACATCTAAGTGTGAGTATAAATAGATATTCATTAAATATATATGCTTATTATTTAAGTGCAAACTTAAGAATGATCATTTAAAGTAAATTTTACATAGCTGGCACATGTAGTTTTCATCTTACAATATCTTTGATAATATAAGGGCACTTTTAAAAGTTTGTGAAAACATTCATCTTTTAATTCCATTTTCCATGAACTTTTTGAAGCCCTCTAATATTTCCATTAATTAGATAAGTCATAATACATCTACAGTATACAGTGGGTTTTGTTTTGTTGGTGTATACAAAGTACATTTTATTACATAAATATATCTATTCATCATTATTCTGTCTTAACAACAATTATTATAAACTCAACTACCTGCCTAGGTTAAGATTCAGCTTCTGCCTATTTCTTTGAGTTTCAATTGAAGAAAACAGCTTAAAAGTAAAAAACATAGGAGGGGTATTCCCTCCCCCCAAATGGATTTTTTTTCCCCTCAAAGCTATGTATTTAATTATTTTTTACAAAACAAACTTATCACCTTCAAAGTACTTTCCATTACACTTAATACATTTGTCAAATCTGCAATACCATTCGTGGAAATATTTTCCAAACTCATATGTTTGGATGGCTGACAGCACCTCCCTCGTTTTTTTCTTCACCTCTTTAAAAAAAAATTATTTTATTGAAGGCTCTTACAACATTCCGTACATCAATTGTATCAAGCATATTTATATATCTGTTACCATCATCATTTCCAAAGCACTTTCTACTGGAGCCCTTAGTACAAGGTCCTCTTTTTCTCCCTCCCTCCTCCACCCTCCCAACCTTGTGAATCCTTGATCAGTTATATATTGTTATTATTATTTCTATCTCACACTCTCCATTGTATCTCTTCACCACATTTCTGTTATTCATCCCCTTCGGGTGGGCCTATATATCCATCCTTATCTTGGTCTTCACCTCTGAAGACTGTCACATTGCTGTCCTTCCATGTCGCTCTTCATTCATAGAAACAAAAAGAAGTTGCAAGGGGTGAGGTCAGGTGAGTAAGGTGCACAGGGCAAAGGAGGCATGCTGTTTTTTTGCCAAAAACTGGAGCACTGAGATGACTGTGTGAACAGGTGCATTATTGCGGTGACAAAACCTATCTGCCACCAATTAGACCTTTTTTGTTGCACACTGTTATGCAATCTTTTAAGAAGCTCTAAATAAAAAGATTAACAGTCTGACTTGGCAGAATGAACTCCAAATGCACTATCCCCCTCACAGCAAAAAGACAAATGAGCATTGTCTTCATCTTTGATTTCACTAGATGAGCTTTTTCTGGGTGAGGTGACAATGGTGTCTTCTACTGGCTTGACTGATGTTTGCTTTGGGGGTCCTAAGAATACCACCTTGTCTCGCCACCAGTAATAACCTTGGGGAAAAGTCTGGGTTGCTTCGAGGCTGTTCTTTCAAAGCACGGCGTGTTTCCACTCAATGCTCTTTTCCTGGTCAGTCAGAACCCAAGTTACAAATTTTGCAGCAACCCTTCTGGTCTGTTGTTGGTCTTTGAGCCCAAGTGCACTGTCAACATTTTCGTCCATTTGGGAAGTTGACAGATGTTCGGATGAGGCTTGTCATCAATTGACATTTTACCTTTTTTGAAAAGAGGAAACCACTCTTTAACTTGAATTTTTCCCATTGTGCTGTCCTTGTAAACTGTGTTCAACACCACAACAGTTTCTGTGGCAAAACTTCACAGCCACATGCTGTTCTCTTAAATTGGCCATCACAGAAAACGAGGTTCAAGCAAAAACTGCTTTTATGAAAAAATTCACTGTGACCAGAGAGAACCTTTCCAGGTGATACCACTGGGTGCACTAACTCAGAGTGAGTTGCTCAAAGATCACCTAGTGGGGGGAAATGCATACTACAAAAGCTCTGCCAGGTGGAGCTTTCTCAATTTTTTGTTCTTTTGGGTTTTTTTGGGGGGTGGGGTGGGGCAGAGGGAGGTACCCCTCGTATCATTTGGGCAGGACATTTGAGTTGGATAATAAAGGATGACGAAAAGTTTTCCAAGAAAAAAAATTGTTGATGCTAGAAAAGAAATACTCAAAACACGTTTTTTTTTAAATAGAAGTAACTGATTTTATTTGCAGAGGGGAGTTTTTGGATTAGGGTAGAAGATGAAGATCCAGTTTCATAAGGATTTCTGTGGTAAAAGGGGGATCCCTTATTAATCACCTTTCTTTCTTGGGTCATCTGTCGCAGAATGACTTTCTCGAGTCATTTTCAGCATGGAAAATGGAACTGATCATTACAGAAAGACAGGTGACACAATGGCATTGATTCATTCGCCTTATATATGAAGAGATATGAGATCTAGGCTCAGTCCTGAAAAGAAACTATTTGTACATGCTTGGAGGGGATCTGTCTTAGATGCTTGCTGGTAACATGACCCCTTCCTTTAGCATAAAAGAATATGTATTTTTTAAAAGTTTAAGTTAAAAATATAAACTACAAATGCCACAAACCAAACCTGAGTTTAGAAAGAAGGTGGTTAATAAGGTACAAAGGGTTCATTCAAGACTTCTCAAGGCACAATAGTCATGACTACGGATGGACCGCGAAACTGAGCCAATGTCTGGTAAGGTTGTTTCAGGTTCTGATAAAGGTGTGTGTGGAGGATTTACTGAACAAGACTGGAAACAAACTAAAAGAAATAAATGTGAGACCAAATTAAAACTAAGCTCATTGGCATTGTGTCTTTTCTGACTCACAGTGACCCATAGGACATGTTAGAACTGCCCAGGTGGGTGTCCGATACTTGAGACAGTGTTGTATGAATATGTAATCAATAACTGGAAATATTTATAAATGTATGTCTTGATCTTGATTTGTATATTTTATTTGTAAAAGTAATACATTCTTTTACATACCTTTCTGTTTCAAATATTTTCCAGAGATAGATATTTGTATGGTATATATCCTTCCATGTTTTCTACAAAATTTAAATGATGTACATATGTCTATCTATCTGTATACTCATCTACTTATACTGCATACTCCTACTATAGTCTACATTGAATGCTCACTGACAGGGAGCTGCCAGAAATCCAAGCCAGATTTAGAAGAACACATAGAACAAAGGGTAGCATTACTGATAGCATACGGATCTTGGCTGAAAGCAGAAAATACCAGAAAGATGTTTACTTGTGTTTTATTCACTAGGCAGAGACATTTTAATTGTGTGGATCATAACAAACTATGGATAGCACCAAGAAGAATGAGAATTCCAGAGCACTTAATAGTACTAATTCAGAACCGGTACGTACACCAAGAGGCAGTCATTGGCACAGAACAAGGGGATGGATATTGTTTGGTTTTAAATGGTGTGTATTCGGGTTGTATCCTTTTACCATGTTCACTCAGTCTGTATGCTGAGCAAATAACCCAAGAAGCTGCACTATCTGAAGATGAGCACAGCGTCAGGATAAAAAGGCTTATTAATAACCTGAAATATGCAGAGAGCACAACCTTGCTTGCTGAAAGCCAGGAGCACATAAAGTCCTTACTGATGAAGATCGAAGACTGCAGCCCTCAGTATGGATTGCAACTCAATGAGAGAAGAGCAAGTCCCCGTAAATAGACAAGCAAACAACATGGCACTAAATGGGGAAGATTGAAGTTCTCAAGGGTGTCATTTTACTTGAATCCACAACCAAAACTCATGGAAGCAGCAGGTAGGAAATCAAAGGATGTAATACATTTGGAAAGTCTGCTGCACAAAACTAAAAGATGAAACAAAACAAATAAAAAACCAAAAAACCCTCAAACGCACGGCCATCGAATTGATTCTGACTGATAGTGACCCTATAGGACAGAGTAGAATCGCCCCTGAAGGTTTCCACGACTGGAATCTTTTACGCCTGAAGTGTTAAAACAGTAAAGATGCCACTTTGAGGAATAAGGTGGACCTCACTCGAGCTATTGTATTTTCAATCTCATATGTTTAAGAATGCTGGAGAATTAATAAGAAAGATTGAAGAATTGATGGCTTTGAATTATGATGTTGAGAAGAATATTGAAAGTACCATGGGAAAACAGACAATTCTCTCGTGGAAGTACAGCCAGAATACTTCTTAGAAGTAAGAGGTGTAGCTATAGGCATGCATACATGTAAATATTTTAATTTATAACGAAAGGAATAAAAGGCCAATGTACATATATTCATATGTTAGGTATTGAGATACCTGATGGACTTTGGGCTTCTATTCAAGGGCTTCCTTAGCACAAGAACGCTTGTTCTAATAACCCGGCACTCTTTGATACTCACCTTCCCGACACAATCGCTGAAGACAAAATGGGTGCATAAGCAAATGTGAAGAAAGCAGATGACGCCTGGCTATTAAAGTGTATAGTGTCTGGGGTCTTACGGCTTGAAGTTAAAAAAGCAGCCATCTAGCAGGGAAGCAAATAAGCCCACATGGAAGAAGCACACCATCCTGTGTGATCATGAGGTGTTAGTGGGATCAGGTATCAAAAGATCCAAGCTGAACAATTATATTGATGTGGAAAAAGGGAGGTTGGAGTGGAGACCCAAAACCTATCCCAAAGCCACAGGGTAATGAATAACAGAAAGGTGGGCGAAGGGAGACAATGGACAGGGTAAGAAACTAAAGAACAGTAATAGTATATAATTGACCAAGGTTTCACGATGGTGAGAAGGAGGGGAGAAAAAGAAGAGCTAATATCAAGGGCTCAAGTAGAAAGAAATTGTTTTGGAAATGTTGATGGCAACATGTGTACAAGTGTGCTTAATACCATCGAATGATGGATTGTTATAAGATTTGTAGGAGCCCCCCAATAAAATGACTAATAATAATAATAATAAAAAGAAGTAAGGATGGCCAGATTTCATCTTATATTCTTTGAATACATCATCAAGAAAGTCAAGTCCCTGGCAAACGATAGCATTCCTGTTAAGTAGGTCAGCAAAATGGAGGAAGCTCCTCAGTGGGGTGGCTTGACCCAGTGCATGCAATAATGGGTTCCATCATAGCAGTCATTATGCGTGTGACTCAGGCCAGGCAGTGTTTTGTTTGGTTGTACACAGGGTAACTGTGAGTCAGAAATGACGCCACACCACTGAACAACAACATAGTCAAAGAATGATAGGACATAATTTTGAACCATTAATATTTTTAAAAGTGTGATAAACATGTAGGAAACAAAATCCTTGCCATTTCAAATTATCTTCGCACCTACAGTTCAGTGACCTTAATTATGTTCATCACGTTTTCAACTGTCACTGTAAACAGCAAACATTCTTAGTGTCGAAAACAACTTTCAAATGAGAACGTGTGTGTGAAAGTCATATTAATAACTAATTAAAGATTATTTAATTAAGTAATAACTAATTAAAGATTATTTAACAAATGCTTTAAGAAAAGAGTGGACATCTATTGGGAAATAACTATCAAAACCACTATGGGTATGCAATCTTTTACAGTGTCCAGAGCACTTTTGTAAGCTTCTCATTTGAGTCTCATAAATGCTTGAAGTAGACTGTTGGTGTGGTTGGGTCCCATCGAGTGGATTCTGACTCAAAGCTACTCCGTGTACAACAGAATGAAACTCCGTCCTGACCTGTGCCATCCTCACAAACATTCTTCCGTTGAGCTCATTGTTGCAGCCACTGTATCAAAGACCTTCCTCTTTGGCACTGCCCCTACTATACCAAACATGCAGTCCTTTTCCAGTGACTGGTCTCTCCTGTTAACACGTTCAAAGTACATGAGATGAAGTTGAGCCATCCTGGCGTCTAAGGAGCATTCTGACTGTACTTCTTCCAAGACAGATTTAATAGTTCTTTTGGCAGTCCATGATACTTTCAACATTTTCTTTGAACACCATAATTCAAATGCTTCTATTTTTCTTCAGTCTTCCTTATTCAATGTCCAACTTTCACATCCATATGGGGTGACTTGGTTTGGGTCAGGCTGACCTTAGTCCTCAAAGTAACATCCTTGCTGTTCAACACTTTACAGAGGTTTCATGCAGCAGATTTACCAATGCAATGCATCATACCATTTGGTTTTCTGACTGCTGCTTCCATCAGTATTGATTGTGGATACAAGCAAGATCAAATCCTTCAAAATCTTCAATCTCTTCTTCATTTATCATGATGTTATTTATTTGTCTAGTCATGAAGAATTTGGTCTTCTTTATATTGAGTTGTAATCTATACTGATGACTGTAATTTTTAAATCTTCATCTGCAAGTGCTTTAAGTCCTCCTGCCTGTCATCGTCATATAAAAGGCTGCCAATAAACCTGCTTCCAATGCTGATAATGTGTTCTTCTTCGTATAACCCAGCTTCTCTTATTTGCTCAGCATACAGCTTGAATAATATGGTTAGCCGATACAACCTTGACACAAACCTTTCCTGACTTTAGACCACACAGTATTCCCTTGTTCTGCTCACAAATGGACTCTTAATCTAGGTACAGGTTCCACAGGAGCACAGTGAAGTGTTCTGGGATTTCATTTATTCTCAAGGTTATCCATAGTTATAATACACACAGTTGAATGCCTTGGTATAATCAATAGAACACGGCTAAACATCTTTTCGTTATCCTCTACTTTCAGCCAAGATCCATTTGACATCAGCATTGATATATATCTCTCATTCCACATCCTCTTCTGAATCTAGCCTCCACCTCTGGCAGCTCCCTGTCAATGGACTGCTGCAACCATTGTTGGATGATCTTCGGCAGAATTTTACTTGCATGTGATATTAATGATATGGCTCTGTCATTTGTGCATTCTGCAGGAATGGGGATAAATACAAATCTCTTCCAGTCAGTTGACCACATAGCTATCTTTCAAACTTCTTGACATAGTTGAGGGAGCGCTTCCAGTGCTTCCTCAGTTGGTTGAAACATGCCAATTAGTGCTCCATCAATTTCTGGAGCATCATTTTTGGCTAATGCCTTCAGGGAAGCTTGGACTTTTTCCTTCAATACCATTGGTTCTTGAACGTATGCTTCCTCTTGTGATGGGTGAATGCTGACTAATTCTTTTTGACTCTGTTTTCTTTCTATCCTCATATGGTGCTTCCTGTGTCTTTTATAATCTTTCAATAATGTGACTTGAGGCATGAATATTTTCTTGCATTCTTTCAGCTGAAGATATGCCGCACTTGTTCTTCCTGGTTGGTTTTCTAACTTTAGGTCTGCACAATTCATCATAGTATTTTACTTTGTGTTTTTGAGCTGCCCTTTGAAATTTTCTCTTCAGCTCTTTGACGTCATCATTTCTTCCAGCTGCCTCAGCTATGCTGCCATTTAGAGCACGTTTCTGAGTCTCTTCTGATATCCACTTTGAGCTTTTCTTTCTCTCCTCTTTTTGGATGACCTGCTGCTGTCTTCATGTGCGAGGTTCTGGAGGTCCTCCCACAGTTCACCGGTCTTTTGTCCTTAGTGCTGTTCAACGCAGCCTGCCTGTTCTTGAGGGGTTCTCAAAAGTCAGGTGGAAAATACTCCAGGTTGTATTTTGGCTCTTGTCGATTTGTTTTTATTTCCTTCAGCTTCCACCTGAACTTACATAGCAGCAGGTGATGGTCTGTCCCACCTTCGGCCCCTGACCTGGTGTAGTTACTGAGACTGGGCTTCTCCTTCATCTCTTCCCACAGATGTAGTCAACTGAATTTCGGTGTATTTTATCTGGAGAAGTGCATGTGTCACTTTTGGTGTCATTGAGAAAAGGTCTACGTGATGAAAAAACCATTGGTCTTGCAAAATTTTATCAGGCTTTCGCCAGCTTTGCTTCTATTACCATGGCCATATTTTCTTCCAATTGCTGTTCTTTGTTCTTTGTTCCAATGTTTGCATTCCAATTGCTTGTAATTATAAATTAATTTTGATTGCATATTTGATCAGTTTCAGACCAAAGCTGTTGGTAAAATTCTTCGATATCTGCATCCGTAGCTTTAGTGGTTGGTGCATAAAATTGAATAATTTGAACAATTGTATTGTCTGGATTTCATTGAATTCGATGGCTGTTTTCCTATCACAGACAATGTTGTACTTCAAGATAGATTTTGAAATATCCTTGTGGATGATGAATACAAAGGCATTCCTCTTGATTGTGTCATTCTGAGCGTAGTCAACCAAGCCTGAGTCACAATGGCCAGTACCAGTCCATTTTAGTTCACTAATGCCTAGGATATCCAGCTTATTTGCATTCCATTTACATTTTAATTTCTTTATTTTATTTAAAAATTTAAAAAATCATTTTATTGGGAGCTTGTACAACTCTTATCACAATTCATACATTCATCCATTGTGCCATCATCATTCTCAAAACATTTGCTTTCTACTTGAACCCTTGGTATCAGCTCCTCACATTTTCCCTCCCTCCCCACCCCATCTCCCTCCCAAACCCTTGATAATTTATAAATTATTATTATTTTGTCATGTCTTACACTGTACGATGTCTCCCTTCACCCATTTTTCTGTTGTCCATCCCCCAGGGAGGGGGT
>NW_022111369.1:67342916-67344212 GCF_000313985.2 Echinops telfairi | reverse complement strand
ACCCTGACTGGCTCATCTCCTCCCCGTGACCCTTCTGTAAGGGGAGGTCCAGTTGCCTACAGATGGGCTTTGTATTTCCACTCCACACTCCCCCTGATTCACAATGATATGATTTTTTGTTCTTTGATGCCTGATCCCTGATCCCATCGACACCTCCTGATTACAAAGGCTGGTGGGCTTCTCCTATGTGGGCTTTGTTGTTTCTCAGCTAGATGGCCACTTGCTTATCTTCAAGCCTCTAAGACCTCAGATGCTATATCTTTTGATAGCCGGGCACCATCAGCTTTCTTCACCACATTTGCTTATGCACCCAATTTGTCTTCAGCAATCGTGTCAGGAAGGTGAGCATCAACATTTCACTGAATTTTTGTTGACTTCTAATTTTCCTAGATTTATACTTTGTACATTCCAAATTCTAATTAACTGATGTTTGCAGCTGTTTCTTCTCATTGTGATTTTTGCCCCATCGGTGGATGAAGAGGCTTTAACTCCCACAAACGTAACTCTATCTGTGTCATTATGGTTGATTCTACTTTGCAAAAGTAGTTCCTCCTCAGTCATATTTTGAGTACCTTCCATCTGCAGATGTGCATCAGGTGCTTGTGTTTTCTAGGTATCATTGATTTAATTCTTATGAAAGCCCTGTGGAGGAGGTGCTGGAATCATCTTTGTGCCTTGTAGATAAGCAATACATGAACGGGACATGCTTACACGGACAGTACATGGAAAAGCGTCTGAATACCATCTCCGGACCATTGAGCAGTCCTGGGGCACTTTGCTAGATGGTGGCCATACCTGGACTGCCAGATGAGCCCCCAATTCACTTCTTTGCAGTGGTGTCAGAAAATGGGAGGGCATTGGACGGACTTTTATTTATTTATTATTCAAAGTTTTTTATTCATTTATTGTATGATTTCACTTGGTATGCTTTTTTTCTTTAATACTTTTATTGGGGACTCTTACATCTCTTATCACAATCCATGCATTTATCCAGTGTGTCAAGCTCTTATGCTACCATCATCATTTTCAAAGCTTTCTCTTCCTACTTGAGCCCTGATATCAGCTCCCCATTTCTTCTCCCTCTCCCCCCTGCCCTCCCTCACGGACCTTTGATAAGTTATAGATTGTTATTTTCATATCTTACATCGTCCTCCATTGCCTCTCACCCACTTTTCCGTTGTTTGTTCCCTTGAGAGGGGGGTATAGGTTGATCCTTGTGATCGATTCCTCCTTTCTTGCCCCACCCTCCCCTAATTCTCCTGGCACAAAACTTTCCTCTAGTTCCTTAATGCTCCT
>NW_022111369.1:67329359-67342505 GCF_000313985.2 Echinops telfairi | reverse complement strand
ACTTCTAAGTGCTGTGTGGGAGGGAATGTGCTAGAATGATTTCATTGAGCCCCTGCTGATTTCTGGTCTTTCAGGCATCAAAGATGCATCATTTCCTCCAAGACATCTAAAACAGGGCTATTAGCAGCAAGTTCTGGTTTGCATTTGGGGGAGGAGACAACTACCTTCTCAAGTGAGACAGGGAAGGGGAAGTGTCATGAATTGTAAATAAGGCTAAGAGAGAATTGTCTGGAGATGGAGGAAGAAGAGGAGGAGGAGGAGGAGAGATGGGGATGGAGGTGGAGGTGCAAATGGAGATGGCGATGTTTCTTCAAAGATCTCTCCCATTAACCGCCCCCAACATTTCCAACATAAATATCAGTTCCTCTGTAGAGTAGACCATCCTGCCATCATGAAAAAGAATGAACCAGAGTTCTCAGGGTTGATTTGGAGAGTGATCTCCAATATGTATATTAATGTGAAAAAAGCCCAGATCTAAAGCAATCTTTGTATGAAATCTACCACTTGTGGGACAGGGGAGAGGGTGGGCAGTGGCATCACTAGAGCTGGCGTCACCCAATTCAGTAACTCTGGGTGTCCCCACCTCTGTCCCCACCACCTCTTCAGATCCTACTGAAGCCTTAGGAATGAATGCTTGTTAGAATTTTAGTCACAGAATAATATGTGATAAATGTAGCTGAAAAATGCTTAAATGTAATATTTCTTTGATCTTATGAGTACCAATAGCAAACATGTCTGATAAAATTTTTCTACATTGAACTACAACATTAGCTACAACATATATTAGTTACTGGGTGGGGAAGCCTTTTTTGATTTTTTCCCGTTCCTTTAGTGACGACTATATTCTAGGAAAAGCTACTTAAGTAGGACCACAATATTATAATCCACCACCAGAAGTTTTGAGCAAATCCGTGACTGCAGAGACCCTGACAGTAAGAACAAGAGTTTTCTGCTTGTGATTTGTGCGGACAAAACCACAGGCCTCCCTACAGCACATTGTTGCTGTGACTCAAACTTCAAACTCACTGCCATTAAGTCAACCCTGATGCACAGCGATCCAGTAGGACAGGGGGGAACTGCCACCGTGAGTTTTGGAAACTCTAACTTTTCATGAAAGGAGAAAACCTGTCTTTCTCCCAAGAAGCAGCTGGTGGTTTTGAACTGCTGACCCTGTGGATCACAGCCAAAAGGTGAACCACGACCCCACCAGGGCACCTTGTGGCTACTCTGTCAAAAGGGTCCCACCTCACAGAGACTCCATGTGCACCAGAACCAAACCCTGGCCGGTCCTGTGCGGTCCTCGCAACCGCTCTCGTGTTTGAGCTCCTTGTTGTGGCCACTGTGTCAACCACCCCTTTGAGGAGCTTCCTTGCTTTTGCTGACCATCTACTGAACCTAGCATGGTGTCCTTTTCCAGGGACTGGCGCCTCCCAAGAATACATCCAAAGTAGGTGAGAGAAAGTCCTGTCATCCTTCCTTTTAAGGAGTATTCTGCCTATACGTCCAGAAACCGCGGGGGGGAGGGGAGACCGTGGTCGGTGTAAGATATGAAAATAACAATAATTTATAATTTATCAAGGGGCCACAAGGGTGGGTGAAGGGGAGGGAGGGAAGATGAGCTGACACCAAGGCCTCAATAGAAAATAAATGTCTAGAAAATAATGATGGCAACATATGTACAAATATGCATGATACAATTGATGTATGGATTGTTACAAGAGCTATAAGAGCTCTCAGTAAAATGTTAAAAAAAGAGACAGATTTGTTTGTTCTTCTGGCAATCCAGGATATACTCAATGTTCTTTGCCAGCTCTGTAATTCCAAGACATCGTTTCTTGTCTGGTCTTCCTTACTGGTTGTCTAGCTTTCCCAAGCATAGCAGGTGATAGAGAATAACAGACTTAGGACTTGTGCTTGGGGCAGGGCTTGAATCCCTCAAAGTAACATCTTGGCTCTCCAGCTGGTTAAAAAGGTCTTGTGTAGCAGATTTGGCAAATAAAATGCATTCTTTAATTTCTTCACTGCTGCTTCCATGGGAGTTGATTGTAGATCCATGTGAAATGACACCCTTAACATCTTCATCTTTCCTGTTTATCGTGATATTTTTAATTGGTCCAGAGAGCACCTTAAAAGGCGCCCAAAGTAAATTGGCATAGAGTTATAGCTTAGTAGGCATATTGATACATGTATCCTAGGATGATGAAAAGGTTTGTTGCTATATCTAACTTCAGGGATATTTTTAGAAGAAAAAAAATTGTGCTCAAAGAATACAGAAAAAACGTGTAGGCAATCATTTTGGTGCCCTTTCGGCGGTGCCACTTGGCGTGGTCCTCACGTCTCACTCCCCTAGTGACTCCACTGGAGATTGATAGAAGGCTCTTCCATACATGTACTAAGAATAATGCCCTCATTATACTTAAGAGTTACATATTCCAAGAATCAACTTGGGAAAACGGACAAGTAATTTTCTTTTAATATGGGAGTAATTTTAATATACGAGTGGTTTTCTTCTATGCTGTTTGTGGATTCCGGAGGAGGGCTATGGGCCACAAAACCAAACCAAAGTCACTGCCTAGGAGTCCATTCAGACTCAGAGCGCCCCTAGGGGGCAGGGGGGGAACTGCCCTTGTGCTTTTCCAAAACCTGAACTCTCTCAGGCCATAGGCTCCTCTCTCTTCCGCTGAACGGGTGGAGGTAGACTACAATGCTGCCTCTTCTTCTGGTGGAAGAAAGCCCCACCGGTTGCTATTAAAACCCACAGGTGTTTCTTGGAAGTAAAAGGCAGAAGGGTCAGAAAACCCCAATTTCATGACGTTGGGGGACATTTCGATGCCAGCCCCCAGGTGTGGGGTTAAAATCAAGAAGAAATAAAAGGGAACTCGTGTGGTCAGGAAATCCCAATTTCATGACGTTGGGGGACATTTCGATGCCACTCCCCAGGTGTGGGGTTAAATTCAAGAAGAAATAAAAAGGAACTCGTGTGGCCAGGCAAAAATGCCGGTTCCTCTGCAAACCGCGTCCCAAACAGTCTACACCGGCAGAAAGAGTGGTGCCACTTGGTCGCAGAGTAGCCTGGATAACCAGTCTGGGAACTTTTGCTTCCTTGCTCTGGCGGTGAGACCCGCCTGGGATCCCACCGCCTTTCCGTCTACCCCAGGGAATCCTGCCGGGAAGCGCAGGCTCAGAGAAGAGGACCGATCAGGAGTCCGCCAGGGGACCCCTTCTCGGGCCACCAGGGAGACAAAAGACCTTTCTGGAGAGCTTCGCGTGAGCGGCAGGATGCTCGCTCGCTGCCCCTCGGGGCCCGGGGGTGCGGGAGCCCGTGGTCCCTTTGGCTCTCGAGAGAGCCCCGCTCTAAGTTTTTGGTTGCGAGCTAGGCAGGGGTGGCAAACTTGATACAAGACTTCGGGGGCTAGGCGGGTCACTTCGAACGATTTGAAGTCCCGCGAACGCGGCGTATTTTCTGGCTAAAGACCTTCGGATTCGGATTTTCAAAGTCCAGCTATGCTGGCCAAAGGAAACGCGCGTCCTGTCGCCTTTCCCTGCCACTTCTGCTCCGTCTTCGCTCTTCCCCCAGTGCGGCCACTGCACCCCGCCAGCTGAGCCTTCAGGGCGCAACCACCCGCGGCGTTCTCGGCGAGGGTCCCCTGTGCAAACGCGGACCGTCAGCCCCCTGAACTTGACGTGCCCCAGAGTCCTGTCCTGGCGACATGTTATTTCCAGCAGAAACGAAGTTGTTGCGCCAGAAAGCCTGGCCTCCTGCGCCACTCCGGACCCGGTGCACCCTCGGCAGGTGGAGAGGTGGGAGATGCCATGGGTGTTGGGGGCGCACGATCCGGGTCTGGGCACCCCCGGGCGCACCAGGCCCTGGCGGGGCAAGGGGCGGGGCCTGCTGCAGAAGGAGGGGGCCCCGCCCACGGCCCCTCCCCTCCCCGCCTCGCCCCGCCCCTGCGCTCTACAGCGTCTGCCCTGCTCCCTCTGGGCACTGAGTCCCGGGCCCCGGGCGAGAGGCGGTGCGCCGGCGCTGCTTTCCGCCAGCCGGGACCATCACTTGCGCACTGCAGAAAACCCAGAGCCAGGTCCTTAGCCGGGGTCACCCCTGCGACCGGCACCCGCAGACACTTCCTCCAGCCGCCGCCGGGCCGGGCCACCCCGGCCCCTTGCGCTCCGGGGTGCGGCGCGGAGGCGCGCGTCTCCCTGTGCGCCTTCGTCGCCCGGCCAGAGGGAGAACCGACGTCTGAGTTCTGGCCCCTGCTCCCCGCGCCTGGTGCCGATGGAGCGCGCGGCGCTGCTGGCCGTCGCCCTGTGGCTGTGCGTGGAGAGCCAGGCTACCTCTCTGGGTAAGGAGCCCTTTCCGGGCACGGGAGGCGCAGAGGTGGGGTGCGCGCGGGCAGAAGCGGTTCTGGAAGGACGTGGAACCCCCAATCTAACTTCCAGTTGGAGAGTTGGAAGGGACTGGACACTTAGCGCTCTTGGATTTACCAGCGGAGGAAGCCCGAGGCTCAGAGACGGGCCCAAGATTTCCCAGGGAGTCAGTCGGTGGTCTCCGGAGAGTTAACCCTGCACCTTTGCTAGGGTCTCGTCCCCCGGACCAGGCTTCGGCTGGGGATTGCCCTGCGAGCTGAAGCACTCTCGGGTTCGGGGAAGCGGGGATGGGACGGCGCCCGGGGCAGCAGTGCAGGAGGTGCCTCGCGGCCGGGAACTGACCGTGCAAAGTCAGGGCTGCAGGTCTGCTCCTGGTCCGACCCACTCGGGCCGGCTGTTCTTCCGCGGGGAACAGAGCTGGGCGCCTGGGAGGGCAAGCCGGCGGCTCGGAGCGCACGGCGCACCCCGCCAGAGTGAAGCAGCGACTGGCAGGCCGGGTGCCGCCTGCAGCAAGGCTCAACTTCTAAGAAGTGGCATCGGGGAGAGAAACTCTCTTTTCCTTCCTTGCAGGACACCTCTCACTTCTCAGGGAAGGTGGGGGTACACTGAGGCTTGGCTCCAAGGCTGTGACAGTTTACCCAAGTGCCCTCGACATGCCAGTCTTAAAACAGTTTTTACAAAACGCTTTTGTCCCTGAGATAAGCACATCAGAAGTTCAAGAGCCGAAGACCTACTCCACTGGACCCAGTTTTAACGCTGAGCGCCCCTACCCTTGCCACTTAAGGTCGTGGTCTCCTTCAAAATGAAGAACACACACGTGCTGTGCTTGATCACCCTCTCCCCATTTTCAAGTCTCCCAGACAGTATTTCTACTCTGGAGTCTCCCTTTTTTGATTTCCAGATTCTATGAGGTCCGAGGGGGCGGTAAAAAAGTCCAAAGTGTGAGGGACATTTTTATTGTTGTTGTTAAAGGAGACAAACGCGGCTACTTACAGTAGCAACATCATCTGTCTACAGTTATTAAATTTTCTTAAGGATGACCCTGCTCCAGCCTGGACACTCATTGACCCTGACAAGGGCCCTCTCTTCTCCCTTTTGGGGCGGTGAAGGAGGTCTGGAACATGTAGTGGTTCTGTATCCCACAAAGAAGTAAGTTGCTTTTAAGGCCGGGGTGTTTCATCGCGCCAGTGGTAATGGTAATAGGGTTACCCGGAATAATGGAGAGGTCGCCCTTTTGGAACATGCAGCTTACTTAATTGCATTGGGCAATAATTGGTGCCATCAAATTCACCAGACAGAGCCACTGTTGTTTTTCCTTCCTGTGTTTGAGCTGGAAGGGGTAATAGTGCACAAACTCATTAATATTGGTTATGGGACTTGCACATAGAAGGGCTCTTTATGGGGCAGAGGGATGTGTGGCTCAGAGGCCTTGCTCGGACCTTTCTGAAGAGCAGAACTCAAACTTGCCAATGAATGATGCTTAATGGAGCACAATGGGAGGAAAAATAGAGCCTTGGTCGACAGATAATGAATTTGAAGTTATCATTATTGGGAACTTTGTTGAATAGGTTTTTGTTGTAGATGTGTCTCTAGAACAGTATGGTGTTGTCTTGATTTCCTGTCAATGGAAAACAGGTCTTTAAAAAAGAAATTTTTTTACATAGGAAATTGTGTCCAGAGCATGAGATGATTTGTGGTAATAATTTATGAGAGGTCTTAAGATAAAACGTCTCTTAGTTTGGTGCGGTGGTGAGCTTGGCTTATTTTATAACAATCAAACAACAAACTAGCAAACTGAGTGCTATGAAGTGATGTCAACTCATAGTGACCCAATAGGATAGGATAAGACAGACTGTAACTCTTTACAGGAGTAGAAAGCCCCCACTTTCTCTTTCGGGGTGGCTGGTGATTTTGAACTGCTGACCTTGTAGATAGCACCCCAGCAAGTAACCAATATGCTACCAGGGCTCCTTGGTTTATTTTATGCCTCATCATTTTACTGTCATTTTGTTCTGACATGGATGTATCCAAAGAATGGGTTATATTCTCATTTGGGTCATTGAGAAAATTATGTTGAATCACTTTTTAACAAATTTTTTCAACCTAGGGTTTCTGTAATGGGTTACGCCTTGAGCTACTAACCACAAGGCCAGCTATCCAAATCCATGGGAGAAAAATGAGGCTGTCCTTGAAGCCTTGGAAACCCAGTGGGACAGCTCTACTCTGTCCTGTAGGGTTGCTATGAGTTTAGAGTTTTGTGAGTGTTTCCCAGTGAAGTTTGAAATCTGTGCTCATACAAAGGTATCTTCATCCTCATTTTCTCACACAAAGTGGGACTTTGTTATTGGAAGGTCTTCCTTTTGCTTTTCAACGTGCTGTGTTCTTGTTTGCATGGCTTCGGGGCAGTTATTTTCTTCTCCAAATGGAAAAGCGTTATGCTGGTTCATTACCCACAATCCCCCTTGGGTTGGTTCTGGTTTTGCTCCATAATACTTGTGGAATACTCCATAGGGTTTTGGAGACAGTAATGTTTATGGGAGCAGTCTTATCTTTCTCCCAAGGAGTGCCTAGTGGGTTTGAACCACTGGTGTTTTGGTTAGCAAACCAACACTTAACCCACTCTGCTGCTAGAGCTCCTACCCAAAAGGTCTGTGATTCAAATCCACCAGCCACTCCCCTGGAGAGTTCTTCCGTAAGTCTGCTTCCGTAAAGATTAACCGACCATTTCAGAAACCCAGTTCTGTCCCATATGATTCTTGTGCATCAGAATCACCTTGGCAGCAGTGGGTATTCTAACGGATTCTGTATGACAAACCAGACCCATAGCTGTTCAAGAATGGTCCCTAGACCATCAATGTCAGAGTCACCTGCAGTTCTTGCTTAAAATACAGATTCAGAAGCCTAGGGGTATTCAGACACATTCTAAAATTTAAGAACCACCACCTCAAACGCAGCAAGTTGGTACTAATGACACCTAGTACCTGACACTTATGTTGTAACTCCATATTCATTTTTCTACCCTGCTATTTTTGGCCAATGCCCGTGGATGAGCACTTGTTCATTTCACCTCTAGTTATTCACAGCGGAGGCCATCGATACGATGCATAGAATATTTGTCTTAGATATTTACTTATATTCCCTTGACTCACTCTCCTACGTGCTCATATTTGCTTTTGCTTGTTATTTGCCCAAAAAGCCAATGCTAGTTTAGGTCCAGTGAGCTATTTGTTCTTAGTGGATGTGAATTAGGGACTAGATTAAGTTTGGGTGCATTCCAGCAGCAATCGCTGTTTTAAGCTGAAATTTCATCCACAGTTAAGGCTCTTCATTGTCAACCATAAGGTCTGCCCACCCAGAGGCACTTTGGAAGAAAGGTACGATGATCCACTTCCAACATAATAGCCATTAAAAATTCTACGGAGCCCAGTTCTTCTCAGCGACACATGGGCTTACAATGTGGTGGAGTGGATGACCCAGAAACTGATTATTCTTATTTTTAATATTAGTTAAGATCCTAAGACAATTTCTTCCTTCTGGTGTTTTCTTCAATACCTGGTAGCTCTTCCCATTTAATTGACAGAGAACTAAGTTTTCTTGATGTGCGATGCTCCATAGTAGGGAATCTGCCTCTCCAATCCTTTTTTATTTGGGTGATGCTGTTGTTCTTCTAGTTCTTAAATCTTCAGGTCAAGGCAGGCCTCTTGCGTCCCAAGCTTCAGGAGGAGTTAAAACTTTCGATGAACCAATTGAGGAACTGGGACTTCGTCAATGGTGGCCCATGACCAGGACACTTTTCCCCCCCATCTCCTTCTCAGAGGAAACACATATGTTCATATGAATATTGTGTGAAATTGGAAAAGATTCGTTCTGCCCCAACTCCTCTCATCTAGTTTTAATATGCAGACTTCCTTTTAGCCTCTGTAGGCCAGTGGCCAGAGGAAGGGCACTACAAAAAATTAGTCAAAAGTATGAGGGTCATAGCAACCACACCGGCCCCACCCTGCCCTCCAGTCCCTGCTCTGCAGGGTAGGAGAGACAAGGTGTTAAACGCCGCCCCCTCCCCCAGCCTACCCGATGAACTGTATAGCATTCTCTCCCACAGTGTTCATTAATCAGCACTTCAGTCAAATGTGTGCATCCTATGTTTTATAAGAAATGTCAGTGGGTCCTTTCCCAAGGGAGTGAGATCATCAGATGAAGGTTCATTTGGTTTCAATGTCCATATCCTTTTGTAAGACCTTGAAGTTGGCAATGTGGGAAAACAGGAACTCCACCCTAGCTCCATGAATTGCCGAACTGTTGTGCTGGTTCGCGACCATCTGCCCATTCTTCCTGTTATGACACAGCTTGTGAACTTTTACTGGGAATGGTGAAAAGTAAATTCACAGTTTCACACAATGGCCGGTTGGAGCCCAAGAGGCCTTCTGAAAGTATAGAGTGTGTATTGTTTATGGAAGGTGTTTCCTATGGGGCCGAACTCAGGGGCAATTGCATTCATTTACTTCATTTGTTTCTAGGTTTGCTGAGTCTTCCGCCTGCCCCGCCCCGGCTCAGCACACAAAAAGACATTCTCACAATTATGGCTAATACAACACTTCAAATTACTTGCAGGTAAGGTCTCTCTTCAGATTCCGATTTCCCGGGTTGGCAAATTCATTGCTTAGCAAGAAAAAATAGTTTCCATTCCCGCAGATTTTTAATGTGGTTCTGACACCGTGAGGTTTCTGAGAATGAATGTACTAAAAAGAAAAGAAAAAGATTAGATCCATTTTCTAGAAATCCTGGGTGATTTGCTGGTCTTTTTCTCTCCCTGCCTTCTGCTGACACACACACACACACACCACCACCACCACCGCCACAGATGTACACTTAACATGGGTGCAGGAGACAGATGCCCAGTCAACATTATTCATTCAGTGAAGTGGCGGACATACCCTTAAAAGAGAGCTTTGGAAAAGTTTGGGATCATACTCATATTTCTCGCACTCAAAATAGCCCTCGACGTCCTTTCAGTCCTTCGGTTGATTCGACTTGGACAGTTAGTCTGATGGAGAGCTGAGGGCGGGCTCTGTGGGAGTAAAGGGGTGTCCTGCTCTGGCTTGGATGTTTGGGAGTGCCTCTCTGTGCTTGCTAACGAGAAGTCAGATCTCTCTGACTAAAAGTGTCCTTTAAATTTTGCTTTCCATCCTGTACCCTGGGAGGAAAGATGTGTGTGTGTGTGTGTGTGAGTGTGTGTATGGGGGCGGGGGCTACCGCTGTGATTATTCAAGAGAGACCCAACTTCTTCTCAGGCCCTTTGTGTTTTGGGCAGAGGCAATGAAGAGTGGAGGCCCTGTTGTCCCTTGAGGACTATCCTGGGGACCCAGAAGGAACTTTGGGCAGTTTATTCCAATGGCTTTCTCTTTGATGACTAGCAGGGTGTTCAACACAAAGACACAGATCGGTTTTAGGCTCCAAGTGTAAAGGTTACCGCAGTACCGCTTATCAGGTCCCCGAGTTCAACACCCAGCCCCTGGAGAGAAACACAGTAGCAGGGGCTGTTTCTCTAGTTTGGCTAGTCCGAGACAAGCACACTTCTCAGTAGTTTGAAGGGAACTTCCCTCCCCTGTCATCAAATGGATTTCAACTCACAGCAACCGAATAGGACAGAATCAATCGAACTGCCCCATCGCGTTTCCAAGGCTGTACATTGTTACAGAAGCAGTGCCTCATCCTGCTCCCACGGAGTGGTTGGTGGCTTTGAACTGCTGACCTCTCTATAGTCCCTGCTCTTCCCTTAACCACCCTGAAAAGCGTAGCTTATTTAAAATCATCAGAGATCCATTCTACCTCTTTAAACAGCACATAGATTTGTCCTAGGTACTGAAAAGACCACTGGGTGCATCGGCACCCCAGGGTGTGCAAAGAGTTCAGTGCTCACTGCTGACTGAAAGGCCGGTGGTTCGTAAGGCTGCCTGTCCACTCAGGAAAAATTAGCCACAGAGAACCCCAGGACATGTCACTCTGTTCTGGCACTCAGGAAGTTGCTATGAGTTGTAATTGATTGGAGGGCAACTGATTCTTTGTGTGTGTGTTTGTTATAGAAGTAACTTCATGAATGTAGCTGATGGTTCATGTACATTTCAAGTTTTCTTGAGGAAAGACCATCCGTGTCAGGTGCCCCTTGGTGTTGGCATTTCCCTAGTTAGGAGCCTTGAGGAGAAATGAGCAGATCGATGCCATCCGTGTTTGGGGTGGCTCTCAATCTGGCCTACACCCTTGCACCCTTCCTCCGGGACCTCACCTCTTGCTTTCCTCCCTGTGCGCACTCTGGCTTCTTTGGTACGTCCTTAACGTTCCACCAATGCACCTCTGTCAGGGTCTTCCTATTTGCTCTTTGCTCCTCTTGGCTGGCACCCTTAGGAGAGGGTTGGACAGCTAACAACGTGGTAGGAAGCTCAGACCCACCAGTCTCTCCTTGGGAGAATGATGAGACTGTCTGCTCCCACTAAGACACACAGCCTTGGACACCCCGTATACGGTGGCTCGGACAGTGGGTGGGGGCTGCCTGGATATCAAGGTTGGTAGAGGAGAAGTTAATCGAAAACGAAAAAGATTCTCAAAGAGAGGGATTGACACAGTGGCTGCAACAGGGGGCTGAAACCTCCTCTGATGAAGGTGTTTTGTTCTGAGGTCCTAGGAAAAGCTTGCTGGCACCTAATAACAACAGCATTGTCTGGGATACTGCTTTCCCTGATAGTTCCAGGGCCAGCCCCCTGCAGACCACTTTGTCTCTTTCTTAGTTTTCTTCTGTATTTTTCTCCCTGGTATTATGACCACCTTTTGTACAATTTTGTGGTTACTTATTTATTGAATTGGAGGCCTGATGGTGTAGTGGTTCTGAGCTGGGCTTTGATTCACATGGTTGGCAGTTCAAAACCACCAGCAGCACAGAGCGGGAAAGACTGGGTTTTCTATTCCCATAAACAGTTACGGGTTCAGAAGCCCACAGGAGGTCGTGATGAGTTAGCATGGACTCGATGGCGGTGAGTTTTTATTTATTTCCCTGTCTGTTCCAACTAGACTAAGGTTCCACCAACACCAACCGAACTAAACTCACTGCCATCAAGTCGATGCTGGCTCATAGTGACCCTGTGGGACAAAGTAGAACTTGCCTCTGTGTGTTTGCAAGTCTGGATGGAAATACAAAGTCCTGTCTTTCACTTGTGGAGTGCCTAGTGGTTTCGAACTGCTGACTTTGAACTTAGCAGCCTAATGTGTAACTACGACTCCACCAGAGCTCTTAGAGTCTGGCACACAGCACATAATGAATACATGTTGAATGAAGAGATAGAAAACTTGGGAATCTTCATAAGTCTGTGGCTTTTTGGTCTGTGTTGAGTTAACCTGTCCTCTTTGGCAGGATTTAACCTGGGTATCTGTCTACTCTGGACTTTAGTTAGTGGTTTGAGCCCGGTTCCTTAGAAACCAACTCATTGTGGCATTTCCCTCTGATACATCCCTGGGATTCATTTTCCCCCCCAGGGGACAGAGGGACCTGGACTGGCACTGGCCCAACAACCAGAGTGGGTCTGAGGAAAGGGTGCAGGTGACTGAATGCAGCGATGACGTCTTCTGTAAGACACTGACGATTCCTAAAGTGGTTGGCAATGACACCGGAGCCTACAAGTGCTTCTACCGGGACACGGATGTCGCCGCAGTGGTGTATGTCTACATCCAAGGTGAGTGGTTACACAGAGCCATGCCTTACGTCGATGTACCTGTTAGAAAACATAATAGGTCAAAGAGAAATCGATTGAAAAAAGACTCCCTCCAAAGGTTCCTGGACAACTGGAAAACAGAATTCTTTCCCCCAAGGCTTCCTCTGAGAGAGGAGATGGCATTGATTTGTTCTGGAGCATCCTTTTTATTTTCTTTCCCCCTCCCCTCCCCATATCCCAAATTAGTTTGGTTCTGATCTTTGTTCCTAAGTAAATCTCTGTTCAAGATTGACTATGGAGACTCATAAGAAAGCTTTGGGATATTTGCGGGGGAAGGGGTGGTGATGGGGGAGACCAAACCAAACAAAAACAAAAATAGAAAAACACCCTTCATTCTTTGACAAGGCAGACGCGGGTAAATTATGGTGTGGTTTCTGTAGAGATAAGTTATCTACTGAAGCTTGGGAGATTCCCCCAAGAATAAACAGGGGCACAGGCAAGGATGCCGAAGCTCTTTTGTATATAGGAATGTTTCTGTCCCCACTTCTATTCTTTCTCTTTTTTAAAATCTCATCCTCCAGTGCAAGTGAAGACACTGTTTCAAAGGGCTTTGGGGGTTTGCCCTTCCTGGGTGGTCTGAGATCTTGGGTGACAGACCCAAATATTCTGGGTGTAGCAATTTGGGATCCGCATCCATGTAGAAGTACGGACTGCGATGTTCCACATACATGGGATTTATAACTAGTCTCTGTTTTCTTTGGTATTTCAGAACTCTTTTAGTAGCTTCATTTCCCCATGAAAACCAGGCTTACCCAATAAGGACTGATAAAATAACTTTGGGGAGAGTGACAATGTTTAAGAGCTGGGAGGGATGGCATGCTTAGCGTTTTTCTCGGCTTTTCTGAATGTGTTTCTTTTCAGTGAAGGTGAGAGTGTTATTAAGGCTTGATTTCTATGTTTTTATACTTCTGTACATCCCAGCAGAACGCTGGTGGTGCTGTCGGGTAAGCAGTGCACTACTAACCACAAGGTCAGCGGTTCAACCAACAGCTCTGAGAGAGTAAAATGAGACTCTCTTCTC
>NW_022111369.1:67294329-67328533 GCF_000313985.2 Echinops telfairi | reverse complement strand
CTACCAGTCTCTGGGTATGCCATCCAATTCCACTTCCTGCCTAAGCCATGATATTCTAGGAGTTGAGCTGTCCAAGATCTTGGTCTTGAAGTTTCACCATGGGAAAAACAACATTGAACTATTCCCCTCTGGTTCCACCTTGTTTCTGTAGTCTTCTGACCCCTTTCCCTATAGCATTGGCTGGAGCCAGGAAGTGGTCGCCTGGCCCGTCAGATAATGGCTGTAGCATGTGGTGGGCTAGATTGGCTCCCTTTCTGTGCTTTCCAGCTGGGAAGGAAATCAAACTTCTGCTGTGCTGGGTATTAACTACCTTTGTCCCCTGGAGTTTAATTAACCCTTGCTCTGCGTTGACCGATGACGATGAAGCATTCTGAGAATGCTCTGTGGGCCCAGTGACATGAACTGCTATCTCTCTGATGTCTGCAGCTTGACTCCAGACCACATCGTCTTTATCTCTGGGCAGTAGAGCCTGCTCTAGCGGGCAAGCTAGTGTGGCACGCACGCGGGTTGAACGGTATTCAAACCGCTTTCATCGTCTCCTCAGCCTTTTGCATGAGGCTTTTAAGATTCTTAGCAAAGGAACTCATGACTACTGAGTCTTGAAACTAACTGGACTATATTAAACATGGTTTTACGTAGCCTCTTCTCCCCAGTTATCGCAAGCTTAGCATGTGGACATCAAAAATGGAAATTCATTTGTTTATTTTCAAGATCCTTTGGGATCCATGCCTTTTTTTTTTTGATAGCACTTACATTACATCCTTAAAGAGAGAGGGCATTAAAAATATATGTACTAGTAAAAATGAGTAGGTAAAATATAACTTCAAACTTTAAAATAAAGGTATTCCATTTTGGAAAAACAAATCATAATGATGAAGATGTTGAAATATGGAAGCTCTAAAATAAAATTCAACTTGGCGATTCTCTTGAAAGGAGTCAACCTCATTCTGGGAGACTTTATTTCAAATTTTTTATATAAACACATTCACAGATCCATACATCTATATTTATCTATCTCATCTATCTCTATCTATCTATCTATCTATCTATCTATCTATCTATCTATCTATCTATCTATCTATCTATCTATCTATATCATCTACCTACCTACCTACCTACCTACCTACCTACCTACCTACCTACCTACCATCTATCATCTCGCATCTATGTCTGCTTGTCTACTTTCCTATCTGTATCCCTCTTCCTATGCCTCTCTGGAGCATATTTCGTAGCATATTCTTGGGCCCAGATGTCTATCCGCGGACCAACCTGTGAGAGTGCCTTTGCCTGCTCAGAGGCATGATTCCCAACCATTCATCACTCGTGAGAGTTTATGAACCTGAAGGATGACCAAGCTTTGCTACGGCTACTAACTGATGATATTCAATGTTCTTCTAGATTACAGGTCTCCATTCATTGCTTCTGTTAACGACGAGCATGGGGTCATCGTCACGGAGAACAAAAACAAAACTGTGGTCGTTCCATGTCTTGGGTCCATCTCAAACCTGAACGTGTCACTTTGTGCTGTAAGTTCTATCTTCTTCAATCATCTCCTCTCCCCTTTGATCGAGTAGATTCCGACTCGACTCGTCATGACTCTGTAGGACAGAGTGAATCTCTGCAGAAGACTGCCACGGCTTTCTCCTGAGAAGCGGCTGGTGGGTTCGAACCACGGACCCCGAGTGCTTTCACCGCAGTGCAACCAGGACTCCTTTAATCATCGCTTCAGTGTTCATAATGTAAAACTAACATCAAGAAGGACAGCCTGATCGCATCATATCAACAGCGAGTTTTAGTTTCTTTTTTTTTTTTAGGAAGGGTCAAAATAGGCATTCTCCCAAGGAAAAGCGATTGCTATTCTTAGAAGTAAGATGTGTTAGTGATCAGCTAACATGGGACCCAGTTTAGAAAACATGTAACTGTATTTATTTCTTTTTACTACCTAGAAGTACCCGGAAAAGAGGTTTTTCCCCGATGGACACAGAATTTTCTGGGACAGCAAGAAAGGCTTCACTATCCCCAGTTCTATGATCAGCTTTGCTGGCATGGTTTTCTGTGAAGCCAAAATTAATGAGGAAACCTACCAGTCTATCATATACATAGTGGCGGTCTTAGGTAAGAGAACCAGTCTATTGCCGTTTCTATCAGACCATAAGGATCAGCTTCCTGTTTTAAGATCCTGGGGATTAAGGTATGGGGTGAATGACAAGGGCTCTTTAACTAACGGACGCAGTCATGATCTTTAGCCAGCACACTCATCACCCGGCATTGGGGAATTCATTCTATCTACTTGTCTCTTCCAAGGAAACTCACGTGCCGTTGAGTTTTTCCTTTGCTTGGCAAGTGCAGGGATGAAAGGGAATTCTGTAACATGGCCACATTTTTGTGGAAAAATAAAATCAATGTTTATTGCATTGCTTGGCAGGGATCTGAGAGGAAAAATCATCCCTCTTTTCTGTAACATTCAACTATTTACAAAAGCATTACCCATTGGCCCAGAGCTATTGGCCACTCTACCATTATTACCTTTCCATCCGCTGGACTGCAGCATCCTGGAGCCTTGGAGGCAGAGTTCCATAAATGTCTGTAGGGGGTTTTCTTGGGAGTTTCCAGGGAAAAATAATAAGGTGCATTTTAAAGTCACATAATTAAAATACAAACAAAAAGTGTCAAGTTAGAGATTTGTTTTCCCGTTCATGTTGTTTTTCTCCTTTGCTTGCTCCAGGGTCCAAGATTTATGATGTTGTTCTCAGTCCCCCGCATGGAGTTGAGCTGTCTGTTGGAGAGAAGCTTGCCCTCAATTGTACAGTCAGGACCGAACTGAACGTGGCGATTGAGTTCAAGTGGGAACATCCTCACTTGAAGGTAACACTAACAATTCAGAGCCAGCCCCCTCAATGCTTTGATAATAAACTCGCAGAGACATATGCTGAGGTGGGGGCTGCTCTGGCCAGATAAAAGATGCTGCTATTGTAAGCTGCTGTCAAGTCAGCCCCTGATTTATGGTGGTCCCGAACACAACAGATCAAAATGCTGCCCAATCCCACCCCATCCTCCTGATTGGTCACAGGACTGGGCCATTGGATGTTCATTGGTTGTTTTTTAGAAGTGGCTTGCCAGGCCGTTCTTCCTAGTGCCTCTTTAGTCTGAAAGCTCCCCCTGCCCAGCTGAAACCTGTTCAGTATCCTCACACTGTTTAAGCAGCTGCTGATAGATGGGTGGTGGCTCTGCATGAGGTCCATCGACTCAGAAGTGAACCTGGGTCTCCCACACGGATAATGGGAATTCTACCACTGAGCCACCAGTGCCCTCAGGTAACATGTGATTGTGTGCCATTGAGTCAATTCCACCTCTTAACAACCTATGCTGCTAGGTGCCATCTAGTCAGTTCCAACTCATAGAGACCCTGTGGACACCAGAAGAAAACACTACCCAGCCCTGCACCATCCTCACAGGTGTTCTTAAATCCCAGCCTACCTTTGCAGCCACTGTCTCCAGCCGTCTTGTTGAGGGTCTTTTCCATTGCTCCTCGCTTTTACCAAGAATTATGTCCTTTTCCGGGGACTGGTCTCTCCTGACCACACGTCCAAAGTCCATGAGGAATCTTGTCCTCCTTGCTCTGAGAAGCACTCTGGCTGTACTTCTTCCAAGACAGAATGGTTCGTTCTCTTGGCAGTCCATGGTACTTTCATGGTCCTTCACCAGCACTGTTAATTCAGAGGCCTGCCTTCTTCTTCGGTCTTCCTTACTCAGTGTTCAACTTTCATATGCATGGGAGGCAATTGAAAATGCCATGTCTTGGGTCAGGCACACCTTAGTCCTCAAAGTTACATCCTTGCTTTGCAACCCTTTAAAGAGGTCTTGTGCAGCAGATTTCCCTCATGCCCTGCATCATGTGATCCTTTGACTGCTGCTTCCAGAAGCATTTATGGTGGAGCCAAGCAAGATGCACAGAAGGACCTTCACACCTTAAGGGATTGAAGAACGTACAGCACTGTGGAGCCGGATAGGCTAGCCCAGAACTCTGTGCCCCTCTGCTACAGGGAGCCCAGCGCCATTGGCTTTCTCCGAGCACGTCTTTGTTTGCAGGTTATCCTCTTGTTCTCTCAAATCCTTGACCCTGTGGTAGAATTGGAACAGTGGCCGTCTTTCTTTGTGTCTGAGGTTCATATCTGCCTTATTCTCACTAGGTGAGGTGTTTCGAGAATCCCGAGTCCTCGGGTCCCATTAATTTTTCCTGACATCAAACATGTGGTGCTTTGGGTGTCAAGGAAGCTTACTGGGTAATGTGATGGGGGCCTGGCTTCGGAAGTGGATGACACTCCCTCTCTCTCTCCTCTTTCCTTCCCCAGCATAGGAAACATCTGAAACGGGACTCAAAACCTCAGTTTGAGAATCAGATGAAGAAATTTGTGAGCACCCTGACCCTAGACAGTGTCACCCGGAGTGATCAAGGCTGGTACAGCTGTGCAGCATCCAGCGGGCTGATGACCAAAAAGAACAGCACATTTGTCAGGGTCCACGGTAAGCTCAGACCTCCTTGGGGCTGGGGCTGGGCCCTGGAAAGTGAGATTATTTAAATTCTCTCAGACCCTATAGGGATTCCTGTGTGTTCATTTCACTGGGGCCTCTGAGTTCTTGTTAAGGAAGGCCACATGACCTACAGAGCAAGAGCCTAACTCTCAAGAGCCTCTGAGAGACTGGGTTCGAATCCCAGCTCTTAACTGTGAAGTGGCATTACATGCTCACCAGGTATTAGTTATCATTGTTTCTATTATTGTTATTACTCCAATATTTAAGGCAGCTTTTTAAAAAGTGTTGGATTGCAAAGCTAAGAGATCTGCTGGAATGAGCAGGGATTACCTGCTGAAGGGCTGGGAGAGAACATCTTCTCTTTCTTATTTACTCTCTTCCATGATCATAAATGTCGTGCTTTGAGTGAGAATGTAAATAGCCCCGATTTACGTGGCAAGGATCTTAGGTTTTATAGCATGAGGCAGCTTTGGAGGGTTTTGAGCAGAAAGAGACATGCTCTACGTCAGTGTCTCTAGGCATGCTCTGTTTGTGATAAGAATATCAATTTTAGGGAAGGAAGAGCAGAATTAGGGAAGCTAGCTAGAAGGGTAGAAGGGGCCCTAGCGGCATAGAGGTTGCACATTGGACTACTAACTTCAAGGTCAGCAACTTCAAATCCACCAACTGTTCTGCAGGAGAAAAACGAGGCTTTCTTGTCCTGTGAAGATGTAGGTAGAGTCTCAGAAACCCACAGGGATAGTTTGACTCTGCCCTGCAGAGTTGCTATGCGTTAGAATCGACTCAAATGTCAGCGAATGAGACATGAAGGGTGTGTGTGTAAACTAGGAGAGTCGTTGCAATATTCTAGGTGTGGGGTAGTGAATGACTTGGATAGAGGGCAGAGGTGGTGTAAAGTGATCTGATCTGGGTGTATTTTGAAGGTAGAGCTAACAGAATCTGCAGTGGACTCATTAGCTCTGGGTGTCAGAGAAAGACCAGAATCAAGGGGGAGTCTACTCAGAGAGAAAAAGCAAATGCAAAGATTGGATGGGTGGAAGAAGCTGGAATGTGACCTATAAGAAGGCAGTAGGGAGAGAAAGAAAATGACGGCAACAAATGTACAAATGTGCTTGACACAATGGATGGATAAGAATTGTACAAGCCCCCAATAAAATGTTTTTTTTAAAAAAGAAGGCAGTGGGAGGAATGCCTGAATTGCAATAACTCAGAACCCCCAAATATTTGCCATGTTAATTGAAATGAAAAGCTAAGCCCCAATCCATTGTTGCTATAAATCAGCATGTAGGAGAATCATTATTTTTTTTTTCTATTTTGCAGAAAAACCGTTTGTTGCTTTTCTCAGCGGCATGGAGTCTCTGGTAGAAGCCACAGTGGGAGAGCGAGTCCGGATCCCCGTGAAGTCTCTAGGTTACCCACCCCCTGAAATAACATGGTAACCACTGGGAATAGATTATGCAAACCATTGTTTCATACGAAGGCACGTTTTTAGATTGTGTAATCTTCTGGGATTTCTCCCCCCCACCCCCAGGTATAAAAATGGAAGGCTCCTTGAGTCCAATCACACAATCAAAGTGGGGCATGTGTTGACGATGATGGAAGTGAGTGAAAAAGATACGGGCAATTACACTGTCATTCTCACCAATCCCGTGTCAAAGGAGAAGCAGAGCCACATGGTATCTCTGGTTGTGAACGGTGAGTCCATTCCATTTCCCTCCTCTGCCCAGAATGTATTATGATGAGTATGCTTACGTCCTCCTACATAAGCCACCCTTCCATTGTCACCCACTGCTTCCTCCCCATCCTGGGCGGGTCACCTACGTATGGCAATGGTCTAGAGCGCTGCGGGAGTTGGGATGAGGGGCATGGATGGGTTTGCCTGGGATTCCTTTGAGTGAGCTCTGTGGTGGTCTGATAGAACATTCGAGCTGATGGTGTACTGAAGTAAGAGTGCCTGCAGGGGCACTTGTCAAGCCCAAGGGACACTGCCTCTGCTCTGGGTCACGGCATCGTGCACCTGGCATGCAGATGTGCGGGAGGAAGAAGCCCGGCTCTTCTGCAGTGAAACGCTACTCATTTAGCGTTGTAGTTGATATGTCACTGATCACAGCAGCTAGGCAAGTTCCCCTCAGAAGGCTTGTAAGGGTCAGCGATAGCTATCATTTTTGTATGTGTCCAAAGTTAGGCATCTGATTCTGAGTTTATAAAGGGAAGATCTTAAGCTTTATTTTCATTTAAGAACCGTTTAAAATCCCCCCTCCCCTGCCCCCAACTGAAAGACAACACTATGTGTCATTGGAGGACTAAAGCGTGGTCAAGTAAGCAGGGGAGGTGTTGGTTTATTGGAAGGCGGTTTCTTTTCCCTTGGCGGGGAGGGGGGATGGGCCGGGAGTGGTGACTCTGGACTCCCAGGGTTTAGCCAACTTACTTGACCAGAGCCCTTTTCCACCCCCTTTCCCCCAAAGATGTTGATTAATAATCTTGTTCCAAACACAGTTTTGAGACTTTTCTCTGCTGCCATTCTTTGTTCTTCCTACGGGGGCAGCATTATAAAACTACAGGATCCTCTCTTATGGATCCTCTCTTATGGGTGTTTAGATTGTGTAATCTTCTGGGATTTCTCCCGTTCCTCAGGATCCTCAGGATCCTCTCTTATGGGTGTTTTTCCCATGCTGCCTGAGTCCCTGTATGGCACAAATGGTTACCGTGCTTGGTTGCCAACCTAAGAGGTGGTGGTTGAGGTTACCCAGGAACTCCTGGACAGCCAAGTCCGAGATCTACCACCCTTCCCCTCTGGGGCACAGTTCTCTGACACATGAATCAACTAGAGTTAACTTATTAGTAACTGATTTCCTATGCTTCCTGCTACGACCCCCTCCTCCCCGCCCCCTGTGTATCCACTGAACTGGATTTGACTTTTTTTGTTGGTAAATTGGCTCCAAAGAATGTTTTATAGAGAAACTGGTTTTAGAAACTTTTCCTTCCCAGGAGGGCAGGAGTAGGGTATTGGGGAAGAGAGAGACACTGGAAAGGTAGTAGGTAGGATGCGAGGAAGGGCAGAAAGAAGAAAGGAAGGCATGAGAAATGGCCAATGAATAACCTATCTCATTAATTCGTGAAGCCACCAAACATTTGATTTGCTCTAGCATTTACCCTGGGGGCTTTCAAAAAAAATGCAGGGAACATTCCGTTAGCTTGAAATTCCATTCTGCCCCCCTCCCATGAACTTTAGGATGTTCCCTTGTGCGAAACAAACCTAAAACGCCAGTTTAACTTCTGACAGCAGAACCCGAGGCTCGAGATCAGAGTGATGAGGACGCGTGGTTACTCGGGGCCACTGGGCTGAACTCACGATGGCCCCAGATGCCCAGTTGAGCTGCTCCGTAGGGGTTTCTTGGTTAGCAGCTCTCTGGAAACAAATTGCCAGGACCTGCGGGGTGGGGTGGCTTCACGCTGCCACGCCGGAGTGCTAACTGTGTGCACCCCCAGGCCTCCTCAATAAGAAAACCATTTCAAATGAATGATGTTGGAGGCAAAAACGAGGAAGGAAAGACCGTCGGCCATGGCTAGGACTCGTTTCCTCATGCTCCGGGTTTCCTGCAGCCTGTACTGGTTTCCTTTTTGTTCAGAAGTGAGAGCGGCCGGCTTTGTTTCTGGTCTTCCCACCTGGGAAGTGGTGATCCTGGACAAGTCGTTGTACTTTTCGTGGTTTCGTTCTTCTCTCCCCTAAAATGAGGAGAGAATAATAGTGGTGGCGAGGATTTCATGAATCACTCGATATAAAGCATGGAGAACAGTGCTGGGCACCCTCGTAAGGTATCGGTTAGCTATCGCTCTGTCCTCACTAGAGACTTGCCCCAGTCTCAGAGGATTGGGAGATTGGAGGAATTATCCTTAGGACGGACACAGAAAAGGAAAATTCCTAGACTTGCACAAAGTCACTCAGCTTTGGGAGCTGTCACTAGAATATCCAGGTGCTGTTGTTCTTTTGAAAGAAGGTGGGGGCAACATTCTAGGCCAACTTAACAAGACAAAGCCTCTGGCTTCCGTTACTGGAAACCTCGACTTTTCCCTTTCTCCGAGCTCGGTTTCTCAAATGATCAACTCAAAAGCTGTTTTCCTCCTCTCCAGTCCCACCCCAGATTGGTGAGAAATCCTTAGTCTCTCCTATGGATTACTACCAGTACGGCACCCTGCAGATGCTGACGTGCACAGTCTACGCCGTTCCTCCCCCGCGCCACGTCCAGTGGTATTGGCAGTTGGAGGAAGAATGCACCTCCAACCACACGTGAGTAGGGCCCCGGGTTCAACGATGCTATGCCTTTACCCGCCCTGTCGCCCCACTCTGAGATGACTGCAGTCGACGCCAGAAGTTTCTCCTCGGAGAACCTTCTCTCTCCAGAGAACGTCTTCCCTTCCTTTCATCTTCCTCTGCATCTAAACTGACAGGACGTGCTTTTGCCTTTGGATAACCCACTTTTTGGATTCTGCTTCATAGATCTTCTTAGATTTGCGCCGATGTGTCCCTTGCCACGTGTGTGCTTTTTGCTTAGTTTGTGAATTGCCACATCTTTGGATTGTCTCTTTATACCAGTCAATGGGTAACCAGCCACCAACCCCCTCCCTACCTTCCAGAAGGCCCATCTCTCCGAGGAAGCGCTGATGGGTGTGAGAGAGCAGGAGACTGAGCCCAGCCCTCAGAGTCGCAGGCCCCGCTTATCAGGTCAAGCCAAGTCCAGACATCCTTAGCAAAGCAAAACAAAAGAAAACCTAGCCACCCCAACCCACCCACCCACCACCACCCTAAGCATCCACTTCCTGTTGTTGTTTTTGAAATGGCAGCCCCCGGTTTCTTCCTCAGCTGTTTGATCATTTCCTACACAAAGGCCACAATCCCAGAGGCCTCACTTTAAGAAAGTCGTGGCACCTTAGTTTCCTCACCTTCCTTTGAGCTAAATTAACTTGAATTGTCTTGTCAGTCCAACTTATGAATGGAGATTTCTTCCCAGAATAGCTGCCTCCCCGTTCATCCTGAATGGACGGGCTCAGAAAGTTGTCCCACATTGCCGAGGTATGAACTCTTATAACATGGTCGCCCAATTCTAGGGACATCATAACCAAAGTTTGATTTGATTTGATTTTTTTAATGACTAACCTGAATTAAAGGAAAATCAGAACACGTTTTGTGATCTCTTTCTTCCAGTCAAGCTGCTGTAATGACAAAGCCATATGCTTGTAAAGAATGGAGAAACGTGGAGGACTTCCAGGGGGGAAATAAAATCGAAGTCACCAAAAACCAGTTTGCTCTAATTGACGGAAAAAACAAAGTGAGTCTGAATTCCTCACTCTGAAACCCACACCTTTCTCTCTCACTGAATGAAAGGCTGACACAATAACAAGCAAGGTGGCGTAGAGATCAACAAGCAAACTGATACTCAGAAAACCAGGATAAGAATTGTAGCATATTAAGCCAGATGGTAGACATCAAGTTTAGGAAGTAGAGTTGACTTATGTTTTTTAAATTTCTATTATGATGAATACATAATTAATGAAATATTGGTCATTTCAACATCACTCGTTCAATTCAGTGACATCAAAGGAGTCCATCATGGTGTTTAGTCATCGCTACCATTGACTTCTCAGTAGCTTGCTGGAAAAAAAGGACATGTATGCCACTGAATGCACACGTCTTGTTGTGAGGTGATTCTGATTTTATGTACATGAACATGAAAAAAGAGGTGTGTATGCCTGGTGTTGTGTTGAACCACGTGGTTTTCCAAAGCCCTTGTGTGCATGTGCGAGCCACACCAGCACAATTACAATTGCATCACTATAATGAGGTGGAGTTGGAGGATGGCTAGAGGAGGCAGGTGATAACAGTGGTGGAAACTGCTGACGTTCAGTTTGAATGTGTGTGCACAAACACAGCCTCTATTGTTTATGGCCTGGGCCTGTTCTTTTTTCCTCCCTTCCTCCCCCTTCAGACTGTAAGCACCCTTGTTATCCAAGCGGCCAACGTGTCAGCTTTGTACAAATGCGAAGCCAGCAACAAAGCCGGGCTGGGAGAGAGGGTCATCTCCTTCCACGTGACCAGTAAGTGCTCCTCGCTGGGTGGTTGGCACTTTCTCAGAGCCTTGTAGCCCTCACCATTAGAGTGAGTGTGGTGTTTAGGTGGAGGATGCTTTGGTGTGTGGTGTTTCACTCCCCCGGTTGCTCCTGGGCTTGTGGATATATCAGTTTCACCAGAGAGAGACGGTTCCGCACCGTCAGGCTCTGTCTTTCTATCTTCCTTACCTGAGTTGGTAGGCGTGCTGGTCACATTGGACTGCTGATGGCCGGTCGGCCGTTGGATAACACCAGTGGTCCCTCGGGAGTAAGATGAGGCATTCGACGTCCTACTCCCATTTCCGAAACCCGCAGAGGCAGTTCCTCTGCCCTGTCAGGTTGCTCCGAGTCGGAATCAACTGGATGGCAGTGCGTCAGTGGGCTTTCAGCGGTTGTGCCTCACGGTTGAGGATCACCTCTTGGGCTCCCCTGTGACAGCTGGGAATACTGAGTAGGTGGTGTGGTGGGCTGCTAACCTCAGAGTCAGGAGTTGGAGACCAGCAGCTGCTCTGCTGGAGAAAGAGGAGGCTTTCTGTTCTCAGAAAGAGCAACAGCCCCAGAAGCCCACAGGCACAGTTCTACTCTGTCCTGTAGGGTCACTGTGAGTCAGAATGGACTCCAGGGCCGTGCGTTTGGTTGATTGATTGATTTACTTCAGTTGATCAGAGTCTAGCCCTGTGCTCACCTGCAGAAAGGCTTCAGTAAGCGCTGGTGGGCTTGCTGCTGAAAAATGGCAGCGGGTGGGATTTCGAGGGGCACTTGTGATGACAAGAGAACAGTGCCTTTTCAGTGCTTTGATTTTGCCTTGGCACCTGCGTTGTGCGGAGTTTTTTCTTTGGGTTGAATGAACAGCACAGTTTAGTCCAGGCTACTTAGTAAGTGTAATGAGCGTAGCTCCAATGCCGGATGTGCTGACTTAGAGCTGCTTCCTGACATCTCATGGTGCCGAGACTCTGCTTTGGATATGTTTTTAAATCTAAAAAAATCATTGCTTGAGTGCCCGAAGTGGAGATTTGTTAAATGTCTGGGAAATTCAGGGCAAATGACACATTTGGAGACCCAAATTGTCTGCTTTGATTCTCTCCTGCATGACCTCATCTATGATTGCCCGCCCTTCCTTTCTCTTGGGCCACAAGCAAAGGACAGTTTTCTAACTATGCGTTTTCCATTTCAGGGGGTCCCGAAATTACTTTGCAACCTGGTGCCCAACCAACCGAGCAGGAGAGCGTGTCTTTGTGGTGCTCTGCAGATAGAACGACGTTTGAGAACCTCACATGGTACAGGCTTGGCCTGCAGGCCCTGCCCGTCCAAGTGGGAGCGTTGCCCACGTCGGTTTGCAAGAACTTGGATGCTCTTTGGAAAATGAATGCCACCATATTCTCTAACAGCACAAGTGACATTTTGATCTTGGAGCTCCAGAATGTATCCTTGAAGGATCAAGGGGACTACATCTGCTTTGCACAGGACAGAAAGACCAAGAAAAGACATTGTGTGGTCAAACAGCTCATGGTCCTAGGTAGGAAGTCAATTCTGAGTCACCATCTTGAGGCAACTGGAATGCCTTCACTGTAGTGCTTTCTGGCCTTTAGGAGCACACAGGGTAAACTGTCACATACTCTTGTTCACTGAGACTTGGAAGCAGGATGAAGTGATGTGTTACAGAGAGAAAATGAGGTGGCTCTAGTCTATATCCAAGTTTTATAGGAATAGCACCTTCCTCGTGGGCCTTGATACCTTTAGAGACTAGCATAGGGCTTGCTGGCTTTAAGACTTTAGATGCCACAAGGGATTTTTTTAGGGGGTGATGGTGAAGTTATCCCCAAAGCCCTCAAATCACTATTTATTTGTGACCGTGGTGGATGGTCTGGTTTCAAACTAAAGGAGGAAGAACTGAGAAAGCGAGGAAGGACACGTCTGGCTTTGCTCTGCCAGGAAAGATGTACCCCCATTTAGCTGGTTTTCTTCTTTAAGGACCCCCCAGCTGGTTCCTGAACATTGTTCTAAGGAATAGACTAAAGGCTAGCACATTCACGTCAGCCCCCGTGTGTGCACTGTCAAGGGCTCCTTACTTGGCAAATACTGGAACGGGACTCTCTCTGCACGATTCCTTTTGATGTGCAATTGCTTTGGGCAAGGTGTTTCCATAGCACATTGCCGATTTCCAGGAAAGGAGCGAATCTCAAGTTTGGCTGTACATTTGAAGGGATATTCAGGGGACTTTGTTTTCTTTAAATCCTTGACTTTCCTTCGGGTATCGCTGTTTGGCTGGTTTACTTGCATCTTAGTGGAAACAGCATTGGACTAATCTTTTAAGCTTACCACATTCTCAATTTGTTCCTGTTTATTTCTTTATAGAGACTTGCACATCTTGACTTGTTCCCTTGAACTGTAGCTATTTCTTCTAGGAAACAAGATTACTGCTCTTGTGCTAGTCATAAGTATTAGTAATAGTAATGGTATTACTAACAGTAATAGTACAAATGGGTAGCAGAAATAACATGAATTTTGTAGAAAGCAGGGTACAAGCGAATATAAAGTGATCCTTGTTTGAAATTTTGCACTTTCCAGGAGAAACGTGGTGTAGTGTGTAGGGTGTCACTGGCCAGAATTTTCATGGGGGGAGTTCCCTGGGGAAGCCATGCCTTTTCTGAGAAAGGTGGCCTGGCACCTTTATTTTAGCCTGTGGTCACCAGCTGGAATCATGGTCAAATGAGTGTCGGTTATGTCTATCTGTTCTGAGTTGCTTGGTTTTATTTAACTTAAAGTCAGTGACCCACAGTTATTAACATGTGTATTCTCAGCTTCGTAAATAATCAGCAGTTTGCTGATGTAATTGACTAAACAGTTGTCATTTCCTGTAATCATGTTCTAACTGGTTTTATCTAACTCTCTGTTTTTCGTTTTGCTGGACACAGAACGGATAGCACCTATGATCCCGGGAAACTTGGAGAATCAGACGACAAGTATTGGGGAAACCATTGAAGTTTCATGCACAGCGTCTGGGAATCCTCCGCCGCAGATTACCTGGTTTAAAGATAACGAAACGCTTGTAGAAGACTCAGGTGAATAGCACCCAGCACTCTCTTTGGTTGCGGGATGTCCCAGAGATATCTGAAACCTGGGTTATTCTTGATTTGTTTTCATTTGGGAGGGAAAAAAAGCAAAGAAATTAATGTACATGATCTGGATCATTTCATAGAAATGGACTTAGATTATTAGACCATCAAAAACCAAATTCACTGCTGTTGAGTTGATTGTGACTCATAGTGACCTTCAAGGACAGAGTAGAACTGCTCTTGCGAGTTTCCAAGGCTAACTCTTTACGGGAGTAGAAAGCCTCATCTTTCTCCCATGGAGCAGCTGGTGGCTTCGAACTGTAGACCTTGTGGTTAGCAGCCCAACTTATAACTCTACACCCCCAGGGCTGTAGAGAGTATGAGAAACTTGATTGAATTCCGAAAGACAGCTGCAGGAGACCCCAGGCTTTCCTATTCCCAGGATGCATGTGTTTATAATGAACTGGTTTTCCCCCTGAGGATCGCTAAGTTGATTTCCAAAAATTATTCTTAGAAGTAGGCTAGAGATCCTACATGGAAACCAGGGAAATTCAGTTGTTTCTGTAGGATGCTTCGAAGTTAGAGACTCATCCAAGATAAAGGGCAACATTTGCATTCAGTCATTCTTTTTGTGCAAACACTCCATCATCGTGCATAAGAATAAGCAGCTTCCTCCTCTCGCAGGCATCGTACTGAAGGATGGGAACCAGAACCTGACCATCCGCAGGGTCCGGAAGGAGGACGAAGGGCTGTATACCTGCCAGGCCTGCAACCCCCTTGGTTGTGCAAAAGCAGAGGCCTTTTTCATCATAGAAGGTCAGTGTGGCTTCATGGACACAACAGGCGGCGTTTCATTTGTTAAACAACATTTTCTTGTCCTCTAAGTCTACTTTTACCCCCAAACTAGGTTCCCCTCTAATGACTTGTGTACAACTCGCTCTGTGCCATTAGTCCCACCTTTGCTCTGTGCCCACAGTCTCACGCTGTCTGTCCGTTCTGTCTGTTCTATTTGGTGTAGCACCCCATCCCCCTTCCACTCACTCACGACCATTGAGTCGTTCCAACTCATCATCACCCTATGCTGTGGGACCAGGGTGGAACTGCCGCTGTGGGTTTCTGAGACTGTAACTCGTTAGGGGTGTGGGAAGCCTCGTCTTTCTTCCCAGGAGTAGCTGGAGGTTTTGAACTCCTGATCTTGTGGTTAGCAGCCCAATGTGTAACCCTCTCCCCCACTCGGTTTCCTCCCCTTCAGTAGACCTGAAAAACGCACTTGCATCTTAGATATGCCCATGTACTTTGGGTGGGAAGATTATGTGGTACGTCTATCTTCTTTGTACATCTTCTTCTTAACACATGCGCTATTTTAACCAGCTAGCATAATGAATATTCATTGAATTGTGCTCGGATGGCATTTCTGGCCCTACAGTTCTTATTGAAGCAGTATTCTTAGCTAAGCTAGCCGAATAATCTTTCCCTGAGCCTTGCTCATCTGAATGGCTCTCTTCTCACAGAATTGATGCCTTCTTATTTATTTGAAAACAACAACAAACACTTCAGAATTGCTGACAGACCATGGAAGACACTGCTACCCAGAGAGACTCAGCAGCTTGTAGTTTCCATTGGTCTAAAGATAATTAATATTCGTTGCGAACGATAAATCATTGCTTCTCCAAAATGGGGGTAAAAATAGGTTCTCTTCTCAATGTAAAAGAAAACATGCATGGGTCTGCAGCAGAGATAGGAAGTCTGCCAGTGTTCCAGACAGGTTAAGCAGTATAATCCCTGTGTCTTTATTGGTTAATTCTACTACCGCACCAGGGGAACCTGGGCTGTCTGCGCACACAGGTCGCCATGAATCAGAATTGACTCGCTAGCTGCTAGCAACAGGTCTACTCAGGTAGACAGCGGTATCTTTGCACTTTTCTCTCTAGGTATACAAGGATATTTATAAAGGGAGGAATTTTTTTTTTTTTTTGAGCATCCGCCAAAGGAATAAGTCCACTTCCAGGCATACTTGGCACTTGTCTCTCAACTGTTGACAGCTCTTATTTTGCTAACTAATTAATTATTTGTCTTTCTTCTGCCTTCTTGAGGCTGTCAAGGGCCACTCTCACAGCTTGTAATGGGGGTGTGGTCCTCCAGCATGCTCCTCTTCCCATGGGGAGATGCTAGGTGATAATTGCTTCCTTATCACCTCTTTGTTAATCACTCTTTGCTAAAAGCCTCCTCCAGAATTCAATTTCTCCCACTCAGAGCTGTCCTCTCCAACCCTGGATGTCAATAGCTTTGCTTACTGACCTTGAGCTTCTTTTCTTCATTTTCATTGGTAACTATTTTGCTGACCAAATGTGATAACCTCTGAGCTAACACTTTCTTTCTCTGCCTGACTTAGGCTCCTGCCACCCAACCCATGTGTAATGGGGTTGCCAATGTTGGATTTTGTTCAATAGTTGATCATATCAGTAACTTAACTGTGTGTCTTCACTCAAGTAGCTCAGCCTCTCTGAGCTTCAGTGTCTGCATTTCAAAGTTGAGGGCTGTGGAACGGATTAACTGAAGACTGATGAGCTCATACTAGATCCACGATCACCAATGGGCTGGCCAAAGGACTCCCTTCTATTTTTCAACCCTGTTTCTCAAACAACTTTTTTTTCTTCTCAAGCTTTACGCAGATCAAATCACAGATGCGTTAGTTTCCTAAGGCCACCGAAACAAGGGACCCACACAATGAGTGGCACATCCAGTGATTCCTAGGTTAGAAGGCTGACATCCAGGTGTTGGCAGGGCCATGCCCTCTCTGGAGTCGCCAGGGGGAAAGCCATTCTCTGAGTTTCCAGTTGTTGGCAGTCCTTGACATTTTTGCCTTGTAGATGTATCGCTCTGATCTCTGCCTCTGTCGGCTCATGGGCCGGTGTCTTTTTCTCTCCTTATCAGACCGCTGGTTGTCTCAGAGTAGGGCTCACTCCCATGACATCATCTTCCCTTGATGACACCTATGAACACCTGATTCCTCAAAAAGACCACATTCCCAGGTACCAGGGGTTAGGACCTCGACCTCTACACTTTTTGAGGTGGAGGGGTGAGCGAGGCACACCAGTCAATCCCTAACAACAGATTGCCAGGCTCAAAACCAAACCGTTCTTTTCCCAAATAGAAAGACTTTCCTTCTGTACTGGACCTTTTTTCCTTCCCTATTGTTGTTGTTGTTGTGAGGTATTGTTGAGTTGGTTCCACCTCACGGCGACCCCGTGCACAACAGAAGGAAACACTGCCTGGACCCGCGCCACCCTCACAGTGTTATGTTTGAGCCCATCACTGCAGGCACTGGCTCAGTGCATCTCAATCCTGTGGGATTCTGAGACTGTAATTCTTCCTGGGAGTAGAAAACCTTGCCTTTCATCATCGGATAAACTGTTCTGTTTTTCTACCGAAGAGTGCCCTTCCCCGGACACTTTTCCCCATTCTTGTCTTTCAAGATGTTAATAATTGTATCATGACGTGCCTCAGGATTTTACTGCTGGAAATTCTCATGAGAACTATTTTACCAGTTCTCAAGTGTTGCCACTAAGAATGTTGTAGATGTGATCCAAAAGAGGGGTTTGGGCCATTATTACCGTCTACGTTTTCTTGGTCTGCTTTTACAATTGGGAAGATTGAAGATAGTGCTTTAGTCTTGGACTGTGCCATCTTATGTCCCAAAACGTGCCTCCCCAACTCTTGATGCCCATTCGCTTGTGTCTTCCCAGGTGCCCAGGAAAAGACAAACCTGGAAGTCATTATCCTAGTAGGCACTGCGGTGATTGCCATGTTCTTCTGGCTGCTGCTTGTCATCGTTCTAAGGACCGTTAAACGGGTAACAAGAGCATTCCCTCCTGTCCCATGCATGTTGCGTTTCCTGATTAATGAAAACTGACTAGGGTTCTTTGAGTGGCTTCTGCCCATGATAATGGGGACATTTTTCTCTTTTCAGTGTGTTAACATTCTTGTTCACTTTCTCCTGGTGGGGCCACTGGATTTTAATTGAGAGCAACCACTAGAGAGGAAGGACTGTCCAGTATAATTAAGATTTAAGGACGTATTCTGAACTCATTGGGGGAATGAAGGGACGTTGGGAACAAGACTGTAATGGGGCTGCTCTCTGAGGCTCTGGATTTCATTAGAAAACGAGGCATTCGGAGGGAGGGTCCTCTAAGCATCAATAACACGCCCGAGAAACAGCAGCCAAACAACAGGTTGTGTGTGACGGGAAGGACCGATGTTTTCCAGGCCAATGGAGGGGAACTGAAGACAGGCTACTTGTCCATTGTCATGGATCCAGATGAGCTCCCCCTAGATGAGCGCTGTGAGCGCCTGCCTTATGATGCCAGCAAGTGGGAGTTTCCCAGAGACCGGCTGAAACTAGGTGGGTCTTCATGTCTTAGTACTTTAGTATTGGGTTTACCAGAACTTTGCATCCTCCTGTGGGATTAGGACAAAGCTAGTTTATTCAAAGGTCAGGTTTTCGTTTCAAAGTATATATTGCGTTTCTTGAATTTGAATAATCATCAGTTTAATCCCCTAGAAGTACGTGATGAATCACCTACAAGTATCCTAAATCCTATATAATTTGTCATCCAAGCATTGGCCTTTGGAGGATGAAATGATTAAGCTAAGACAAGGCAGTAGACGGTTGAAGTGGGATATATGTAGCTGAAGGAGCCCTGGAAGTGTCATGGACTATGAATGGGCTGCTAATTGCAGTGTCAGCTGTTAGAAACTGCTAGGTGTTCCGGGGGAGAAAGATGAGACTTTCTAAGAGGTCCAGTCTCAGAAACTCATGGGAGCAGTTCTACTCTGCCCCAGAGTGCTGCTTTGAGGCAGAATTGACTGGCTGGCAGTGATTTTGGTTTCAGCTTGGCTTTAGGTAGCTGGAACCGCTGCTTATAACCTATGACACCTTAGGGCAGGGGTCCTCAAACTTTTTAAACAGGGGGCCAGTTCACTGTCCCTCAGACCCGTTGAAGGGCCGGACTATAGTTTTAAAAAAAAACAACTATGAACAAATTCCTATGCACACTGCACATATCTTATTTTGAAGTAAAAAAACAAACAGGGCAAAAACACCCGGCGGGCCGGATATATGTCCTCGGTGGGCGCATGTGGCCCGCGGGCCATAGTTTGAGGACACCTGCCTTAGAGTGTCATAATCCCTATCAGTTGCCTGTTACTGTTTTTGTCAACTCTAGGCAAGCCTCTAGGCCGGGGTGCCTTTGGCCAAGTGATGGAAGCCGATGCCTTTGGAATCGACAAGACGACGACTTGTAAGACAGTGGCTGTCAAAATGTTGAAAGGTAAGAACATTGTATGGTCATTGATTTATTTTGTCTGTCACATCCAGTCTTTAAACTTGATATCATAGCTTTTATCCGTGGCTTTGTAGCTGGTTGGGCCCATGAGCCAAGCATGTGGCCAACACTATATGATGTGCAAACCGGGAAAAACTACCCTTGACTCCCTCAGGCCAGGAGCTGGATCTCAGCCTCCTACTTTCCTACCTTGTCTGTGATCCTGGGTATAGATCTCAGCTTTGACGACTGAACTGAGTCATCCTGGTCACAGGGGAAAACAAATCCTGTGGCTATAGTGACCTTCTTTCTTAATGTTTATGGTGCATTAAGTAGAGCATTATAGACCATCTAGAAGCACAGAAAGGAATTTTATGTGACAAGTAATACCAGTAGAATGCCAAAACAGCACTGTCCTTAGCGTTCGGTCATAGAACAGATCTTCCCCAATCAAGGTCCTGTGTAAAACTGAGGATGGGGATGCTAGGAAAGGAAGGGTTATAAGTGATTAAAGAAAGAAAGCCTTTATAAATGACTGTTGCTCTTTATTGAGGAGCCTGCCAGTTTGGGAGCAGACTCAGCAGTTTGGGAGTGTGCGATCTTACATGGCAGAGCTTAATGGAAAGGTTGGGCCAAATTAATACTAAAATAAAGGACTTCTGAGCTTGCTCTTTATCCTGGAGAAGCTTGGCGCTGATGATGTGCTGTCTTTCAGAGCCAAAGACAGTGCTTCTGATACCTTTTTCTGTGAGTCTGTATTTCGAATATCTCTCTCTCGTTTGGCCCATTCCCTCGAGGTCAAGAGGTTATGTCATTTTGAGGTAGCTCCTCAGAGCTTAGGGTGTGGACTCGTCTGTGAATTGGAGGGAAGTGTACCAATTCATCTTGGACGGCAACTCACAGCCTTAGTCTAATCAGCCCTCTTGCCCATTGGCTTTGCCAGCTGGCCCTTGTGAAGTTTCCTGATTGGCACAGATCAGCTGGAATATCAGCCAGCCTCTAACACACGATGATGTTTAATACATGGTGTTGCTTCCTTATGAGGAAGCCCTGAAATAATCAGGCCCTCAGAAGCATAGGAAACCTGATCTATGAAATTCATTTGGCTTTTTGTAAAAGAAAAAAAAAAACACCTGGGCATGATTTCATCTGCAGATGTGTGCTGCGTTTTTGCGAAGGCCTATGCAGTGGATTTCTTTAAATACTAAATGGATTTAAAAATGAAATGCATTTTAGTGAAAGAGTGAATTATAATTTGAACATGTAATGCAGACTTGCTTTTAGAGACAACGCGCCTATTACAAAAAGGAGGTAACTTTAATATTGTCCCTGGGCGAGATGCACAGTTGTAGGCAGACAAAGGACTGTTAGCCATCCTCAGGGAGTGCCCGCATGCACGACTTCCCTCTTGGCTCTGCGTTTGCAGAAGGAGCAACGCACAGTGAACATCGAGCCCTCATGTCCGAACTCAAGATCCTCATCCATATAGGCCATCATCTCAACGTGGTCAACCTTCTGGGGGCCTGCACGAAGCCAGGAGGTGAGTCTCTCTGCAGGGTTCCCGTTCCTTTCTTGTTCATGCAGCTTCTCTGCTAGTATTGGGTGGAAGCCACTCAACTTCCACGGCCTTGATTTCCTCCATTTAGGAAATTTTGCCAAATTCCCAGATAGGTGTTTTATGGAGGTTTCCGCTTGGCAGTGTTTTCTTCTGTTGTCCAAAGGATAGCTATGAGTTGGAACGGACTCAATGGCACTGAGCCATGACCACAATGCACACTGATGAAATGATGCTAAAATTACCTGTGCATTAAGAAAAGTCCTATTCCTGTTTGCTACTTGTGTAAGCCTATAGGCTTGGTCTGTTGATCTTTCCATTAGCAGCTGCCTACTTCACCATGGTGATGCAGCAGTTAAGCACTCAGCTGCTAATCGAAATGTCAACAGATCAAACCCACCAATTGCTTGGGGACAGACAGGTGAGGGAGCCTGCTTCCATAAAGGTTTACAGTCACGGAAACTCTCTGGAACAATGCTCTTCTGTCTTATAGGGTTGCTATGGGCTAGAATTTACTGGCTGGCATTGGGTGGCTATTTTAGTGTTGCTTGGAATTGGTGTTTATAGAAGGATAATAAAAGTCCCCCAGACCTCCAAGCAAAGGACCTTAAGAGTGTTTTCTTTCCCAAATGGAGTTATACCAGCTGATTTTATTGGAAAAGCAAGTGCGTGGGCTTGCTTCTGTCTGACACTTTAATCTGTTTGTTGAATTGCCTTTGGGAAGAGAGAGGGGATTGGAACCAACTAATTTTAAAAATGCTGTCCCAAGGAACCCTGGGTTTATTTTTGTTTGATTTTTTTTTACCCCATCAAGGATTGTGGGCTTCTTCTAAGGAATTTCCAGGGTTATCAATGGTACAAAGTTCTCCGTGGGAAACATGAGTGAAAACACATTTTCATTTCTTAACATGCTGTCTGCAGGGCCACTCATGGTGATTGTGGAATTCTGCAAGTTTGGCAACCTCTCAACCTACTTAAGGGGCAAGAGAAACGAATTTGTCCCGTACAAGGTACGGCATTGTCCACTTCAGCTTGGGGCACATTGCATGTACTATGGGGAAAACCTCAGAGCCCTCGGTGTTAGCTTTCTAGTTGAAATTCTCTGAAGGACCTGTGAGAAGACGTCTCATGTTACATCTTGCTGGTCCTGACTGTCCTCTCTTACCTTCTGGGGGAAATGTGCTTTTCGTGCTTTGATTTTCCGAATTTGATATAGTGACCTATTCTAGATGGTGTCTGAGCAGGGGAGAAGATGTGATTCTGGAAAGATAAATGGAGGGAAATTGTGTCTCTGGATTAGTCTTTTTCCATCCTAGCTACTGTGGGCCCCAGAGATTCTAAAGTTCTCTCTGTTAAAGGGCCCCATAATGCTGGAAGCGGGGAGCCCTGGCAGCATAGTGGTTACAGGTGGGGTTGCTAACCACCAGGTTACCAGTTCCAAAGCACCAACCGCTCCTTGAGAGAAAGAGGAGGCTCTCTACTCCCAGAAAGAGTTGTAGCCTTGGAAACCCACAGGGGCCGTTCTACCCTGTCCGATAGGGCCACGGTGAGTTGGAATGCACTCCCTAGCAGTGAGTGAGAGCGTGAATGTTGGAAGGCTGTCTGAGCATAACCGGAAACAAGGCATTTATCTCTTTAAGCTGTAGCAGGAGCTAGGTTTGTGGCCACCACCCGTCCGTTAGTTCGTCACGCTGTGGTGGCTTGCATGTTGCTGTGAAGCTGAAAGCAATGTCATTGGGATCTCAGAGACCCCCAGTATCACCCTTGATGGGCGGGGTTCAGGGGAGCTTCTGGACTAAGACAGCCTAGAAAGGAGGATCTTCCCAAAAGTAGCCAATGAAAGAAATCCCTATGGACCATAGTAAGATATCGTCAGATATTGCACGGGAAGATGAGCCTTCTCGGTTGAAGTCACTCAGAATGCACAGTGACCAAGGGTTTAGACACAGAGCAGTCATGAAGGCGGTGTGGGAGCAGGCGCCACTTCCTTCTGCGCTGCGTGCTGTTGCTGTCGAGTGTCGGAGCGGCCTCCTTGGCAGGCTTTCTGAAGGGAAATGAATTCTATGAAAAACTCACCCCAAATTTCAGCCCAGGGATGATGTAATCTTGGATTTATATTTTTCTTGTCTGCTTTTTCAGTCCTTTTGATTGTTTCCATGTTTTGCTACACTTTAGAGATCCGTTTTGTCGTTAGCATTGTTTGTTTGATTTTTTTCTAGACCAAAGGAGCACGGTTCCGCCAGGGCAAAGACTACGTGGGGGAAATCCCTGTGGACCTGAAACGCCGCTTGGACAGCATCACCAGCAGCCAGAGCTCCGCCAGCTCAGGATTTGTCGAGGAGAAATCCCTCAGTGATGTGGAGGAGGAGGAAGGTAGCTGCCCTGGCTCTCTCTGGGTTTCATGGGCGTGCTTGTAGGAACTGACAAGTGATGGGGTGTTTCAAGGAATCTTATAAAAATTCCAACTTTACCTCCTCTTTCAAAGAATCTTGACCTTCATCTAGATGATCTTCATTCCCAAGAGAGGAGTGAGGAAGCTCTAACTCACCAGTGGGATCGATGAGGAGGGTAAAAATGGGGCTAGCTTGAGAACGCTGGATCCCCCAGGAGGGCCGAGCAGTTGGCAACAATCAAACGGCTCTTCTGACCATATTGGTTTGGTGTTTCTTAGCTGGAGATGCTCACTGCTGTGTTCCAGAAGAGCCACGGAAGAGGCCCTGGAGCCCTGAGGGTGAAGGGGTTGGGGGCTGGAGCTGCTAAGGACTGGGTCAGTGAATGGAAACCACCCACCCCTCCTTGGGAGAAAACTGAGACTTGCTGCTCTCAGAGAGTTCTAGTCTCAGAAACCCACATGGGCTGCTCTGCCCTGTCCCAGAGAGTTCCCTGGGTCCGCGTCCAAGTCATGAGTTGGGTGCGGGTTTGTGTCTTTGTTGCTGCACTCTAAGTGGCTGAGTTCCACCTTGTGTACTTCCTCAGCGCCTCAGGAGATTTGCAGTCAATCCTGCACAATCAGAGACAAGATAGTCGGAGGGTCTTCGGTTGTTTCTGTCTGACCCCATGCAGTTGACCCAGGAGTCCTTCTGGCCATATTTTCTGAGAGGCGTTTGGATGAATGGACCTCTGTTTATTCAGTTCCATTTCCAGCGGTAGCTCATCATTCCTTGGGCTGGTACTGCGGCCTCAGCCTAACTCTCCCACAGCTAAATCCAGCTCCCAGGCACACCGTGGATCCACTTCCCTCCGAAGGAGCAGACGACTCCACGGGCCTAGAGATGAGGGACTTCCTTTCATCACCGGACTCCTCTTGAGGCAGGAGGGAGTGTAGACGAAGCCAGTCATGAAATAGTGGCAGAAACCTTCTTCTGTTTACCTCGGGATGGGCCTACGGATAGGCCACGGTAAACGTAACTTCTTCTCCCCAAAGCTGAGCAGGCAGCGTGAGGCTGGGTAGAAGAGCCTGAGGAGGTGACAGCGGCCTCTCCCAACTGGACGTGCACAGAGTGGCTGCCAATGTCCCATCGCCTTTTCTGTCTCACAGAATGGTGGTAGCCAACTTAAACCGAAAGGGCTTGAGGTAGTATGTTGAATTTGACATACTAGTTTGTCCCCGGTTTCTTCAGTGGAAAAATGAAGAGCTTTCATTAATGGTTCACTAAACATACCGAGACATTGAGAACAAGGCTCATGGGCTTCTTAAATCTTATTATTCGATGCCATCCAGTTGGTATTTGACCCTTCATGACCCCTGTGTAAACTGGCCCATGGGGTTTTCTAGGTTGTCACCTTCAGGAAAGCAGATCTTGAGGTTTTTCTCCCACTGAGCCCCAGGGTGGATTCGAACTTCTGATCTTACAGTGAGGAGCTGAGCACTTCACTAATGTGCGACCAAGGCTCCTTTGAATATGTAGCCATTATTCCAACAACTAACTTTTCCGTGACACTGGCATTTGCCTCCAAAAGAGAGGCCATAAGTCTTATCTAACCGAATTTAAGAGGTTAGTTTGAAAACACTCATGACGTCTTAGTGTTGATTTGAACCAGTTGTAATGAAGTAAACGCCACCAATTCACATCAGTTCATCTTTGTTCAATAGTCCTGTGATCTCTCATTCGTTGTTTTTGGAGGGGGAGGAAAACAAAAGCATCTTCCAGGGCCCGTTTCCCTGTTGACAGCACTTTTCCAGTTTGAAAGAAAGAAGTAAAAACATGTCTGATATTTTTAGTTATCCGTTGTAGATTGTAGTCTGACCTTTGGCCTTCGTCCCAGGACAAAGCTTGCAGAGAAAAATTTCAAGGATCCTGGATATTGTTGCTTTATTTTTAGCCTTCTTGATATGAAACTATTGTTTATCCCTCTGCATACATGGGGGGAAAAGCACAACAACAACAACAACAACGACAAAAACTCAAACAGATTTTTAAAACACCAAGTTTGACAAAACTCTCTTTAACTTACTCCTGTCTGGGTCAACTGAGCCTCCGTCCAACCTCCAAGATTTATTGGTTCCATTTGGCTAAAATGGGAAATGAAAACCCAAAACTCTTAGGTTGAAGGTAAATAATATCAGGAATCAGTAAATCTACAAAAGACAGAGATGTTTTTTCTCTGCTTCTAGTTCTTGAAAGTCTAGGTCTTAAAATGATCAATTAAATCATAGCACTGACTAGTGATAACCCTGACCTTGACACCCCGTCTCTTCTGACAGTTTCTGAAGATGTGTACAAGAACTTCCTGACCTTGGAGCATCTCATCTGTTACAGCTTCCAGGTGGCTAAGGGCATGGAGTTTTTGGCATCACGGAAGGTAAATGCCTTAAGGGGAGATGAACGCTCTCTTGAGATCACAGGTTTGGAAATAAGGTGCCTTTAAGATCAGCGACTGGTATTCCTTTGGAACTGTGATCATTCTCTACTTCTTTGGCTGTTGAGAGAGATGACAGGAGCAGGCTCTGTTTCTACTAGCTGTTAAGAAAACAGATGATTTTATGAAATGAATTTATATGATATGTTTTTCTATATAACATTTTGAGCATCATCTAAATGGGTTGCATTGTCCCAAGTACCAAGAATACTGTCGTGAACTAACAGGTGAAACTCTCCACCTTCATAGAGTTGACATTCCAGTGGCTGGAGGCAAACCAAGAAGATGAATTAATAATCTATATAGTCGGTTTAAACCAGTTGTTGTTGAGTCAGTTCTGAGAGTGTAACTATGCTCTGTAGGGTTTCTATTGTCTGTGTTTTGGGAAGTTGATCACCTTTCTTTTCAAGGCATTACCAGGTAGACTTGAACCTCCAGCCTTTCAGTTAGTAGCTGAGTGTGTTGACTGTACTCCCTTTACTGGGTGAACCAAAAAACTCAATCTAAGCTGGTCGCGATTGAGTCCAACAACTCATTGGTGACCTATGTGTGTCAGATGATAAATATATCATCTCAGTGGCTCAATCTTCAATAGCGACTCTGGGGAAATAAATTGCCAGCTTTTTCTTCCGAGGTGCCTCTGAGTGGATGCACACTCTAACCTTTAGCAGCCTAGCATGCTAACTCTCTGTACCATCCAACGACTCTACAAAGAAAGTTAGATGATATTAGATGCTATGGAAAAATATACAGCAAGAATGATTTGTGTGTGTGTGTGTAAGTACAGGAGTAATATGTTTGTGCAAGTCTTGGAGTATGCATACATGGGACAGATGGGGCTTTATACACCTGTAAAGACTTAGTCTCAGAAACCCAGGGTTTATGGGAATGCATTTCAGTTTAAACAAGGTGAGCAAGAAGCCTTTTCTAAGGACGTGCAATTTGAGCAGTGACCTCAACGAGGTGAGGGTCCATGCCTTGCAGATCTCTTGTGTAAGAGATTCTATTTTTAGTGTATTTTACATCCATCACCATCCATCAAAAAGTATTTGTTTCCACTATAATTAGCAACCAAGCAGGATAGGTCTCAGATGAACAAGATTAAAAGAGCTAAAATTAGAAAAGTAGGCCAAACAAAAGTTGGGGTGGGGACGTGACAAGTTACAAATACTCCAAAAGTTGTAAACACCAATGAAGGGGAAGGCTGGTTGAAGTCGCCCCTCAGGACAGGCCAAAATGGATGGCTTCACAATAAACAGGGAAACTTCCCATTGAATTTCAGGAAAAACTGTCTGTGGACAATATTTATTTGACTATGGAAGCCTCTTGAAGGAAGGAAGACTTAAGATTTATTTTTTACCCCTTCTAAATAAACTCTTAGGATGAAGGTAAATAATACTAGGATCCAGACCACTTTATTTTTCTGAAGTATAAAGTTTCTCCAGCCTCCAGGCCTCAAGATCTGAGCCTTTTCTTCTGTGTTAGTTTTGGTTTTTCTCTTTCCAGGAGATGAGGGGGAACTAAGGGTCACCTGGTGGGTAGGGGTTGGGGTTGTCGTTTTAGGGAATTCTGGGGTTTGTAATAAGGTCAAACTCACCACGAAGCCAGGGTTCCTTTAGGCTACTGGAAGGGAATGGGGAAATCCATGAACTGCCCCCCATTCTACCAACTGATTTCTGGAATACACAATATTTGGTTCTTTGGCTGGAAAAGGGAGCAGTTTGGTTGGGGAGTCTTTAGAAAGTTCTCTCTGGATTTTGGAATCCCTGTCTTGCCCAATCATGCTGGACAATATACTTCTGGTAATGCCTTCATTTTGAGCAGCGGTTCTCAACCTGTGGGTCACAGGGGTCACTCATTCGTAGCAAAATTACAGTTATGAAGTAGCAACGAAAATAATTTTATGGTGGGTGGGGGTCACCACAACAGGAGGAGCTGTATTAAAGGGCTGTGGCATGAGGAAGGTTGAAAACCACTGATTTTGAGCAATGTTCCACATGCATGTGAGGGGCAGGTGATCAGTCAGTGCCTGGCCCACATGGTTACCCCTCCTGCAGGGACTTAAGAACACTCATGGGGCCTTCCTTCGTTTTTAAACGTTGTCTGAAACTCCTCTTTTCACTCCTTGTGGGGCACACATTTACCACGAGGAGTCAAGCATGCCTAGAAGTAGGAAGTTGGGAAGAAATGGTAATTCCAGGTCAAGAAAAGGGAGACACTGGAGAGATGAGAAGAACAGAAAGAAAACCAAGATGAATTTGCAGGCTGCACCTTTTCTGGCACTCGAGGCCTTGATGGGGGATCGACTGACATTGTTTCCCTAGACCACCATTCTTACCTTCTGTGGGATCCCAGTCAGTGCACCTCATGGGTAGCCGTGCCACCTGCCTGTCAGGGGAGGCGGGTGTATTGCTCTGGTGCAAGCAGAGCTTCCGGACTAAGATGGTTTGGGAAAAAAGTCCAGATGGTCTGCTGAAAATCAGCCAATGAGAATCCAGAGGCTCACACCAGTCCAATCCCCTGTACACGGAGTTGCCATGGGTCAGGGCCACTGAACTGCAGTGTCCACCGCAATGATAATCCAACACTTTGAAAACACAGTGAGCTCCACTAGGAAGTGTCTTTGAGAGCCAAGTCCAGCCTCAGTTACCAGTGGAATGGGGAAATTGACAAAGCGCACCAAGCCGGTGTGAATCCCCCTTTGAGAATTCGCTCAAAATAAATCCCTGCTCTGCGATCTCCTTAGGATAACACTCTGTGGCCATATATGGCTCCAGGCAAAGGGGATGTGTGGATGTGACCAGAAACACACTCTTCATTGTGTCCCAGAGAAGTCTATTTATGCCTCGCCCATCATATTATAACTTACTTATTGAACTCCCAAGCCTGGGGCTGTTTATGGGATAAGCAGATGTGTGCTTCAATGAAGGTCGCAGGCCATTTTTTTTTTCTTTTCCTTCGTCCCTGAAGTGTTGATAAAAGATCCTTGTTAATCAGTTGGTTTTCTGATGTGGGATTTCTTTCTTCGAGCGTGAGATCACCACAGATGTGGAAGTGATCAGCTGCGCCCAGGCCTAATGCCCACACGATTGTCTTTGCAGTGCATCCACAGGGACCTGGCCGCTCGGAATATCCTCCTGTCGGAGAAGAACGTGGTTAAAATCTGTGACTTTGGCTTGGCTCGAGATATTTATAAAGATCCCGATTATGTCAGAAAAGGAGACGTAAGTTTCAAAGATCCTAGCCATCTATTACGTTTCGGAATCCACGCTCCTTGTAACAAGCTTCGGGAACGCGTGTTCAGAAACAAAAGGGGAATTGTTTTCTTGAGATACTGGCTCATTTTGGGTCTGCTTTTGGCCCCCTTTGACAGGCTCGCCTCCCTTTGAAATGGATGGCCCCGGAAACAATTTTTGACAGAGTGTACACGATTCAGAGTGATGTCTGGTCTTTCGGTGTTTTGCTCTGGGAAATATTTTCCTTAGGTGAGTCACTTCTCTTTGCCCAGACTAAAATAAATAAATAAATAATAATAATAATGATAATAATAATAAAGTGAGTTAGCCTCATGATGTCTTCCCTCTTTTGTATTTCATGCTTATGAGGTGGAAGTCACTTGGAATCTCTGGGTTGTTGGATGGGTGGATGGATGGATAGATAATAGATGCAGAATCAGTGGAATGTGTAGAATCAGACTCAGGGCTTTCTAGAAGAGAAAGTCAAATGCAATAATGTCCCACTCGTGTTTTCTTTCAGGAGCTTCTCCTTACCCCGGGGTCAAGATTGATGAGGAGTTCTGTAGGCGACTGAAAGAAGGAACCAGGATGAGGGCCCCCGATTACACCACACCGGAAATGTAAGGCTTCCCAAGTCTCCTTCAAGCTACTTTCTTTGTTCACACGTTCTCCTGCTTAGAACTTTCCAGTGTGTGACCTTTCCTTCATGGCCCAGTTTGTGACCCACCTCCTCCTTGAAGCCTTACTTCATCATCCTGAACGTAAAGCCATCGCTTACCGCCTTACGACAGTACTGCTTTAGAAGCTATGCCAACCCCTTAGCTGTTGTCCACACTGGTTGGGCATGTGCCCCTTTTCTCTACATGAGTTTTGACCTGAGATCGGTGTCTTATATAGGTCACCACCTACCATCTCTGCTCCTGATGCCCTCTTTATAAGGGTTCACTCATTCAACTGCTTATTTTTAGCATCAGATCAGGAGGGAAGAGCCAGTGGATGAAATCATTGTCTTGCTTTTCCAGGTACCAGACCATGCTTGACTGCTGGCATGGGGAGCCTAATCAGAGACCTACATTTTCGGAGCTCGTGGAACATTTGGGAAATCTATTGCAAGCTAATGCCCAGCAGGTTTGTAACCTCCATCTGAGATGCTTGAACAAAGGGTACGCAGGGGCACAGGCCTCCCTACCGTGTGGATCTTCCCTTGGCTACCGGGCTTGCTTCTCGGCACTGTGGAGGGACGCACAGTCTGCCAGATCTGAGCAGCAACGCCCTTCAAAGAGCTGTGATCACTCTTTCAGACAGACGAGGTGCTAATGCGCAACCGTCCTTATGCCTCCCTATTCATCACTAGAGGACGTCAACTCTTCACAGGCTTTCCCAGAGGGGGATAAACCTCTGGTGGATCCAAATAAGGTTATTAATGAAAAGGCATTCCAAGGAATTTTTAATAATGTCCTCAGGCAAAAACACATCCCAGCCTTTGCAAAATATTTAGCTCTTTGCTTGATAAAAATCCCAAGCTCCTGTAACTCCCCTAGAGGAGTTCAGAGTTGTAGCCATTTCTGCTGGAAGGTTATTTCTCCTCCAGCAATGCCCCCGACTACAATGGACGCCAATTTTCTTCTGTCTTTCCTTCTAAAAGCTGTGTGTGTGTGTGTGGGGGGGACGGGGACATAATAGGCCAGATCTTTTTTTTTTTAATCAATATAGCTCCCAAACATTTAAACATAACAGAAAAGCCCTTCTCTTGGCCAAATTGTGCTCCCTTTTCTCAGAAGACCGATTTTCCTGCCCACTTGTTGCTTTTCTTTAGACTGCTGTCCTTCTGTCTCCAATGCCTTGAAGTGCAGAGACCCAAATTGGCTGGCATATGCTCCTTTAAGGACCCGAGTCGTGCAGTGTGTGTTGGGGCGTGTTATCAGCTCCAGGTCACATAGGTTGCGTAGTTGTACAGAGTTGATGGCAGCTAGCCGTGCTCCTCTGTGAGACTGAGTGCAGTGAGGGAAGGAAAACACTCAAAGGGGTTGGAAAAGAAACGGAGAAAAGTGGCTGTCATTGACTGGAGCTGTCGAGTTCTTCCGACTCTCGGCCACCCAGTGCCCAACAGGACCAAGCACTGCCCGGTCGGGCCTGCACTGTCCTTCCCGTCTTGCCATGTGGGTACCCATTGGTTAGCTCCTTCGACACCCCTCGAATTTTTGTTTTGTTTCTTGTTTGCTATTTTTTTTTAAGGACAGAACATGGCGGTAACCTTCTAGGGAAGAAGGCATCTCACTTGCCATGACAACCATCTTCCCACGACCTTTGCCGTGTTAGCTGTTCATTGTGTGTTTCAGCTGCCCTTTTCTTGTCCTGTTCTCGGCCAACAGTCTTTGCCATGACACCTTACCGTTCCACATTCGGATATGAGACAAGCCATCCCGGGGTCAAGAAGCCCCCGTGGCTTGGCTTTACATGAGACGGCGCCCGCAGGACCGGAGCCATCACAGTCACCCTCTCTGTGTGTCGTTTCAGGATGGCAAGGACTATATTGTCCTTCCAATCTCCGAGATTTTGAGCATGGAAGAGGATTCTGGACTCTCTCTGCCTACCTCACCTGTTTCCTGTATGGAGGAAGAGGAAGTGTGTGACCCCAAATTCCATTATGACAACACAGCAGGAATCAGGTACGCTCTCTGGTCAGCTTCCCCGGGAGGGCTTCAAGGCCATGCTTGGAGAGGGGGGTGAACGGAAGACCATCTATGCAGCTGCTGCATCCCACTTCCTCAGTTAACCCCTGCCCTGAGATGAATAGAGATGAATAGAAACGGGACGGGGGTGCTCACGGAGGAGGGCCTGTGGAGGTGCAGTCCCTCCCATCTGTACCCCACGTTGTCACCACAGCTCGCTTTCTCAGCATCCCAAGCCCTGCAGCTGCACATAGCTGGAATGCCACAGTTGGTTCATCTCAGAGAGAGACCAATTTCAACAAGCACATCTGCACTGAAACGGCACTGCTTTTACTGATGGGAGCTCAATGGCGGAGGAAGGGGTCGGAGGAAGGAGATTCTGTGCCGAGAGGACAACTGACAAGGCCTCTCTGGCTGCGCTGCAGCATGCCGAGGGGAAGTGCCCTCCATGAGAGCAGTCACCCGTCTTTGGCCGCCCCTCCCAGCCTCTGTCTGCGTCGTCCTGGGACTGCTGGGCCGATGTCAAAACCCATGCAGTGCAGACCTTTTCTGATGTGGAAAGGGGCTCCGAGGTGGCTTTCTCTTCTCCCGCCCCCGGCACCTGTGCATAAGGGAAGACTTGGTCAGGCTCACCACAGCATGCCATTGACATTGCCTTTTGCTCACTGAGCCAGAGAACGGCTCCACTTCCCTTTGTTCCTTTTCCAACCCCCTTGGGTGTTTTCCGCTTTGAATGCTCCTCACTCTCCCTGCCAGGGAGTCGGTGCTGACTCATCGTGACCCTACAGGGCAGGGTCGAACTGCCCCTGCTGGTTTTGGTGGCTGTGACTCTTCACGGGAGTAGAAAGCTTCCTTGTTCTCACACAGAGCCGCTGGCGGTTTCGAACTGATGTCCTTGTGGTTAGTAGCTCAATTCGTACGCAACCCACCATGCCACTGCAAACCAGTCCCTGTCGGTTGATTCTGACTCCTGGAGCCCCGTGTGTGTCCCAGGGAACCACGCTCCACAGGGTCTCTCAGGGCTCATTGCTGAATAGGTTGCCAGAGCTTTCTTCTGTGGTGCCTCTGGGTGGACTGGAATCTTCGGTCTTTTGGTTGGCAGCTTGGCATATGAACTGTGGGAATCCTACAGAGGCTTCCCCAGAGATTCTGGAGCCCTGACAGGACGGGCCCAGTCAGTCCTCCTGAGAGACTTGTGATTGTGTCTTCAGCACTTTACTAGGTTGTCAGATCACAGCTAATGCCAAGGAGGCGCTGCCCAGGGACAGTTGGCCCCAGAGAAGTCAAGAGCAGTGGGGACACTGTGAGGAGAGAGAAAACCCAAACCAAGCTCACTGCTATCCAGTCATGGCTGATTCATAGCCAACCCTGAGGGTTTCTGAGGCTGTAACAGCTTACAGGAGTAGAAAGTCTTGTCTTTCTCCAGTGGGCCTCTGGTGGTTTCGAACTGCCGACCATGTGGGTGACAGCCCAGTACATAACCACTGCACACCACCAGCGCTCCCTAAGGAGAGAGAAGAACACTTAGGATGTGGGGAGGCCAATGCATTCCTTTGAGCTGTCAATTCCATTGAGTCAAGAACTTGGGAGCCTGGTCCTGAGTCTTTGTTTCCCTCTCTCATCTGATTTGACTTCCGTGATAAGTGCCAGAGGTAGAGACTTGTTCTCTGCTTTGATGTTGGTATTGAACCGAGGCGCTGAGAGCTTACAAGGAGGTGAAACAGTGAATGGATTGCAGATCAAGGTTTCAGAGTTTGATTGACTGGATTGGGCTCTGACTCTGCCTCTTAGTAGTTGTGTGGCCTTGGGCGGACCATTAAACCTTCCGGTCAGTTTCCTCTTGGGTGAAGTAAGAAGAGGTCACTGCCATTGTATTCCACTGGGTGTTTTGAGGATTACGAGATACAAAGAGTTTCTAAATGTCAGGCACTTAGGAAACACTTGAACAAACGGCGGCTGTTATGTGGCATGCTGCCGAGCCCTGGTGGCACCGTGGGTAAGCACCTGGCTTTTAACCGAAAGGCTGGTGGGTGGAACCCAGGGAGAAAGGCCTGGTGATCTGTGCTTCTCAAGATGAAACCAGAAACCAGACAGACTCTCTTCCCTCGAGCCCATAGAGATGCTGCTGTGGGTTTCTGAGATGGTGGCTCGACGGGAGGAGAAAGCTCTGGGGGTTGTGCTTTCTCTGGTGTGGTTTCCCACTGCTGGCATTTCGGTTGGCAGTCCAACATGTGACCAGTGCTCCACTCCGACGAGGTGGTTCTTTGTCACGTGGGGTCCTTGTGCGTCGGAATGGACTGTACGCCACCGGCCAGCAACAACAAAGGGATCGGCTGACCATCGCATCATGGAGGTGGGATGCCTCCAGTGTCTTCTCACTCCCTTCCCGAGAGAGACCCTGGGAGAGGGAGGACGCTGGGAATTGGAGAACAGTCCCAAGCATGCACCTTCTGGTTGAAGTTCAGCGGGTTTCTGATGTGTAATTGGCCCCACACACGCTTGCCTTGTATTTTCTCAGACAGCCACCTGGTCATGAACTATCTTTCTCGTCTTTTCCTGAGACTGAGTGGTGTGAAGATCCCACCGGCAGGCAGCCTCCTGGCTCAAGGGGCGCTTGGCATCTGGTGCTGAGAAAGAGGTGAAGTCATCGCTGTGTAAGGGGAGTGCCAAATGCGGTGCTGGATCTGAAAACAATAGAAAAATGGACTGCTAACATTTATCCCCAGACGCGTGGACAAATGTGACACCATGTTCTGAACACAGGCCTGGCTCCGATTTTCTCTCGACGAGTCTTGGCTGGGTCCTCTGTTATCCAGTCATGATGTGGGGAAAAAAAACAAAAAACACCAAAAGCAAAAAAAAA
>NW_022111369.1:67288498-67293168 GCF_000313985.2 Echinops telfairi | reverse complement strand
TGGTACTTGCGGTGTTCTTCACCAGCCTCATGACCCACATGCATCCATTCTTCTTCAGTGGTCTAACGCTTGCATGCAGGTGAGGCGACTGAAAATATGACTTGGATCAGGTGCAGAGGTGTCCTCAAAGTCACCTCTTTGCTCTTTACCCCTGTAAGATGGCTTGCCCAGCAGATTTGCCCTGGTATCAGAGTGGTTCAAATGGAACCGTGTCTGTAATATGTCTTGCCCTTCTGACTGTTCACCAGCTGTATACACGTGGCAGATCAAATAGTAGTGTGCACATTAAAAGAAACCACACAAGCCACTGCTGCTAATCCATCCTAGTGCGCGGGGACCTCGTGGGTGCTACAGAGTGGAACTCTTCCGTGGGATTTTCTTGGCTGTGATCTTTCCCAGGCCTTTTGGGCATGGGGCCACTGGGTGATTTGGAACTTCCAACCTTGATGTTAGGAAATCCAGTCGAACACAAACGTTTTGCACCCCCAGGGACCGAGCTCATCCTTAGTGCGTAATAAAGACTCAGGTGATTGTGTGTGCTGCCCTCTCCCTCTCCTTCCTTCCTGATCATCTCCCAAGGGAGGCTAGGGGGAATCGGTGGAAGAAGCCTTACATGGCCAACGGAGTCTAAAGACTGAGTTGGAGTCCCGTTAGGACCTTTTTCCTAGCCCTTTCTTCCCGGAGTTTCTGTAGCCCCGTGTCTTAATGGGAGATATTATAAAGATCTATTTTGTAGTTTGATGGAGTCGTCTGTACAACCATGTCGGTGGAAGTGTTTTGCTAACTGTGAAGGATTGTATGGTTTGGGAATTTTTTAGGCTCACAAATTAAGGTGTTGTTCTTCCCAGAACAACTGTGTTTTTACCCAGGCCATGATCCTAGGACTCCTCATAGCCCCCCGCCCCCCACTACCACACACTCCCTGTCATCCTCTCCCTTCCCCCTTTCCTTTCCTTTCCTTTCCTTTCCTTCTCCTTCCCCTCTGCCCGTCTCCCCTTCTCTCTCCCCCTCCCTCTGCTTTTCTTTCCACTCACCCCTTTCCCTTCCTTCCTCCCTCCCTCCCTCCCTCCCCCTTCTTCTCCCCCCCTTTCTTTGTTTCCTCCCTCACTAATTTTTTTTTACCTCTAATCATTTACTGACTGAAAATAGCTCATTTTACATCCCCACTATCTCTGGAATCCGTTCACAACTCCTAACCCCTTGGGCACGAACTTCCTTTATTCAGGCTGCTCTCTTTATCCCCAGTGAGCCCTAAAGCCCCCTCCTTGGGTTCTTGGCCTCTGGTCCAGTCTTCTATCCATTCTCTACATTTCCACAGGAAATCTGACCTTGTCAACCTCACCCTTAAAACCCTTCAATGGCTTCTCATGGCCCTCGACTCAAAAGGCAAACATTCTACCGATGTGACTTTTGGACAAGCTGGTGAACTTTACACAACCCAGAAAATAGGAATACTAACATCCACCCAATGAGGTGGGATCCATTCCATGGCCATGGGATTGGGAGGGGCCACTGTGAAGATCTTACGAGCTAATGGTTGGACAGGATTTACCACAATACCTGGCAAGCAATTGGGTGTCAGTAGGGCACCTTGGATGAGTGAATTATTAACTCCAGTGCCTGCCGCTGTTGGTAACCAGTGGTTTTATGAATGAGACCTCGGGGAAGATAGACTTTGCTCTCTCGCAGTGTGTCATAACTTCGTCTTGTGGCGTTACCTGAGTGAAGCGTCACTGGCAAACCCAATTCTCTGTCCGCTGTAAGACAGGAGCGATTAACTTCCATCCCCATCCTTTGAGCTCAGGCCACGATGCCACCTGTCCCTGGTCAGCTTGTGGTACGAGCGGCTGGGGTGATCGTGAAGAGTCACGTTCCTGTCTGAATGGGCCCTGCCTGTGGAACGCGCTTCTTTGCTCTCCGCCTAGGTGTTGACAGGGTTACTCAGAAGGCCTGAAACCGCCCGAGAGGGGAGGAGCAGTCCTGAGGGACTGATGACAAGTTAGCTGGGCAGTTTCTTCTTTGGCTTTCTGACGGAACTGGTACCCTTCGGAATTCAAAGAAGCAAAATACTTGCTGATGGCCAGAGCATTGCTCTTCCCTCTTAGGAGCACCAAGCCCAACATTCCCGGCCTCATTAACCCTTCGGATACCCTAGGGAGGATCCATCTTAAAGATGGTATAACAGGCATAGACAGAGTCACGACGTGTGCACGTTCCTGTTGTCAGGAACTAACTCTGAAATAGACCAAACCGGTATCTTGACTTTCAAACCCCCGTCCTTTCCTAATACCAACACCTCTTGGACTGAAAAAGGGTGTCATGCGTCTCAGCCCACTTCTTCATGTGCCAACCAAAGCTCTACCACGGAGTACATTCCTACTCACAGCAACCCTATACGGCAGAGTCGAAGGGCCCCGGGGGAGGGGGGGTGTTCTGAAGTGGTAACCGTGAGAGCAGAAAGCCTCCTCTTTCTCCAGCAGAGCGGCTAGTGAACGTGAACTGCTGACCACATCACCAGGGCTCTTTAGCCTATGCACCCGAGTGTTCATTAACTGTAGAAAGAGGAGGTTGTCTTCAGGTCATGGTTGGGTTCAGCGTGTTTCAGTGCAACCCAAAGGTGTTTCCTCTGCTTGTCTTTTATTGCATACTTGCTCTGTGAGCATTACCTAGCAACTTTTCTCGGAGTTGGCCAGGGACATAGGAAACACCCGTTCCTGTGCCCATGGCTCAATGTGAGAATCACACGCAATGAGAAGCCTAGAAAGAGGCAGCTGATCCTTCAGGCTGGGGATGTCTCTTGTCCAGCCCTGGTCCTCAGAAGGCTGATTCAAAAGCACAGGACTCATCTAGGCCCCTCACTTCTATTATACTTTAAAATGGGCTTCCGCAGGAAATGAAGCTTCCAATGTGTGCCCCTGGAAGACGATTTTGTTTTGCTTTGGTTTTCTTTTTCCAAAGGATGTTTGGAAGGTCTCTATTAAACTTGTGGTTGGACGATAATGAACTTCAGTATCACTTGTGATATCTGCAGCCAAATGTACCACCACTAAAGTATAAATATTGGTTCTTTTGCAGTCAATATCTACAGAACAGTAAGCGAAAGAGCCGGCCTGTGAGTGTCAAAACATTCGAAGATATCCCGTTGGAAGAACCAGAAGTCAAAGTAATCCCAGATGTAAGTGCATCTTTTAAAAATAGTCTTAGAAATAATACAAAGGATGAAATATTAGCTAGATAAATATTAGCCTAGGTATTAGAGTCTCGCGGCCTCATTATAAGGCTGTGCTTAAAGGGAATGCCCTGAGGTCATTTGAGGGGTGGAATTTATCAGGCCCTCTTGTTTTTTCCATTAGAAAATACTCTAGTTCAAGGTTCAAGATAGTCTCGACTTATCCAGAATCTCATTCAAGAGCAAAGAATAGTATGGGGAGAAACGATTGGAATTGGGTTTCCTCAACATCTCCTTCCTAAAAGCTTCTTGTGCTCCAGACACCATCTCCTTTTAAGAGGCAGCTGGTGCTTACACCAGGCCTAGTTTGGATACCGTGACCTGCCTCTGAAGGATCAAGGAGACCTGGGGGTGCAGTGGTTAAGTGCTAACCCAAAGGTTGATCGTGTAAACCCACCAGTGGCTCTGTGGGAGGCGAGACATGGCCGTCGGCTCCCATGTGAGTTGCGCCTAGGACACCCTCTGAGGCAATTCTCCCTCTGTTATCTAGGGTCACTATGAGTCGGAATTGACTCGAAGGGAAACAGACATTAAGATATCAGTTTGATTAAATAATTGGTTCTAGTGTATACACTCATCAACGGTGCCATTTTAAATTGTCTTTTAACAAGGACAACCAGACGGACAGTGGTATGGTGCTGGCGTCAGAAGAGCTGAAAACTTTGGAAGACAGAACCAAATTAGCTTCATCCTTTAGGTAAGCCAGACAGAGAAGACAGAGTTCAGTAGAGATTTCAGGCTTTCCAACCCAGGTGCACGGTTGCTCTCAGTGTCTTCCTTGATTGGGCAGACGGGCATCCATCGAACAAGTAGAGAACTGGAACAAAGCCAACAAAGACATTCAGTGGCATGCCTGAAAAATCATCAGAAATAAAGGAGTGATCTCGATTGGTTTTTATGAGGACAAATGAAAGCTAGGGAATTTCTGAGCATGGGTTTTTATGCCAAGCGTGATACCAAGAGGCATCTGAAGCTATCAATATCATTGGCTATGATCACTAATGTTATTGAGATGGTTGAAACCATCGTGGACACTAAATAATTTTCAAATCTGTACATTAATTGGTGCATCAGCACTTCAGAAATGCTATATGTAAGTAAGCCAACTTCCATTTGCTTAGAAACCTACGTATCATTGGCTGTATTATTTCAGTTAACTATGGGAATAAATTCAATTTGGATCTAATTGCTTCAAGTTGGCCCAGTAGAAATTTCCAGTTGCTTTGACTAGGTGTGCTTACTTTGAGAAAAACAAACAGATGGAAATCTGCATTTATAAACACCATAAAATATAGATCAGTTTGTAAAGAGTTCACTCTTAGGGAAGAATAGAGAAAGGTTTGGTCTACTTATAATCTAATTAAAGAGCTCTGTTAGCATGGTGGGTTCTATGTTGGGCTGCTAACCACATGGTCAGCTGTTCAAAACTACCAGCTACTCC
>NW_022111369.1:67285619-67287749 GCF_000313985.2 Echinops telfairi | reverse complement strand
TGAATGACTTGAGAAAGTATCAATCTTGAGGTTTTAGATCAACACAGCCCACATTGCTAAGCTTCAGCCGTGATCACCATCTGTCAGCATCTCTGGCCATTGAAAACATTTGCTAGTTGCTGCCGAATGATCCAGATCATCAATCCTTCCAAAGAATGTGGTTTGGAAAGCCGTGTTTGACATGTCTGGCTTGATTGCCCACAAGCCTCCAGTTATGAAAGCTTAAAGTTGCTCAAGGACCCTATTAACACCACACACATGCCTTGTCGTCTCCTAATTGGCAGTGTGGGGGAAGGCACAAGGGGACATTTGGGGCATCCTCGTTCCCTTTAATATCAAGAAAGACTCCCTTTGGCTCTGGACTGTTGTCTATGAGTGTGTCCGTCCACAAGGCCATACTATCTCCCATGGGCTGGAGCCTTTGCAAAGGCAGGAGAACGGCCTTTCATCTCCGTGAAGCCTGAAAGACTCAGACCTGAATAAGAGGACTTCTATCCAACTGGCCGCTTTATGCCAATACCTGACAATAGGCCAGCCCGCCTGGCATGTTGATTGCGGCAGGCAGAGCAAGGCCTCTGGGCTCTCCGGGGAGATTCCAGTGCACTCGGGGTTGACCATGGTGTCCCTGGTGGGTGCAAAGTGCTGTGTGCTTGAATCCCCCGGAGGTGCTTCCAAAGAAAAGACCTGCTTCCCAAAGGTCATAAGCTTGGAAACCCTTCGGAGTGAAGTTCTGACAGTGCCCAGGGTCACCACGAGTCCAAACTGGCTCAACGGCAGTGGGTTGGGCTCTGGGCTGGGGTTGGGCATGGGGTGGCACTAAGCTGCCCAGCACTGCCTGCCTTCCCACAACTCATTAGTTGCCATTTTCTCCACAGTGGACTGCTGCCCAGCAAGAGCAAGGAGTCTGTGGTGTCTGAAGGCTCGAACCAGACGAGTGGCTACCAGTCCGGGTACCACTCAGACGACACAGACACGACTGTGTACTCCAGCGAGGAGGCCGAACTGTTAAAGCGGGTGGAGATCGGGCCGCACACCGGCGGGCCCGTGCAGATGCTCCTGTCGGGCTCTGGGACCACGCTCCTCGCTCCTCCCGTCTAGAGGGACCCGCTCCCACCCCACCCCACCCCTGTCGATTGGAAATCACATGAGAGGTGCTGCTCAGATTGTCCAGTGTTGTGCTGTCCACCCCCAGGAAGTAGCCACATTTGATTTTCATTTCAGAAAGGACCTCAGACTACAGGGAGCCAGTCCCCCAAGCATTTCCCTGAGAAGCTGTTGGTGACCCAAGAATGTTGCTGGGTCTTTTCCCAGTGTTGAACGTACGCTCCTTTCCATTCGTCCAAAAAGCAGTTATGTTGCCCCAACCATGGGCCTCATCGTAGGTTCTACCAAAAGCCCAAGAAATGGCTTCGTCCTCGAAGAAGTAGCCGTCAACCCAGGCAGCTCACACCCTGTCGAACAAGAAGGCAAACAATGCAGGTACTTCAGGTGTTGACGAGGGGAAAGACCTGTAGAGCTTAGTGCATCTGGGAAGCTACGAGTAAGAAACGGGTTCTACGCCCAGGTGTAACCGCAGAATGGGGAGAGACAGCAACGGTGTCGGTCTGCTTTGCATCTGGGGCCTGCTGATGCGTCGTGGTAACCCTTGGTAGAGGTGACCATGTGATGGGTGAAGAAAGGTAAAGGCCTCCAACAAGGTTACTGCTCTTCCCAGCTTGCGTGCTCTTCCCAGTTGGGCTCAATGAGAGTTCCTTGTGCCGTTTCCGACTCCTAATGAGAGTTCCTTCCCGCCTTTACTTGCGTGTCTCCTGGCCGAGCCCCAGGAAGGAAATGATGCAGCTCTGGCTTCTTGTCTCCCAGGCCGGTCCTTTATTCAGAATGCCACAATGAAAGGACATTCAGACCCAGGCTCCCTGCTGTGTGGATGAGTTCTGGCCGTCTGACCCACCTCTGGTTCCTTCTGGATGCATGCCCACAGAGCAGTTGGCATCGTGATGGGTCTGAGACTAGATGCAGTAGGTTCAATGTCGAAGCTGTGGTGTGGAAGCTTCAGGAAGGAGAGTCACCCTTTTGTTCCTCGTCCCCACCGCCACCTCGCCCCCACCCCTCCAGTGTTTAGTTGTTTGGCCT
>NW_022111369.1:67268799-67282461 GCF_000313985.2 Echinops telfairi | reverse complement strand
GCCCGCCCCTCCTCCTGTCCCAGTCATCTGTCACAGGAGAAGTGAGGGCTGTGGGGGGCTATACAGTTCCTTATCCCTGCACTGGCTTTCCTGTGCCCGTTCCCAGGACCGGAAAGAGGAGTTCACAAACCCCTCACGCTGGCTCACTTGAACCTCCCCTTCCCTGTCTCCCCATAGAGTGTCTACCTTTCACTTCGATGTTTATCACGCAGAGGATAAAATGTGCTAGGGGAAGGGTTTGAGCTTTTCAGTCAGACCTTTTCATACATGCATGAAAGAGCCCCGGTAGCACAGTGGGTTGTGCATTGGGCTACTAAATACAAGGTCAGTAGTTTGAACCCACCAACTGCACCATAGAAGGATGAGGCTTTCTGCTCCCAGAAAGATGTACAGCCTCAGAAACGCACAGGGGCTGCCCTATATTCTGCTCTATAGGGCTGCTATGAGTCAGAATTGATGGGACGACTATGGGTTCGGGTTTTGGGGTTCTCCTCTAGATCCAGTGGACACCCCCATGCTTTGTCCTACTGAAAGCACACTCAAAGGAAGGTTCTAACGAGTTTTATAAAGTGGCGTTTTCTCGAGGAATCTCTACCCCACAAGGGTGCAGAGAGAAATGAGTTTCTATAGCATCTTTGTGAAAGCAAATCTTTCGGAAGACATTTTAGATGGGTTATAGAGGACGTTTCTCCAGGAGAAAGAGGTTAAAATGGTAAAATAAGGTTAGGTGCTCTGTTTGTTATCAGAATGGAGGGAGGGGTGGCGTCTGGGAAGAGCAAGTAGGAAAGAGAAATGTAACAGCCAAGTTGGCCCGTAGCGCTGGCGCGAAAGTAGTAGAGGGAACGAGCCCCGGCAGAGGGCTGAGCAGAGATAAGGACTCTGGACGAGGCAGGAATAAAGAATCCTAATGAAGACTGCTGTTAAGACGGGGATTACTGACAACTGTGCTGGATACAGCCTGCTAATGCTACTGGCAGGACGCCGTGTGTTGTCCAGCCAGTCCCGGTCCTTTACCCCACTGCAGAAACACTTTTGTGTTTTCTCCTCCCGGAGGGGAAAACAGCATGAAGCACGTCCCACCCCCCAAAAGCCAACAACACGAAATGAGCAGTTTCACTAAACCTATTTCTTTTTCCTTTATTGCAGAAGGGGTTTAAATTTTTTTAAATGAGGAGAAAATGTGTAGTTTAAGTTTTATTTCGGCCTCATCTCTAGTGTATGCCACACATGTTAGAACTCATGATCAGTATACTTAACCCAGAACTACCCCAGGCCCTACTTGTTTGAAGTTCTCTGCTTTTAGATAACACTGCAACTGAAAAATGACGGGGCGTCAGCACGCTGGCACTAGGTCCAGGTTTGCTTCCTTTGGTCTTTCCTTTCTTCAGGAAGTAACGTTCTAGGTGAAATGAATTCAGGAAAGTTGATTGAGGTCCTCAGGGTTAAAGGTACTCTCCCACTGCCGGGCTGTCTGGGTCCACGGGCAGCCCAAGGGATACAGACCAGGGCCTGACTCATCAAAGCCCTCAGAGCGCCTGGAACCAGCAGAGGTTTAATGGGATCCCGGTGCAGGCATCTCTGTTGAGCAGAAGTAACTTCACCTGTGAGAGGAAATGGAAAACATCCCATTCACTGCCGCACAGAGAAGCAAATGGAACAGGAGAGCCCAGAGGGAGCAAGGAAGAGGCTGTAGACTGGCTGCCCAGAGAGCATCGTTCTGACCTCATTTTCCACCTGGACAAGGAAAGTGGCCCCGGTGTCCTGCAGCACATCTGTGAGGATTTTGTCTCTTTATGTGGTGGTGGCATCCAGAGGGGAGGCCATGTGGAGGAGGCATCCAGAGGGGAGGCAATTTGTGATACAATGGTTTTGGTCTGCGTCGTATGGTTCAAGTCCCTTTTGCTTTCACCGAGCACGGTTGTATCAGGTTCATATCTCAGGTCCTTAACGAGCCTTCCTCCAATCTTGATGCTACGTTCTTCTTCATGTTGTCCAGCTTCTCTGATTATTTGCTCAGCACACGGATTGAATAAGTATGGTGAGGGGATCCAACCCAGGCACACACCTTTCCAGTCCTAAACTACTCAGGGTTCTTTTATTCAGTACGAACCACTGCCCGCATGAGCACCAGGAAATGTCCTGGAATTCCCTTTCTTCATGATGGTGTGCATAATTTTGCTAGGACCCAACAGTGGGATATCACTGCACAGTCACAAAACACAGGGAAACAGCTCTCGGGTTTCTTTGCTTTGAAACAAGATCTATCTGACATCAGCAATGATCGACCTCATCCTGTGTCTTCTGAATCTGGCTTGAATTTCGATGTACTGCTGCAACTTTTTGAATTATCTTCGGCAAATTTGTACTTGCATGTTATATTAATGATATGGTTTGATAATTTCCTTATTCTGTTGGGGCACCTTTTTTCAGAATGGGCACAAATATGGGTGTTTTCCAGTCAATCCCAGTCCAAGGTGGCTGTCTTCCAAATTTCTTGGTTTATATGAGTGAGCACTTTCAGTGTTGAATCCATTTGTTGAAACATTTCCATTTGTATTCCATCAGTGCCCGGATGCTTATTTTTTGCCAATGCCTTCATTGTAGCTTGAACTTCTTCCTTTAATCACACTGTTACTTGAGCATATGCTACCTCTTGGAAAGATCCTTTTTGGTATAATGATTCGGTGCATTCCCTCCATCTCCTTTGATGTTTCCTGTATATTTCAGATTTTGCCCACAGAATCCTTCAGTATTTCAACTCAAGGGTTGACTTTTTTTCTCTAGTCATTTCAGTTTAAGAAAAACTGAGCAAGCTCTTCCTTTTTGGGTTTCTCACTCCAGGTCTTTTGCACATTTCAATATGATATTGTGATACAATGAATTCCTTTATAGCCAGAGTGTTGATAACGCCAGCCAAATGGCTGGATACTCACATCCGCTGTCATCGAGCCCCTTCCAACTTATAGCCGCCTTAGAAAACAGAGTGACTCTTTAAGGGAGTAGAAAGCCTCATCTTTCTCCCCAGGAGTAGCTGGCAGTTCTGAACTGCTGACCTTGCAGTTAGCAACCCAACACATGCTGTACTCTGACGCCCAGGCTCTTTAATGACTGGATAGGGTTATGCAAGTGTGAGGTGCTTGTGGCCTACCAAGAGGTTTACATAGCTTGCAAAATCAGCACTTTGCTCGATTTCTCATGTACGCCACGAAAATCCCATGCTGGCAGGCATTGTATGGCAACACAGGACTCTTCAGTGTGATCTTAAGGAATACAGCATCCTCCTTCGTATACTGTTCTGCCTTGTACCCTTAATTTTCCAATGGATCTAAATCCAGAGTTTAGAAATAACAAATCCCATCACTACCATTTGTTTTATAGGGACTTTTGATGTAGTGCTTTCCCTTGGGCACTTATACATGTTATCAGCGGGGACACAACTTTTCATAAATGCACCTGATACACAAAGCAAACTGATAAACTTGCTGGCCTGATAAATTACCTGGAAAAGCTTTTAAATAGTCAATGCTTTGTTAATAGAGATAAAATTTCCTTCAGTTTCACTATCGTGGTTAAGCCAGGATAGGGGGGAGCAGGGAGGGAGGGGAGAAAACGAGGAGCTGATACCAAGGGCTCAAGTAGAAAGCAAATGTTTTGAGGATGATAATGGCAACAAATGTACAAATGTGCTTGACACAATGGATGTATATATGGATTGTGATAAGAGTTGTACAAGTCCCCAATAAAATGATTTAAAAAAAAAGTCAGGGTATATTGAAGTACCTCTCCTCTCTCTTCCCTGTCCTTTGATATTGTTGGCAATTTGCCTTTAGAACCCGTCAGAGAGAGAGAGAGAAGATCCTTATTCTTTTCATATCACCTGTTCATTAGTGACTTTTGGTGTTCTGTCTGGCTTTGGTTCCTGTAATCTTTTGGAATGGAGGAATTAATGCTTGTTTCTTTGACTGAAGGGCGTGACAAGAGAATGTCATGGCAGAACCCATCCCTGAGCCAGATCTTGCAGAATTGTTTAATACTACTCTAAACCAAACCTGCTGCCTCCAAATTGATTCAGACTCATAGTCAGCCTATAGGAACTCTTTGTGGAAGTAGGAAGCCTCATCTTTCTCCTAAGGAATGGCTGGTGATTTCAAACTGCTGACCTTGAGGATAGCAACTCCACATGTACCCACTATACCTCCAGGGTGTAATAATAATACTCACTTTTTAAAAAAGTGCCAGTGAGCAATTCCTTTGAACAGCAAAATGTTAGAGTAAGTCTAATCATATATTTTCGCAATGTTCTGGATTGCACTTGGATGATGAGCAGGGAACGCATGGTGATGGTCCACCATAGCCTGCCACCGACTGGGGTCATCTTGTATTCGCTCGTTTAACCCTTGTAGTAAAGCAGTTGCTTTAGAGGACTGTGCTCTATAGGGTTTTAAATAACTGATTCCCCTTTTTTTTATGAGGGGTGGGAGTGGAGGGTGAGAGAGAAATTTTCTTCTGAGGTGTTTCTGAGTGAATATGAACTTCCAACTTTTTGGATGGCAGCCATATCCCTAGGTGATAACAAAGGGTTTGAACATGTAAGTAAAGGAAGCATTGGTGGTCTTAACCTATTTATAGGGACTGCAGAAAAAAGCCTAGCAATCTTAACAAAGATTTGCGCTCAGTACTAGAGAGCCAATTCAGACTCATAGCATCCCTGTCGGACAAGTGGGTCCCATGGGTTACAGACAGGCTAGTCCCTGTGGGTTCTGGAGGTTGTAAGTCTTTACAAGTATGGGAAATTTCATTTTTCTCCCACAGAGAGGCTGGTGGTTTCAAAGTGCACCCCAACCTGTCACTTACTACCCAACCAGGCTCCTCATCAAAGATTAGCTATTTTTATATTATTGTGATGGTGGTGGTGGTGGTAGTGGAGCTTAGTATGTGTATAACTGGACTAACTACAGTTCCCAATGACTGTTAGCTAACTTAGTTTTGAAAAGTGCAAGAAAATCTCCAACGAGTCATACCAATGTCCCTAGTCCGTTTTAAGACTTTCTAACGGCCCCTGATGCTATGAAGAACCACCACGCCGAGTGACACGAGCCTGGGAAGGCAGCAGTGAGAGGAACGGAGTCAGAATTCAGACAGAACTCGCAGGTGATCATTCAAAAGCCAAACTAAATAAGTTAACGTGATTTTTCTGCATGAATTTTGGATGCAGGACTATAGGATAGCATTGATTATAAATTGGTTGACACATATAAATTTTTTTCAATTCAATTAGCCAATTATAGATTTACTAAAAATCAGCTTGTTAAAAGATCAATTTGCCTAATGGTTAACTCACCAAATTTACCAAATCTATCAATAAACGAAAAAACCCCAAACTCATAGTGTCCCTATAGGACAGAGTAAACTTAGCCCTGTGGGTTTCAGAGACTGTAACTCTTTACTGGAGTAGAAAGCCTCATTTGACTCCCGAGGAGTGACTAGTGGATTTGAACTCCTGGCCTTGTAGTTAGCATTATAATACATAACCCACCAGGGCTCCTCATTAAGCCAAAGTCATTAAACATGATTTCTAAAATGTACGGCAATTTATATCAAAGATTGTGTGAAGATTTAGTGGACTTTGTCTTCCTAATAAAAACTCAGTGTGTGTTTTTCCCCAAAAGTTGAGCAACATAGATTGAACCTCCCACTGAATATTTGATCATTTCTCATGACTCATTTTCAGTCACTTTCCACATATTATTACATGATATGAGGAGACGTCAAAAGGTTCACGGAAAGATGGAATTGGAAGATAATGAAAATTTCTCACAAACTTCTTGAAGCCTCCTTACATATTCACCACTAATATAAAAAGTCTATGGAATGTTTCAAACAAATCACATCAATATGTGATTTGAATATGAAATGCTGAGTTTTTCTTGAGTCCAATTCTGAGAAATGCAAAATTAAGCTGCATGTGCCAATTGAGAATACACACGTTTTAGAAACTTAAAACTCAGATTCACAAGGAATGAGTAGAACTCAAATGTGGCCAGAGCAATCCCATTATACTAGAAGCTTTGCTCCATCGGGACAGAGGTATCTGTTGATTTTGTTCATTGCTTTCTTGCCAGCCTCCAGAGCTGGCAGTGAGTAGTAAAATCTAGTCCACCGTGTTCAAGTCAGTTCAGACCCCTGGAAACTCTATACCTATACGGGCTTTTTGAAACTATCAGTCTTTGTGGGAGCAAACAACCTCATTGTTCTTCCAAAGAGCTGATGGTGGGTTTGAACTGCCGACCTTGGGACTAGCAGCCCAATGCTCAAACCCCTGACCACCGGGCTCCTTTTGACAATAGTAGAAACCCAGTAAAATATTTGTGAGCTGGAATTATCAAAGAGGCCAGCTGATGAATAGGATTTTAGCCAATTGTCTCTCAGCAAATTGCTTTTGGCATATTCGCTGTTCTTAATACCAGCAAGAGTAAAAAAAAAATCTTAGGGGCTTGTGTTGACAATATTTTCAATATATACTGGGGTTTCCAAAGAAGTGGGGGAAGCGTAAGCTGTGTAACTAGATGAATATGTGGAGAATAAAGGAAAGACTTGTTCTAATGTCTCCACTGGTCAGACCCTCCAGGATTCTGATAATCACACTTAGAGGCACACTGGCAAGCTGCTGGATAGTCTGACATAGAGATGGTAGTTGTCAGCAGCCATCAGCTAACCCCAAATTCATAGCAGCCCTTTCTACAGCGCATTAAACCCTGTGATCCGTCAGGTTTACATTGTCCTATTTCCAGCAGTCGATTCCTAGGCCTTCCTTCTTAACACGTCTTAGTCTGGAAGCTTGACGACAACTTGTTCAGCATCATAGCAACACCCAAACCTTCCCTGTCAAATGGGTGCTGGCTGCATACGAGACACCTTGGCTGGAAATTGAACTGGAGTCTCCTTCATGCAAGGTGAGGGGAGCGTCAGAAAGACCGGCAGTTCAAGGCCACCCTGAGAAGTCTCAGAAGACAAGTCTGGTGGTCTGTTCCCAAAAGGTGACCAAAAAACCCCAAACCAAAGTCACTACCACTGGGTAGATTTCAACTCCCAGTGACCCTGTGGAGCCCAGTTCTGCTCTGTGCCCACGAGGTCACCATGAATCAGAATCAGCTCGATGGCAACTAAAATCAAAGCAACAAACAAACATGATTGGTACATAATCCACCTATCGTACAATTCAATAGGTCATGCCTTCCTGCTCTTTGCTGCCTATAGGCAGACTGCCTGTATTACTAAGGAAGCTTGTCTGCTTCCTTGACCTTGGACCCAGCAGTCCTCCTGAGTTGAACTAAGCCCTCTGTACTGCTGTGTGGACTAATTAGCTGTTAGCATTCCTTCATGCTGTATGTAGATAGAGGGAAATACCCGAGGCTTATTTTCTGTGTAGATCTTACAAATGTGTTTTGGGCTTCCACTATCATCCATAGTCTTCTGCAAACCAGAATCTCACAATTTAGACTCTGATACTAATCCCTCCTTTGATTTCAGATTTTAAAAAAATTCATTAAGTCAACCCTATTGAGAAGAGTTGTACAATCATTACCACGATCAATTTTAGAATATTTTCTTCTTGCTTGCACTCCACGCTGTTCGCTCCTCATGGGAAGGCCCCCAAGGACAGTGCTCTAGCTTTCTGCTGTCCTCCCTAAGGAAAGAGGTAGATCCATGGATAGAAACTGGAACAGTGGCCATCCCTGGATTCTTCCCCCACCATAGTAAATGGAGATTGTTCTGTAAGGTTTTTAGAGAGGAATCAAAGAATCACAGCCACACTTGGAACAGGTAACTCCCCATTTCAAATCTTAGAGACGAAGAAGGTGAGCTTTCGAGGAAGACAAGCCAGGCTCAACCCAACTCCCCGTGGAGTCCATTCTGGCTCACGGGGACCAGGAAGACGGAGTGGAGCTGCCTACAGGGCTCCAAGGCTGTGCATCTTTATCAAAGCAGATGACCCGTGTTCTCCTCTCAGAGCAGCTGGCACTGACTTTTGGCTTAGCCCCTGAGTGCTTAACCTCTGCGTCACCAGGGCTCCATCCTTGAGACAGGGACATATTTAATTCCTAACTCCACAACTTACTAGCCGCACGATGGTGTGCAAGTCCATCAGTCTGTCTGTGCATCTATGCCTGCATTTATACAATGGAGCGACTAAGAGGACACACGTGATAAATCTTTGTAAGGATCCCATCAAAGAATGAATGGCAAGCTCTTCATAGAGGGCCTGGTACAGAGTGAGCACTCGATACATATCTGGCTTACTATTGTGATTCGATGAGAAAGAATGCACCATGTTTACTTCCCCTTCACCAAGAAGAGCCAAGCCGAGGTTCGAGTCTCACCTTGTTACGGTGGGCTTCCTGAGAGCCCAGCAAGTTCTCCTGAAGGCCAGGGAGCCATGATGAATTTTTGCTTTTTCAAAATAGCTGCTTCTAAAGATGACGCCCTAATAGATACCCACCACCCCTGTCTTTGCTGTGGACTGCAGTGCTGGCGTTTTGAGTTTTTTGTTTTTTCCGGGGGCCCGGGCGGAATGGAGACAGGAAGAGGAGCTGAGACACCGTGGCGGAGGAGCCTCGTTCAGCAGGGACATCGTCCGTGAGTCACTGGCTGCAAAGTGACACAGGCACTGCCCCTCCTGCTCCCAGGCTCTTCCTCCAGGAGACATTTCCTGCTCGTTGCTAACCTGCCCTCCCCCAACACACACAGGAGAGTTGCTGAAGACAAGGTCTTTAACAGAATTGTTCTAAGGGGCAGTGGCGTCCCGAAGGGGCCACAAGGCATCTGGAGCACACTGGGTGACACTGTGGGAGGTGATGACACCAACATAACTGTTGATAAAAGTTTTGTGCATTGCTTTACCCCAAACAAACCAACAAGCTCGCTACCATTGAGACGGTCCCGACTCCTCGCCACCCCACAGAACAGGGTAGACCTGCACCTTTGAGTCTTCAAGATTTTAAATTTTACAAATTAGACAATCTCATTTTTCTTGAGGAGCAACTGGTAGGTTCAAACCCCTGACCTTGTAATTAGTGGCTTGAGGCGTAGTGTACCATGGCAGTGCTTGAGCAGATATTTATTATTGTTAAAATTAAAATATCCCTATCATTAATGATAACAACCAAAATATTTTTTCATAAGTCCAGCTTACATGTACCTCTGAGGCTAAAATTCTATGCTAATTAGCTCTCTGAACCTTCTAATGCGCTGTGGCCAGAGCTGCCATTGCAACCCAGTTGTAATGATGCTCCCAGTCTCAGGGTTTCCTCTGCAGGCACGGGTTGGCCCAGTGCTGTTGTTTTACTTCGGTCAGGTTTTTCACCGTCGCTGATTTTGTCAAATTTTCTGGTGTTTTCATTACAATATTGTGGCCACTTGTACTTGAGAACCTAGAGCAGCAACGTTTTTGAGATTGCAGCTCAAATTAATGGAAAGTAGAGGACAAACTTTAAAGGCTAACGATGCTTGTAATTCAACATAGGAAGATTTTCATGAAATGATTTTATTGTTAGTGTTCACATAACCTAAGAAAGATTACGCTCAAGCAATTTAAACCTATGTGTGTCACATAGGATACGATGACAACAATGGATAATAAACATCACCACAGGTTCTGTGTGGTCTGAAACGGTAGAAAGCCCGTGGGGAGTGAGTGACACGTTGCACACTGAATGATAATCGCGTCTAGAGATGCCACTGAGAAAGAATGCTTTTAGTGCCTGCCGAGGCTGGGGATCTCCCAAAGGTTGTCCACACTGGTGCTTCAGCGGGGACTTCCCTTGCCCTCTTGGCAAATGGGAGGCAGGAGTGTTGACTTCCACCACGAGTCTGCCCATGTATTGGGGGCTGGTGGCTTTTGTGTTGAAAGCTGTGTCAGGTATTTCAAATACCAGCAGTGTCGCCCATGGTGGGAACTCCACTCCACAGTGGCGTTTCCAGACTGTGACAGAGTAGGAGGAAAGACCTGTGGGTCTACTCCCCACCAAAAATAGCCAAAGGAGCAAAACCGAGCATCGTCTGGCTCGCTTGCTTTGGACTTGGAATCAGGACAGGAGGCCTGGTGAGCGGCCAACAAGTGTATGAGGGCCCGAGGGAAAGGGAGATGGATTAGCACAGTAGCCACAGCAAGGAACGCCCACATGTTGGCAACTATGGAAACGATGCAGGGCCGCACTGTGTTTATTTCTGTCATACATGAAGTCCCCTGAGTCAGAGCCAACTTGACACCAGCTCACAACGACAAGAGCAGCAACCCACCGACGCATTCCTAGGACATTGTTGTTGGTGCTGACTCCTCGTAGCCCCTCCATGCACAGCAGCACGGAACCATGCCGCCCCGTGCCATCCTCAGAACGGTCCTCATGGTTCCTGCAGCTGCTGGAGGGCCTTCCACTTTGGGGCGGTCTCCTTACTTTACCAAGCATGATGCCATTTCCCCAGGATTCGTCTCTCCTGATAACATGTCTGAAGTAGGTAAGATGAAGTGCTGTCATCCTCGCTTCTAAGGAGCATTCTGACTGCGCTTCTTCCAAGACCGACTCCTTTGGGCTTTAACTAGATGGTGAACGAAAACAACAGCCACAAAACCCCGAAGACAAACCCTTAACACACGTGTTACTATGAAATACCTCTCAGCATTACTCCTGGAAAGGGCAAAACCTTCACTTTGACGTTGCCCCATAATCCCCTGGGATCCACACACTCAAGCTCTACGCGGTTGGAGGGTCGGCAGAGAAAGGGTTGGTGACCTTGCGGGAGAGCGCGGGTGTTGGTCAGCTGGGTGCAGACCCTGAGCATTTGACAGGTTTATAGGGGATGGAAGACAGGGAAGAAAACTCCCCCACTTGGCTTTGGCCTCCTGTTCAGGCTCCTCCTCTGGGCACACGGATGATTGGGTCTCTGAAGGCTTCCCTGGGGTCATTTGGAAACTGAACAGGCCTGTTAGCATATGGCACCGATAAGAATCTCACTCTGGGAGACAAGGAGCTGTTTAAGGGCATCGAAGGAAGCCAGGGGTTGTTGCCATAAAGCTGGACCATGTGAAGTGTAATCTCTGCACAGATGGCATTAGCTGTTAAGCATATTAAGTCTGTGAGGAAGGAGTGTTCTGCTGGTTCAGAAATCCCTGGAGCCCTCACAGGGGTGGGGGTGGGGGCGGGGGCTAGGGGCAGGTATTGCTTCCTGCCAGACCCTTTGAAGAGCGATTGATGATGGATCAGGAAGCCGAGGTCTCAGTAGTTTCAGTAACTGCGACTTTCCTAGAGAAGCAGGGCTGAGGAAGACAGTCACGGAAGGCCAAGGTGTTTTGTTCCGGTAGTACGTTCAGTGTTTAGCTCCATTAGTCATGTTCGGTGTTTTGTTCCGTTTGTCCTGGGAGGGAGCAAAGGGTTGTCTCAGACCAAGGCTTTGAAGGACGTATTGCAACTCAACGTGGCAGCCAGCGCACATTGTGTGTTCTGCTAACGTCTGGGTTTGCCACGATGGTGGTGAGTTGTTGGCTTTCCTCTGGGACTGCCAGCTGGATGCTTGGCAGATCTCGTGGCAGGCTTTCATGGGGTTAGCATGGCAGAACACTGTTTGTCAGGCTCTGGTGGTACCTGCTGTGTGAGGCGGTGTTTGTGTGTCATTGTCAAGGCGGAAGCTATGCCCCTGGTATTTCAAATAAGCTGCAGTGTCACCCAGGGTGGACACGTTTTAGTGGAGCTTCCAGGCTAAGACAGACTAGAAAGAAAGACCTGATGGGCCACTTCAGAAAATTAGCTAATGACCACCCTATGACTCATAACAGAATAGTGTTCAAGATCAGACTGGAAGCAGTGAGGCGTCTAGGTTGGAAGATGCACCACAAGGCCAACAACAATGGACCAATACGATGCCATGAATTACGTGGCTGGCTCTTCTGACCACAGTCTTCGTTACTCCCACCAAATGTCCTTTGCTTTCCTGATGGGTCTGGGTAAGAATGTGGGGGGCGGGGGTGAGACACTGGTTGGATTATGATTCAGCTATGAGAGGTTGTTAACAGAATTCCCTGTGATTTCCATTCTTCTGGGCATAAAATGAGCCATCTCTCAGCAAGAGCCAGGAGTGGAGTGTATCCTATGGACGGTGAGAACCTGTGCAGTGAAACTCCTTGATCGAGGGGAAAGCTTTGCTTTGACACCAGAGGAATGACAGAGCCGCCGCAGCAGCAGCAAAACCAGGAGCCGGAGCATGAGAGAGAGCAGTGAACTTCCCAGTCCTCAGAGCAAGTAACGTTCAGTGCTTTCAGACAGGAGGCTGACTGGTGGAGTAAGGTGTCTTTGGGCCTTATTCAAGGAGCTGGGTTTGCTGACCCTCAGGGTTAGAGCTGAGTGCTTACAGCCTTGTGGCATGCCCTTTGGGCATTTGTCAACAACCTTACAAGAGCCTGAGAGGAGCTCTCTGTGGGTAGTGTTTACACATTGGGCTGCTAACTGCAAGGCCAGCAGTTTGAAACCACTAGCTATTTCTCAGGAGAAAGATCGATATTTATACCTGTAAAGAGGTACAGTCTCAGAAACCCACAGGGACAGTCCTACAGGGAGTGCCCTATAGGGTCACTATGAGTCAGAATCGATGCGATTACACTGCATTTTATTTATTTATTTTTAAAGAGCTTTGTAAACATGTCATGACCGAACAGCTATATGCCGAACATTTCTCATCTGACTTGTAACTTATTTGCTTCTTTATTCAATCCCATGATTGTGAGCATTGTCTGTGAGTTCTGTGTGGCCATTGCTATGCATTCGCAAACTCAGAGTATTAAGCATAAAATGTACTATGGGGGAGAGCAACCAATGATTGTGGAGCTGGTGCCGGACCACAACATGTTGCTCTGCTGTCCGTGAGGTCACTGTGAGTTCGTGTCCACGAGTAAGAACAGAAAGGAAAGGAGGGACACTCTCAGGCTCATTTCTGGCCAAGGAGCTGCTAATGGCCTTGAGCTCACGTGGCAATGGCACCTTCAATCACCTCCATTGATTTTACATAAATAACAATAATAACCATAAAAACCCAAACCAAACTCACTGCCGTTGAGTCAGATCTGACTCATAGTGACCATGTAGGACAGGGTAGAACTGTCCCTGTGGGTTTCCAAGACTGGAATTTGTATGGGAATAGAAAGTGTTTCTCCCATTTCTCCCATCAATCACAATACTAATGGCTAAGCATTGTCAGAATTGACTTGATGGTAGTGAGTTTGGTTTGGGAGGTGTTGGACTGCAAGGTTGGTAGTTCAAACCCACCCGCTTCTCTGTAGGAAAACGATGAGGTATCTGTCCCTGTAAAGACTTAGAAGCCGGCATAGGGTGGGTACGACTCTGAATCGTTTCATGGCTGTGGGTTTGGACTCTGGGCCAAAGCACTACGAACTTTTTACCTCTCTCATCTAATTGTTTTCTCTCACAACAAGCCTATGCGTTATGTACTACGATTGTTTTCACCATTGTAGAGACGAGAAGACTGAGCCTTCAGCAGGTTCACTTACTGTCCAAAGTCACACAGTTAGTGAGCAGTGGATCCAACGTTTCACATCAGACACTGACTCCAGAACTTGCGATTATAATGTCATTCAAGTCTTCATAGTGACAGCGT
>NW_022111369.1:67252245-67268698 GCF_000313985.2 Echinops telfairi | reverse complement strand
ATGTGTGAGAAAGACATGTCGGAAAGAGAGAGAGAGAGAGAGAGAGAGAATGTCAAACTCACTGCCATTGAGTTGATTCTGACTCACAACGACTGCATATGACAAGGTAGAACTGCCCCTGTGGGTTTCTGAGACTGTAACTCTTTACAGGAATCCTTATTTGTCTGCCTGGTCTAGACTGCTGGCTGGAATTTTACTTTTGGGGGTCATAGTTAACTTTAGATTGTTTGGCAACTTTCTGAGATGGTGAAACATAGAAAAGGACTGGCTACCATATCTTTGGGTTTCTTTAAGTCGGAGAGGGACAGGGTGTTTTGTTCAAATAACCAACAGTTGACATGATGCTGGGCAGATGGTTGTAAAGATAACCTGAGGTTCTTAAATAAAATCTTCAGAAAGGCTCTTCCCTTGCATTGTTATGATAGTACAGTATCATAAAATTTCTCTAGAGCTGTGTTTCCCAAAGCGGGCGATGTAGCCCCCTGGGGTGTGTGGAGTGATCCAGGGGCTGCTAAAGCAGATAGCTACACTATATTCTGAATTATACGGTATAGTACCAAAGTTTGTTTTTTTTTTGCCAGGGGGAGCTGCATCATTTTTTTTTCTGATAAGGGGTTGGTGGGACACAGAAATTTGGGAACCTCTGCTCTCTAGAGTTTTTGTGCCTGTGGTAGGAGAAGATGCTTGAGAGGAGCAAGTTGATGTGCTATCTTATTGTGCCTTGATATTTTCTTTCTCTTCTGGTCTCTTCCATGTATTTTCCAATCAGAAATATTTGGTCGTCAGAAAGGTCTGGATTGGAGAATCCAATTTGCATTCAATCCAGAATCAGGATGTTTGGAGAAGGGACAGCTCTCTTTAAGATGCCAGCTGGCTCTTCAATCCATTGTTTTATGTTGGAAATTCCTGGAGACTGACTCTAAGTGGAAGCTTTAATGAATTCTCTGACATGATAAGCTGTTCTCCCAACAAGGACTTAATTAAAACGGGCCTTCTCAGCCTACTGCTGGCCTCCGCACTCTGCTTGGGAGTGTTCCTTTCGGGACCTGCATTGTAAAAGCACTGGGTTCTTACCAGCCATGATGGAGTTGTGCAATTGGAGTGCAGTGGCAGGCAAGTAAGGGGCTTTGTGGCCAGCTAGGACCAGGTGGCTCTGAAGCAAAGAATAACCGGCTTAATGAGACGATACCGAAAGAAAGCAGGGTGGACTCCCTATCTTATCAAGGGCCATTCCGTGTGATTTGAGACAGCCCCGTATTACATTTTTAAAAGGCATGTGTGTGTGAAGGGGGGGGCAGGGCAGACCTTTGCGGAAATCCTCTCAGGTCATGGTGTTCATTTCTGGAGACTTCAGGAGATAACATCCTACCAGGAGCGGTGTGGGGCACTTAAGAATACCTTTGGCCTAGGGCAAAATAGTAATCATTAAGAGATCTTTATCTTTCCTGATAAGGCTCAGCCACTTGCCTACTGGCAGGAGCCAGTGAATATTACATTTGAATTAAGCACTGAAAGCAGCAGGGAGTATTGAGATAAACCACCGTAATTATTAACTTACATGCCTGTTAATGGCTTGAAAACCATCAGCTGTGTGGCTGCCCTGACCACATTCCCATGGAGATCTTGCCTTCCCGAGGGGCTGGCATATTACCTTGTATTGGCAGCTGTCTCGGCTATCTAGTGCGGCCATAACAAGAATACTGCACGTCAGAGACTTTAACACAAATCTCTCTGATTTCGCACTGTTTAGTGGCTGTGAGTACAAATCCAGAGCCCTGGTTGGAGGGGAAGCCTTTCTTTCTGTCAGCTGTGAGGACGGTCCTTGTTGCTTCTCTTTCCTGGATCCTGGGAGATCTCCATATGTCCTGTCGTCGACCTTACCCCATCTCTGCTCACTCGCTCATCTCTTTTATATCTCACAGGCCACCCTATGCCTGTCAGGATGCCCGTAGGGTGCGGCAGGTGTGTTACTGTGATGCTGAAGGCATGAAAGATGGCGCTGGTATGTCAAATACCAGCAGGGTCACCCAGAGGAACAGGTGTCCGCACAAGTTCCAAACTAAGGACAGACACCAAAGCAGGAATTGTTGTCTACTTCAGGGGAATGAGCTACCGAGAACCTTTTGGCTAGCACTGCAGTGATGTCAGTCACTGCAAACCTAATGAACAGCAGCAGAACATTGTCGGAGATAGCGCCAGAAGAGGAGCCCCTCAGGTTGAAGGTACTCAGATATAACTGCGGAAGAGCTGCCTTCTCAAAGTAGAGTCGACCATGATGACCCTGATGGAGTCAAGCCCATGGGAGTGGAGCCTTCCAGACCTTCACTTGCTGACAGGGGCCCATCCAAAATGAGAAGAAACGGTGTGAACATCAATAGTCCGAAATTGTAATGTACAATGTTTGAATCTAGGACAATTGGAAGTCATTAAACATGAAATAGAATGTATAAAGATCGATATTCTAGGCATTCGTGAGCTGAAATGGACTGGCATTGGCCACTTTGAATCAGAAAACCAAATGGTTTACTATGCTGTGAATGAAACAATCAAGAGGAATGGTGTTGTATTAATAGTTAAAAAAGGACATTTCAAGATCTATCTTGAAATACAGTGCTATCTTCAGAATAATGCCTATCCATATATAAGGGAATCCAGCCAATATAACTATTATTCAAATGTATGCACCAACCACTAAAGCTAGTGATGCAGAGAGTGAAGAATTTCTAACATCGTCAACCTGAAATTCGTCAAACATGTCATCAAGATACATTGATAACCACTGGTGATTGGAACACAAAAGTTTGACACAAAGAGGAAGGAACAGAGCCTGAACAATATGGTCCTGAGGGTAGAAAAAATGCTGGAGATTGCGTGATAGAAAATTTCAAGACCAACGGCTTCTTCATAACTAAGACCCTTTTTTCAATGGCACACATGGTGACTATAGATGTAGACATCTTCAGATGGAATACACACAAACAAAATTGACATTTATGTGAAGAGAAGATGGAGAAGCTCAATATCAGCAGCTGAAACCAGGCCAGGGACTGACTGTGGAACAGACCATTATTGCTCATATGTAAGTTCAAATTGAAGTTGAAGAAAATTAAAAGTAGTTCAGGAGAGCCAAAATATGAGCTCGAGTTTATCCCACTTGAATTTCCAGAACTTCTCAAGAATAGATTTGATACATTAAACTCTTGTGAAAGAAGACCTGATACGATGTGAGATGACATCAGAAAGCACAGGGTTGCTAAAGAGACAGGAAAGAAAGAAAAAATCAAAGTGGATGTCAGAAGAGACTCTGAAACTGGCTCTTAATCACAGAGTAGCTAAGGCACATGGAAGAAATGATGAAGTCAAAGAGCTGAGTAGAAAATTTTAGAGTAACTCAGGAAGGAAAAGTTGAATATTATAATAAAATGTGCAAAGACCTGGAGTTAGAAAAACAAAATGTTACCCATGATCATCAAATATTACACTAAAAGAACTCAAAAAAATTCAATGTAATATTGAAAGGTTTAATGGGCAAAATATTGAATGATGCAGGAAGCTTCAAGAGAAGGTGGAAAGAATACAATCACTGTACCAAAAAGAACTAGTCAACATTTAATGATTTCAAGAGGTAGCAACGATCAAGACTCAATGGTACTGAAAGAATTCCAAGCTTCACTGAATATATTAGCCAAAAACAACAGCAATGTATCTCATAAAAAGGAAGAACTCACTCAATATATCTCAAGCTTAGAGAATGAAGAGAACAGTCAAGCCTTACAGGGCAACATGGAAGGATTCTGTGAGCAAAGCATTGAATAATGCAGGAAGCCTCAAAAGAAGATGGAAGGACTACACAAGCACTGTTGATGTTGAACCATTTTGAGAGGTAGCGTATGGTCAAGAACTGATGGTATTGCAGGAAGACGTCCAAGCTGCATTAAAGGCACTGGTGGAAAAACAAGGCTCCAGGAATGGAGGTCATGCCAGTGAAAGTATGCGAACACACCGATGAAGCACTAGAATTACTCACTAGTCTATGTCAACGAACTTGGAAGACAGCAATTAGACAAACTGATTTGAAGAGGTCCTTATTGATGGCCGTTCCAAAGAAAGGTGACCCCCAAAGTGTGGGAACATTGAGCAATATCACTAATATCAATGAAAGGAAAATTTTATGAAAGATAATTTAAAAACGTTTGCAATAGTACTTTGATGGGGAACTGCAAGAAATTCAAGCCAGATACAGAAGACAGACAAAAGGACATCATTGGTGATAGCAGATGGATCGTGGTTGAAACCAGACAATACAAGAATGATATCTACTTGTGTTTTATAGACTATGCAAAGAGATAGTGGGCCACAACAACTGTATAGCATTGAGAAGAATGGGTATTCCAGAACATTTCATTGTGCTACGTGGAACTTGTACATAGACTAAGAAGTAGTTATTCAAACAGAAGGGGATGGCACAGGGTCGGGCAATGTTTTGTTCTGTTCTGCATCGGGTTCCCATGGGTCGGAACGGACGCTGTGGCACTTAACAACAACCAGTCCTAAGGCCACATTCTTCTCCATGAAGTCAAGCCTCTCAAATTATTTGCTAAGCATACAGCTTGAAGGGTGGCATAGGGGGAACGGATATGACCCTGACACACACTTTTTCTGATTGTAAACCCATGGCTTGGATCCGGCACAGCTGAGTCCTCAACGTTACATAGCTTTTCAACACTCTCAAGAGGTCCTGTGCAGCAGATTCACCCAACACAACATGTCTTCTGATCTTTGGACGATTGCTTTCATAAGCATTGATTGTGGAGCCAAGCAAGATAAAATCCTTGACAACTTTTTCCATTACCATGATGTTACCTATTGGGCCAGTTGTGAGGATTTTGGTTTTCTTAAATTGAGTTGTAATCCATACTGAAGGCTGCAATCTTCAATTTTCATCAGCGAGTGCTTGCTTCAAGCCCTCCTCACTTTCAGCAAGTAAGGTTACACCATCTGCATAGTGCAGGTTCTTAGTAAGCCCTCCCCCAATCATGATGTCGCATACTTCTTGGATTGGTAGGAGGGAAGATTCCCATTCATCTGTAAACCTGTGAAATTTAGACTGTAAGTATCTGTTTCTAAATGCTTTGATAGTGTTGTGCTTCAGGGCAGGTCTTGAAATATCCTTTTGACAGTAAATGCCACACTATTCCTCTTCAATTTGTCTTTCCAAGTATAGTAGACTATATGATCGTCTTGATTCTAATGGTTGATAGAAGTATATTTCAGCTCATTCATTCTTAAAATACGGTATGCCTTTCATTTTATTATTAAGACTTGCAATTTTGGTAGATTCATACTTTGTACATCTCACATTCTTGTTATGAAAGAATGTAAGTTTTTGCTCTTATTTTGATTCATTCTACATGTACAAATGAAGGTCCCCCAAACTTTACTCTGCCAAATCGCTGACGTGGACTCCTCTTTGAGGTGGCAGCTTCCCCTACTCTTAGTTTGGGTGACTTCCCCAGACGTTCTTCACCCTTCGCTCCAGACTTTATCCGACAATTCACTGGTCAGAGGAAATTCGTTTCGGAATCAATCACTGGCAGGGAGAAGGAGGTCTTCTCTGACCAATCAAGATTACATCATGTAATTCTTCATATACAGAAGTCACATGTGGCTTCAAACCCAAACCAAACCCACTGCCACCAAGTTGATGCTGACTGCTAGTGACCCTAAAGAAAGAATAAAACTTCCCCCTAGGGTTTCTGAGACTGTAAGTCTTTAGAAGAGCTAACTGTCACATCTTGGAGAAGGAGGAGGTTGGTTTGAACCACTGACCTTACAGTTGTCAGTCCAGTGCTTAACATATTATGGAACCAGGGCTCTTGGTGCATTTTATTAGGTCTCTAAGGAGCATATATTAATTTTACAAATGTAGACTATTATCACCTGTAAAAGCTATATGTCCTATGTAAACTTTATTATATATTGCCTGTATGACGCTATTAGCTTTAGAATTACAAGATGCAACCGTTGAATAGGCTAATGTTGTGTTATATTTGTTTTTTGTAACAAGAAATATATGAGAAATAATTAAATACTTTTATACAGAAGGTATACTTAAAAAGATTTCCATAAGAAAATCTAACTGGCCTGGGCAAAGTAACACATTAGCCAATGCTTCTAGCCTTCTCTCAAGCAATATCAGGAGTTTAGAATGCATCGACTTTAAAAGGTCTACTTATCTTCCAGGTTAATAAGAATTTGAAAGCCTGTGATCTTTAGATTCTCTAAAATAGGACTTCTTTATGCAACAAAATATTTTGTGAAGATTTATTAATATATTTACCACTTTCTTTGTTTACCATTACTTATGCATGCTATTTCTTTATTAGAGACTCTATTTCTTCTTGATAAAATATAGTTCTTTCCATGAGGACCGATTATATACTGAACACACACAATAAAGCTTCCTAGACCTTTGTGATTCTCACATGGTCTTTATTTTATCCTCATGCTTAAATCTAGCCAGTTACATGCTTATTTCTTAACCGTTGTTTTCCTTCAGCGTTATTAACATATCATTTTGGTTTCTTCTAGTATTTATTGTTGCTCAGGAGTCATCATCTGCCTAATTACCATTTCTTTGAAGATGCTTGGTCTTTTCTGTCTTGGAGCGTATCCAAGTGTGTGGATCATAACAGGTTATGTATGGGTCATGTGATAAAGTCTGGCCATTCCAGAATACTTCATTGTGCCCATGCAAAACCTGTACACAGCCCAAAAGGCAGTTGTTTGCACAGAACAAGAGGATACAGTATGGTTTAAAGGCAGGAATAGTGGTGTCGGGGTCATATTCGTTCATCATACTCGTGCAAGCACTCGGCTGAGCAATGGTTTCAGGATTGGAGAAAGACTCATTAACATCGAGAGATTTGTAGATGAAACAGCCTTGCTTGCTGAAAGCAAAGAGGACTTGAAGCCCTACTAGTGAAGATCCAACGTTTAATATGGGCTACATCCTTAAATATGGATTATACCTCAACATAAAGGAAACCATAAATAAATAAAGGAACCAAACCAAAACAAATATAAGGATTGAAACCTTTAATAAGGATTATACCTCAATATGAAGGAAATAAACCTTCCCCAAATTGGACCAATAAGCAACATCATAATAAATGGAAAAATGATTATTGGAATTGTCAAGGATTTCATCTTACTTGGCTCTACCATCAATACTCATCGAAGCAGCAGTCAAGAGGTCAAAGGACATACTCCTGCATTAGGCAAATCTGCTGCAAAAGACCTGTTAAAAGTGGGTGAAGGGAGACATCGGACAGTGTAAGATATGACACAATAATCATTTATAGATTATCAAGGGTTCATGAGGGAGGGGGAAGGGGGGAGGGAGGGGGAGAAATGAGGAGCTGATGTCAGAGGCTTATGAAGAGAACAAATGTTTTGAGAATGATGAGGATAATGAATGTACAAATGTGCTTTATACAATTGATGTACGTATCGATTGTCCCTAATAAAGTGATTTTTTTTAAAAAAGCGTTAAAAAGAGAAGATGCTACTTTGAAGACTAAGGTGTACCTGATTCAGGCCATGGTATTTTTAATCACCTCATAAGCATGCAAAAATTACACAATGGATAAAGAAAGCCAAAGGAGAATTGATTCATTTGAATTATGGTCTTAGTGAAGAATATTAATAGACCACAGACTTCCAGAAGAATGAACCAGTCGGTGTTGGTAAACAAGGGAAGTCAGAATGCTCCTTTGAGGAGCAGGTAGCAAGACCTCATCTCATCTACTTCGGACATGTCCTCCAGAGGGACCAGGTCCTGGAGAGTCACTTCGTGCTTGGTAACTAGAGATTCAGCCACTGGTAGACCCTTAACAAGATGGCTTGTTACAGTGACTGCGGCTGTGGGCTCAGCTCTAGGCACAGTTATGAGGACGGCGCAGGAAGGGGCTGTGTCTCATGCTGTCTCACTAAGGATTGCTGTGCACTGGAACGGACTCAGCGGCGCCTGACAATAATAGTTGTGCTACAAAGTGCTTAGTTGTAGATTTATTTATACATCTCAGGATGTAGCCTACTCTTTCAATTCCAGGTTTCATTTATTCCTTTCTGGAAAAATTCTCACCTAGAATTTCTGAATATTGCCTCTTTTCTACTCTATTGTTTCTGAAATTTTTTATAGATGTATATTAGGGATTTTCCTTCTTGCTTCAGGTTTTTGACTTTCTTTTTATATATCCTCTCTCCTTATTCCTGGGTTTTATGAAGGTAATCAACTTGTCTGTGTTTTGGCTCCCTCAGTTATCCTGCTCTTGGTATTCAGTCCCTTGTGTCCTGGTGGTACTATGGGATAGGAGTTGTGCTGCTAACTGCAAGGTTGACAGTTCAAACCAGTCACTCCGTGGAAGTATGAGTCTGTCTGGGCCTGCAAAAATGTACAGCCTTGACAACCGTGTATGAGTCAGAACTGATGGTAGTGGGTGGTTTTTGATTTTATTGTGGTCTAGACCTAGTGACTTGCTTCTACCCCGCCCCGCCAATCATCAAAACTTTTATTTAACAAGAACATAAAAATGTTAAGCTATTGTTTCTCAACATACCCTCCATCTAGGTCTATACACTTCTTTAAAAACATAGTTTTATAAGCATGTACTTCACCTATTATACAATTTGATAGTTCAATCATATAAAGAAGATTTGTACAATCATTATCACAATCAATTTCAGAACATTTTTTTCTCATACTCATTGTTGTTAGCTCCCCATTTTCCTCATTCTCCCCTGCCATGAACCTATCCAGTTCCTGTCTCTATGGATCTACCTGTCCTGGATTTCATGTACAGAAAATCATACAAAAAACCACAATCATAAAACAAGCAAAACAAACAAGCAACAACAAAATCCAACAATGACTAGACAAATCATAGAAAAACCCCAATCATAGAGAAAGCAGAAAATATTAAGAACTAAAATAACTTTAAAATGGGTAAAAAAAAAATCTCTGCCATGGAGACAAAATGGACTCATAGTGAGCCCTTAAGGGTTTTGGAGACTCTCACTGCTTACAGGAGTTGAAAGGTGAGGGTTGTTGTTTTTTTCCCCCCTTGAGGGGCTGTGGTGGTTTTGAACTGCCAACCATGAGGACCACGGCTCAACATGTAACCACTACACTGACAGGGCTCCTGTCTAGGGAGGCCAAATGTTAGGGTATTAAATTCTAACCTAATACATCTGTAGTAATTGCCTTTACAATGCTCTCTGTCTGATAACCAGGCTGTTCACATCCCTTAATTATGGTCAGAGGGGATTCACCAGAGGCTTAATCTGGGTGGGGATACTGCAAATGGATTTTGGACTGCCATGGCCATTCATAGCCTTTTCCAAATTGGGTGTTCACAATTTAAGTCTGATACGATTCCCTCATTTGGATTTGGGCTTTATTATTTACAATCCTTAGATCACAGGCTGGCGTGCTTCTTCCATGTGGACTTGGTTGATGTCTCACTGAGATGGCTGCTTGTTTGAAGACAAGCCGTTAAGACTCCAGACACTATTCTTTCTGATAGCCAGGCTCCATCTGTTTTTTTTTCTACCACACTTTGCTATATAGCACCCATATCTTAAGTGATCTCTTCATGAGGCTAAGCATGGAGCAGGTCCATATCATAAGAAGTAATGGTTCTTATATGGGGCTAGAATTAAGTGTGAGCTCCAAATCCATTCATGTATCTATTGTTTGTATATGTCTCTGGTTCATTTTAGAAACATCATTATCATTGTATGATAGAGGACATTATAAATCATCTCCTTGGGTATTTCTATGGTGTCATTAATGTAGCCAATGGTATAGAATTTAAAACATTGTTAAAAATAAGGAATTACACTAGTATAGGCTGACTTCCAACTGCAATACATGAATTGTTGACTTTCAAAGATTAAACTCTTAAGTGTCTGGATGATATTTACACAAACAATGTGGGTTGGTGATAGGGCAAAACTTTCAATAACAGACATTAACCATGGCAGAACTATGCTTATCAGATTAAGAAAACAAAGAGAATTAACACAGTAAACATAAGGTAGTCCTGGGCCACCATTCATTGGACATCCTCAAAGCATGGGACCTGAGCCGAAGTCCAGTGACTGCCAGCTGCATAATCTTGGATATAGCAGTCATATGCTTCTCCTCACACCAGGGTGTTTTAGCCTTACGTCCAAGGGAGCATGTCAGTTCCATAAATCTGCTATAGGTGAATTTGAGGCAAAGTCTTGTTCACTTAGTGGCGTTTCTACATGGAACCCCTTGGATATGACACTGAGTGACCCGAAAGAACAGTCGTAAGTCCCAGTAGTCTCTGGCATACAGCCTGGGTCACCCAGGGCTGGATCGAAACTAGGTCAAATGTGTCCAATGAGGATTACAGGACAGGGCATTTTCTCCCTTGCATTCCATATGTTAAGGTTTCCGCCCCCCCCCCATCCCCACCACCCCAATGAAAGGTTGCTCCTCCCAGTTTACCCACTAACAATAATGCAATCCCTTCCCTGAGACATACATATCTTCTGCCCTGCATCTTGATTTGAATTTCCAGTAAGATTCACTTATCACTCTTGTAAGAGTGGGTGTTGATTTGAGGGGACCTTAGCACAATGTTGTATGGCAGCAAAAGTGGTCTCCTTTCCCCCTCATCTTGAAAACTAACCCCAGCTGAGGTGAGGTCTCTGCTCTAGAAGTGTTTTTAAAAGATGTACATGTGAAAGGAATGATATATGGTACATGAATGCTAGGCAAGCCCTCTACCTCATTGCGGGGGAGAATGGATTAAAAGATGATGTTACCTGGTAGCAGAAATCTGCCTTTATCTTGGTGTTTATCCGTATAGTAGTGGACTCCTGCAATATTTGTCCTTTTGTGGTTGATTCATTCAACATAATGGTTTCCAAGTCCTTGCATGTCATGAGGTGTTTCCGGGAGGCCAAGTATTCGATGGTGTGTCTGTCGCAGAGTTTCTTTATCCATTCGTCTACTGATGGGCATTTGAGCTGTTTCCAGCTGCTTATTATTGTGAACTCTGCTGCAATGAACATAGGAAAGGCTTGTCTGTCCTGTTTCTTATTTCTTTGGGGTAGATGCCCAGCAAAGGCATTTCTGAATCTGATGGTATTTCTATTCCGACCCATAGTGACCCGGTGCACACCAGAAAGAAACCCTGCACGATCCTGTGCCGTCCTCCCAACTGTGCCTGTACCTGGCGCCTGATGCAGCCACTGTGCCCATCCATCTCCTTGAGGACCTTCCTTTCTTCCACCGCCCCTCCACTTTACCCAACATGATGCCCTGCTCTAGGGACTGGTCTCTCCTGACAATATGTCCAAAGGATGTAAGAAGGAGTTTTGCCATCCTTGCTTCTCAGGAGCACTCTGCCCTTACAGATCCAGATCCGTTTGTCCTTTCAGCAGTCCATGGCGCTTTCAGTATTCTTCTCCAGCACCACAGTTCAAATGCAGTATATGGCCTTCCATACTCAGTGTCCAGTGTTTCATTAGGCAGTTCTTTGGGACTAAGATGCGCCTGACCCAAGCCCTTGTATTCTCCGTATGCATGTGAATCAGGAAGAGCAGTTGTTTTAGGGAGCACCGTGTCATTTCCTACAATGGTTGTACATCCTTCAAGCCCACCAGCAGTGTATAAGAGTTCCCATTTCTCCACCCCCTCTCCAGTATTTTTTTGTTTTCTGTTTGTTTTTGTTTTAATTGGGCTATCATGTGATTTTGTTTTAATTGGGCTATCATCCCTTTTGAGTTGCATCTCTCAAATGGCGAGTGATCGCGGGCATTTCCTCATATGTTTGTTAGCCATTTTGATGTTATTTTTAATGAATTGTCTATTCATGTACTTTACCCACCTTTTGATTGGATTATTTGTTTTTTTCTTATTGAGATGTTGCAGAATTCTACAGAGTTTAATAATTAGTCCTTTGCCTGTTGTGTCATTGCTAAAGAATTCTTCCCAAACTGTGGGCTCTCGTTTTACTCTTAGGATGAAGTTTTTTATGTGTATGTGTTGTTTTGTCATCCACAGTGCGTGCGTCCATCCTTTAGTGTATGTTGCGGTTCATATGTGCCCTGCAGGAGGGCTCTTAGGGGTGCACTCGTTTTCTCCTTGATGATCTTTGTGGGACAGGGTTTACAGCTGGTCTCTAACTCCGCTTGGGGTCAGTGTTGCGCATGCGCGAGGTTTGGGTCCTGTTTCATTCTTTTGCAAATGGAGATTCAATTTTTCTAGCACCATTTGTTGAAGAGAGTGTCCCTTTCCCATTTAATGTATTTTGGTCTTTTGTCAACAAATAGTTCCCTGTAGGTGCCTTTCATTTCTGGGTTCCCTATCCTGTCCCATTGGTGACGTGATTTTAATGCATAGTGTCCACTAAAAGAAATGGTATGTTACTTCCAAGATTAGGTTATGGGCAGTTACACACACTCTAAAACCTGTAGTAGTTGGTTGCCAAAACTAAGACTCTCCAAAATGCAAATGGAAACAGCAATGTAATGACCTTTTTACACTTGTTTCTGTGGACACAACAATTGCACCTTACATTATACGGTGGGTTCAGGTGCAGAGCATGAAATCGGACTACAGTGCACCTGATGTAAGCTGTGGTATTTCCAATCACCTCTTATACATGAGAAAGCTGGAAAAACGAAGTCCAAAATAAAGGAATTAATTGATGCATTTGAATTATGATACTGGCAAATAATATTAAATATACCAGGGAGTGCTGGAAGAACAAGTCATCCCGTTTCAAGAGAAGTAAAACCAGAATGCTCCTTAGGAGAGAGGGGGAGGTTGAGACTTTGTGTGAGGGGTGGGTGGCTTGTCCTTTGGGAAAAGACTCGCATTGTTTTTAATAGACCCCAAGGGACAGATCCATCCTGCACTGTATGAGTAATCTTGCAATTTTCATCGAGTATTTTTCAGTGCTTGCTAACCCAGGACCCATACTCTAGGCTACCTGAACTTTAGGTTCTGTCTTCTCTATGTGTACAGCATGTTCCGTGAGTCATGTCAGCAGGATCTGAGGGAGAAAACCCATTAAGTGAACCAGACTGTACATGAAGCACGCCTGTTGCAGACTAAAGGAATTGATAAGTTCCTCTGGACTTAAAGCCCTATGCCCTAGTGAGAAAAGAGGGCGACTGCCACTCCACAGCTGTGGATTTGGAAGTCTTTGGATTTTGTTTCACACCCCTTGCTTTGGAAGTTGTCCAAGAACAGGCAACTTAAGACTACCATATTTGTCACTTTTATATTGTTTGAGCTTGTGAAGATAAGGTCTGGGGTCTGCAGACATAGTTCTGCCACAGAGGATAAGTGTTATTGAATTTTGTGCCCTGTGTGTAACCCTCATCCTGTTTCTTATACAGGATTTAGTCCCTTACATTTTTTAACAGTATAAATGAACATCTCATGTCTTTTAGTCTAACAAGTTTTCCCATATACGACTATCCGCCTTTTCTCATAGTATTTTACATCCTATACTGTTGGCTACTCTAATGATACTATTAGTAGAATTACCAAGGGCCCCATGGAGGTTACTTATATTCTCTCTCAAAAAATCTGATCATGCTAAAGTGTAACAGGGATTAACATACATGTATATGAGCCTTAGATATATGAATGGGTTTTGAACTTACACATAACCGTAAGTGCAAGCCTAAGAACAATCAACTCTTATCATCATAAGTCCTACTTGATACCCTCACGAGAGGATCACTGAAGGTATGGGTGTTAAAGAAAGCATATGGTTCCCAGCTATCAAAAAGAATAGCTTCTGGGGTCTTTAAGATTTGTCTTAAAACAAGCAGCCATTTAAGTGAAGTGTCAGCTAAGTCCACACAGAGGAACACACCACCCAGTGTGATCCAAGGATTATAAATAATAAAATCCATGAACAGAGAAGGGAATTCTTCTGAGCACTGGTTTGCAGAAGGCTATGGATGACAATGAAAGCCCCAAATCCATTTGCAGGGCCTACACACTGATTAAGCCTCCATTTAATTCTCTTGGATCATTGACCAGGAATATGAATAACCTTGTCCGAAGGCAAAGTGGATCAGAAAGTTAATTAATGCATATATAGTTGTGTTTTAACTTTAAGTTTAAATTAAATTAAAATTTTAAATTAACTTTTAAATTTTAACTTCTTATCATTTTTTTCTATTTTGACCCATTTGTTCTAGTTTTTATTATCCTCTTTCTTTGGGATTGAGCTTTTTCTGGTTTTTATTTTATTATTGTTGTGTGTGTATGATTTTGTATGACTTTCTTTATATAAAATCCAGGATAGCTAAATCTACAGAGAGAGCAATTAGATCAATAGTTTCTTAGGGTTATGGAAGGAGAGGTTGGGGAACAATGGGGAGCTACTACTAATGAGTACAAAATGAAGAAAATATTCTAAAATTAATTGTGGCAATGATTGCACAACTATTTTTAATATAATCAAATCATTGAATTATATGTTACATGAATTATATGTCAATAACACTGTTAAAAATAAGTTTGGAAAATCACAGATAGCTTTATTAGACAAACATATCAAAATGTTAAAAAAAAAGGAAGAGTTTTTTTTAAAAATCATTTTATTAGGGGTTCATACAACTCTTATCACAAAGCATACATGTATCCATTGTGTCAAGCACATTTGTTGCCCTCATCATTCTCAAAACATTTTCTTTCTACTTGAGCCCTTGGTATCACTCCTCATTTTTTACCCTCCCTCCCTGATCCCTCATGAACCCTTGATCATTTATAAATTATTATTATTTTGTCATGTCTTACACTGTCTGACATCTCCCTTCACCCACTTTTCTGTTGTCTGTCCCCCAGGGAGGGAGTTATATGTACATCATTTGATCGGTTCCCCCTTTCTACCCCACCTTATCCTTACCCTCCTGGTATCACTACTCTCATTATTGGTCCTGAGGGGTTTATCTGGCCTGGATTCCCCGTGTTTCTAGCTCTTATCTGTACCAGTGTACATCCTCTGATGCAGCTGGATTTGTAAGGTAGAATTGGGATCATGATAGTGTGTGTGTGGGGAGGGGGGTGGGAAGGAAGCATTAAAGAACTAGAGGGAAGTTGTATGTTTCATCGTTGCTACATTACACCCTGACTGACTCGTCTCCTCCATGTGATCTTTCTGTGAGGGAATGTCCAGTTGCCTACAGTTGGGCTTTGGGTTCCCACTCCATACTCCCCCTCACTCACAATGATATGATTTTTTGTTCTTTGATGCCTGATACCTGATTCCATTGACACCTCATGATCACACAGGCTGGTGTGCTTCTTCCATGTGAATTTTGTTGCTTCTTAGCTAGATGACTGCTTGTTTATCTTTAAGCCTTTAAGACCCCAGACACTATATCTTTTGATAGCCGGGCACCATCAGCTTTCTAAGGAAGGAGGTTTAATCTCATATACTTTGGACATGCTGTCAGGAAGGTCTAGTCCTTGGAGAACGACACGGTGCTTGATAAAGTGGGGAAAAAACCCCTCAGTTCTATTGAGCCAATTCTGACTTACCGCAACCATAGAGGGCACAGTAGATCCTCCCCTTGGGGTGTCTGGGGCTCTAAATCTTTACTAAAGGAAAACTCTTCCTTGTTCTTTCACAGAGTGGCTGGTGGTATTGAACTGCTGACTTTGTGGTTAGCTACCCCAGGTGTAGTCCACTAAGCACCATGGCTGTTTTGTTAAAGTAGAAGGTCAGCAAAAATGAGGAAGCTGCTCAATGAGCCGTATTAGCATAGGGCCTGCCACAATGGCCTCAGATGTAGGACTGCTTGTGAGGGTAGCTCTGGATGGGACAGGGTTTTATTCTGTGTATACAGAGTCACTCTTAATGCATGAAAACTGACCCAACTCTACGCAACACCAATGTGTCATTCAAGTCTACTTAGAATATTTAGCACTGTGACTACTCTAGAAATCATGTCACCTTATTCAGGCCCAGGTACTAGTAGGTCTTCATTTCTAAACAAAGTTCTGACTGAATACGCAGGTTTTTAATCCAGAGAAGAGGAATGCTGATGGGGTATGACGAATCACAATAAAGACACATGTTCGATACTTCTTGGTTCTGGCCAGGCGGAGCTTCTTCCCCAGGGATCCACCTCAGATGGGTGCTGTCCACGTGCTATTGACTAGAGAAGGTCATTAACAACACAGAAAGGGCAACTGTGTCCAGTACCAGGTGGAGCTTCAGTGAGGAGAAGAGCGGGCCTTTGAGACAGCCATTCAAGGCACTTACGGAAAACTTAACCCTGTAAACCCCTGGTGCTGTCCTCTCAGGAGAACTGACTGAAAAGCACAACCACCGCAACAAAATCAAACAAAAGCCAACTGTGTGCAGTGGAGAGTAATAATGCC
>NW_022111369.1:67250245-67252010 GCF_000313985.2 Echinops telfairi | reverse complement strand
ACCAGGACCTACAGTCGTTACTTGCCAAACATAAGACTCTCCAAAAATGCTCATGGGAAAAAGCCACGTAATGGCCTCTCTACACTTGTTCATGTGGACTCAATTGCACCGTACATTATACAAAGAGTTGAGGTTTAGAGCCTCACTTTCAGGAATGCAAATAGGCGTGAAGTCAGAAGTCTAACCTGCAGCATCCAAATAAATTGTCATTTGAATGCTGTAGGTTCTAGTTCTCAGGAGCACTGTGCCTTTTGGTAACTATTGCGTTGGCTGCTTCCTTACTGGGCGGGGGAACTTACTAATCATTTGGTAAAAAGGAAATACATCTTATATTTAATCAAGACCTGCAGGGAACTTATTCCCACTTATCCAGAGTTGAGAGGGAAGTTGAAATGTGTGGCTTATTTTTTGTGAAAGCTATCCTCCACTGTTTCCCAAAGAAGGGATAAGCAGTGGTCAATTTATTTATTCAACAGGTAGGTAACAGGATTTGACTTTGTGCTGGCTGTAAACTGAAGACTGGGGAGAAAGCGGTGAGAAAACTAGGCTTGTCTCTGCTCTAAAGGAGCATATATATAGCGCAGGGGAGTTCTGCCTATGATTTCCTTTTGGAGCCAGGTCTGAAACATCCTTTTGATTGTATTGGAAAAACAAACTCCTCTGAGATGTCCATTTATAGACTTCATTCTCTCGATAGTCGCTCAGTGTGAGTGTTTTGGGAAGCAAATGCTTGTGGCATTTGGGGGTCCTAGCTCAGTCCTGTACGGGCCACCAGCCATGGACACGCTATGGCAAATAAAGGCAAGGAAATCTCTTATAACTCCAGGAACCTGGACACTTCCGACATATTCTAGAAGGATTTGAAAACACTTAATATAGATATCCTGTAAAATTCCACTGTGCTGGAATCTTTGTTTACTCAGTTTTTATAGACGCATGTTCTTCTATCTATAAAGCAAGAATCGTAGCCAAGGAAAAAGAGCAACTCCTTAATATTCATCCCCTACCCAACTTCTCCTCCATTTCTAAAAGAAAAAAAGAGAGCGAGAGAAAAGGAAAATAGTTTGGATTTATTTCTAATGGCCAGCATTTTGTTATGAAAATTTTCAAGCTTACAAAGATTAAAACTTTTGCAGTGAGGTCATATACTTACCACCTAGAGTCTACAATTGACACTTAATAATATTTGCTTTATTATATCTTTCCAGCTATTTACCTTTCTGTTCATCCATAAGTCTATTGTTTTTTTAATTGCACTGTATAGTAAGTTGGAGATATCATTTATATGCTTCCCTGTGAGTTTGCATATCATTAACATTAATAAGGAGATTTTAGTATTTGTTGCTTTTCTTTTGATGAAGATGCCCAAGTTTTAAGTGTGTTTTTGCAGATATTTACAATTTATATAACTCATCCCCCTCTTATGGATTTAATGGTGTCCCCCACAAAAACACATGCAGCATTTCCTGGCCCTCGTAGCTGCAGAGAGGGAAGGGGTTAATAAGCCATACCAGTTTAAGGGAAATCTATAACAGCAATATCACAAGAGAGTGACTTTAACAAACGGGAATGTATACGTTCACAATTTAGGAAGCTAGAAATCTACTTTCAGGATGCTAACTCGAGGGGAAGGTTCCCCTCTGTTGGCGCTGGGGGAAGGTCCTGGTCTCCTTTCAGGATCTACGTGCACACTGTGCCATGGACATTTACATGTCTTGACATCCGTCTTGCCCTGGATTTCGTAGCTTTCCGGTACAGAGACCAT
>NW_022111369.1:67220971-67247794 GCF_000313985.2 Echinops telfairi | reverse complement strand
GTCTGGTTGTGAGGATTTTGGTTTTCTTCACATGGAGCTGCAATCAATGCTGAAGGGTACAGTCTCTGATTTTCCTCAGCAAGTGCTTCAAGTCCTCTTCCCTTTCTGCAATCAAAGACATGTCAAAAGGACATCACAGGTTGTCAATAAGCCTTCCTCCAATCCCTGATGCCACATTCCTCTTCGTATAGTCTGGATTCTGAGATTATTTGCTCAGCACACAGATTGGGTTAGTGTGATGAAAGGATCCAACCCTGACAAGCCTCTTTCTTGATTTAAAACCACACAGTATTCCTTGTTCTATTCCAATGACTGCCTCGTGGTCTGTGTACAGGTTCTGTATGGGCACAATTAGATGTCCAGCTTATGATATCTGTATCATTTTATGTAATAGCCCAAGCCTGCTCACAGAGGAGCTTCTCCTGGCAGATAGTGAGAGAGGTTATTGGGACAATGCTTTCCTCTCCCGTCTCCTTTTGGAAGGTCCCTCCAGTATTTGGAAGTGTGTCAGGGCCCTTCTTACTGAACCTCTTCAGTTGGACTGAAGACTTCAGCTTCACAATTGGCTGTTCGCCTTAGTTTGTGGTGAGTGAAATTCTAGAAACCCTGGACATGGAAAGGATTGGTTTGACACGATTTTTATGACAGGAAATACTTCATGCATTGTGTTCTTGCAGGAGGATGCAATTATCAATAGCCAAGAATTGATATGTTTTGAGTGACAGTGTGTATCTTAAAGAAAACAGTGACTAGCCTGTTAGTTTTGAAGGTTTATAATCTCTTTTTTATAATCTTTATAATGTTTTTGGCCTGTAGAAACCATAAAAAATAAATGTAAAAAAACATAGTCTTTTGGAGTTCAATTCTAGACACTTTACTGTCTCGTTCTATGTGTTTTGTGTGTTCCCATGAATTTGGTGATCAGATGTGCACTGATGAACTCCAAATGCTCACTTGAAGTCCAAACCTTTGTCTTGCGTCTCAGACGAAGGCTCTCCACTGTGTGCATGTCCGCCTGGGTGCCACAAAGGCACCTGCGCATGAGCATGTTGGAGACTGAGCATGTACGCACCTATTTTCTTTTCGTTGTCCCTTGCTTTATGACTTCACAAACATTATTTTAAAATTGATATAAAATGTGTACTATTTATAAAACACCTGGGGGTGTGATCACAGGAAGATGGTGACTCAGGTAGCTCCAAGCTTCTGTTCTCCTACAGAAACATCAAACAATACGCTGGACTCATCAAATCATCAGGACCAACGTTTTAGAACTGCGAGGGTAGCCAAGGATTTGTAGAAATTACATTAACACTGAGTAGAGAACAAGGAAACTTAAACCTGGTAAGAAAACTTTAGGCTCTACCACTTGCATAGGCCCCAGCCCCTCTCTGGTTCAACATCTGGCTGGAAGGTGGTACCCGTCTTCCCGCTAAGGAATTCTGGTCTCTGGTTCTAGAGGAAGTAGAGGTGATCTCATTGGAAAAAGAATTAAATTCGCTCCTTGCAGCCTACATGTGACGTTCGTTACAACAGAGGCCGGGGACTCCTCTCTGCTTGTTCATTCTCAGAACTTCTTGGGGGAAAGAAACAGGGACTGCAGGGACACACAGCCAGGGGAACCTGTAGCTGCCTGGGGCAAGCGAGTATGATGGACTCATTCAGGAGACCACGGAAGGCCTGTGAGAAAACATGAAGAGAAGTGCTATAAAATCCATTTTTGACTCTGAGAAACCTCCGTGTGACAGTAAAACGGCCACAAAAGGTTTTCGTGCCACAAACAGGGTTTAGTACTTGTAGTACTTACGGGAGCAGCTCACCACGGAGCTTTTTGGCAAGGTTCAAACAGCCGGTCTTTCTGCTAGCAGCCCCGATTTTAATCGTGGTTCTACCAGAGATCCTTTTAAAAGAAATTAGGGTACTCAAAAGCCTTAGTACATAGGAGGGAATTTAGACCGCCCAGCTTAAATCTAGGGGAAGATGCCTGCTCATAAAATACTGGAAACAAAACTAGACTTCCCCGCTCTGACTAAGCCATAGGCTCAGTGCAAGGCTGGCTAAGTTTGGGAATGGTGTGTTAGAATAGAGTCAGTCCACAAAGGCCGAGGCAGGTGTTTGGTGTTGATTTAATATTTTAGCTTCTGGCATTCCAGAAAATCTCTGTAAAAGTGCAGTTTGAACACAAAATCTAAGTGAAGAGAAACTTTAGGAATCACACACCAAAAGTAATACAAAGTCAAGACAGGATGACAAAGTCAGTAAGCCAATGGACTTCTACAGCCACTCAAGATTAAAAACAAAAACCATCATGCAACATGTAAATAAAAAAGAACAAAACATCGGCAAACTCAGGAGAAATAAAGGAATGTTATTTCCAGAGTTACTATATCAGTTCCACTTTCAACAAAAAAATCGCAAGGCATATGACAGGGGTACAAAAGACCATTCAAAGGAACAAGACAAAGCGACAGAAACCCTTCTCGAGGAAGCGCGAACGTGCATTAGACTGTTAGAACTTAAGACACCTGCCATAGATAGGTTCAAACGGCTGAAGGCAAGCTAAAAGAAATTGGGAAAATGATGTATGAACAAAAATGAGGAAATTCATAAGAAGTTGAAAATTTATAAAAAGAATCCAACCAGAAATTCCAAAGCTGAAAGGAAAAATAATTGCTTCAAGGGTATCTGAGAGATGCGAGTTTGAAATCCCAAAGCAAAATATTTCAACATTTATTTCAGAGACAGTTTGTTTTTCAGTGGTTCACATGGAAATTCAGGGACAGCAAGGCTCCTGAAATCCATTTTCCAATTCCACGTATCCTTTTGACTCTCCGATCCAATCATACAAGCATAAACAGTGATGTGCTAATGAACGGACTCTATGAGAAGATTTAAAAAAAAAAAAGCCCTAATTGTGGCTAAGTTGCTGGTTTCTGTGGTGTAAATATTCTCTCCTGGTCCTTGTCAAGTTACCAACAAGCCATCCCTGAGTGTGGCGTTTGGAAGAGAAGCGAACAATCGGCTCTCTTCGGCCAGGACAAGCCGTCCCCAGCACAACACTCAGTTGGTAGTTCATGCTTTGTGATCACAGCGATTGGCAAATTCAGCACCTGTTGAAAATCGACATCATCAAGCTCTAGCCTTCCCTGCCTCTGGATCGCTGGCCTGCATTTTGATCATGGTTCCTCCGGCTTTTTGAAGCTGCTCAGCACATCTGACCACGACGGCCCCTGAACCCTTGTCTCGGCGCAGATTGATGTCTTCGTGAGATTTTGGAAAGGAATGCTCAGAAGCTTTATTACCTGGTTGCCAGTGCCTAGTACTGTCTGTTCCATCACCCGTCTCCCCCACTGCCATGGCACATTCCTGAAAGTGGTCCAGGAAAAAATGTTACAGCCTTGGCAGATCGGCATTTTCTGATTATGCAACGTCCTTCCTGAGAAACCTCATTCTCCCAGCTTCTGAAATAGGAACACGAAAGGGGGGCTTGGCAGACCCCTAGGAGGACATGGGTAGTGAACTGGGGCAGGCTAACTATATGGAGAATGCTGAATGATGACCGGTGTATGTCTCCCCTGTTGTGCGGGTTTTGAAAAATTGTCAAAAGAGACATTGGAAAGAAGGAAGGGACGAAGCCCTTATTCTTTCAACTGCTCTCATTTGATTTTAATGATTCCTTTCCCCTTGGCAATCAGCATCACAGACTTCTGAGCTGCTCCTCGCACTGTGCCGAAACGTGACAGTGAATAATGTTACCAAAGCAGTGCTATAATATGTGCTCTCTTGATGGTCATTTCCCCTTCACAGGTAGGAACACAGAACCGCAAGATAAATGACTTGTGTGGGGTCACATAGCAGGTTAATGCGAGGGAAGAAATGTGAACCTCATGTGTGTAAATGCCAGGGTAGAAAAAGAGACTGTGTATATGTGGGGACAGAAGAAGGCATCTATCAGCTCTGATTCTTGAATCACAAATGCTAGGTGGACTCAGAACTGTCAAAATGTTTACACAAGCCCGAAATGATGCTACTTACTCTCTGAGTGGATTCAGCCAACTCATGGGAGTCCTATGTTCTCAGAGGTGTATTCAATAACACCTCCTTATCTAAGGTTGGCAGCAAGGGAGATGTTCTGCAAAAGGAAAATGTCTATGTGCTTGTTCACCCACCCTTACCTTCCACGTTTCAAGAGAAATCTGTAAAAACTATTTTGCACCTCATCCTCTGTTCTTAAACATTGAATACCAAGCATAGCTTGTTTAACCTTTGCTTATTGATTTAGGACACCATTGCAAATATTCATTTTCAGCGCATTCTCTCATTTGCAACCAGCTGGCAGGCTGCACTAACTGGTTCCAGGCCACTCTGTTTTTTGGAATTCCTAGTCCTGTTTTTGCTTCTCTTGGTACATCTGCCTTTTGGAGAGCCATATAGTCCTCTGTCATGCTGTTTCTAATCTGTTAAGGGATGGTGGCTGCATTGGCCAGATAACAGCTTAGACCTGTTGGTCAAGCAGGAGTAGATGGGTTTTCAGTGAGGACTTGGATTGACCCTCTAAGAATAAACACCCTCTAACATCTACTTTAGTTTAGGGGTGTGGCAGGCGTGGTTGCTGTGCCCCTCAGATTCTCTCATCACTCAGCTGCAGTGAGTGTTAGGGGCGTGTGGCTTGAGCTCTAGCCTTCCCTGAAGCTCTGCCTTTGGCAGACATGCCTGGGACATTGTGCTCCAACTCTGCATACTCATAAAAAAATTCAACCAAGAGCTATTGAGCTGATTCCCCCACCAGTTGACCCCACATGCTGTTTCAGGCAAGAGCTGTACTCCCTCGGGTTTTCAATGGCTGTGATCTTTCTTAAGTAGATTGGCAGGTCTTTCTTCAGAAGAAACTTTGGGGAGGATCACACTGCCAGGCTTTTGGTTAGTAGTTAGATAATTAGCTGATGGCTTAACTATCAATATGTTGGTATCAAAGCCCAATCTTCTTCCTTCAAGGTGAAACAATGCTGTGGGGCCATTTCTGTTTTAGATTTGGCTGCACTTGGACTGCAAGTGAACCCATATCTTCACATGTAGCGTCTCCCCTTGTCCACTGCCTTTTAGCAGTTCCTTCCTCTCGTGTTCTGATACTAGGGACTCCACTCTAAGCTGGAATGCATCCCACCCCCACCATGCACCCCCACATATGTCTTTCCTATTCTAAGCTATGTTCTGAAGAGGTAAAAGAACAAAAATGAGCCCTAGTGGGACAGTGATTTGAACCCACCAGCTTTTCCCATCTCTGGTCCACAGTCAGAGGGAATTCATGACCGACTTAATTCACATGGGATTGGGTGTGGGACTTTCACTGTCATCGCAGCCGCTGCAAACTGGGTGTCCAGTATTAGGCTCTGGATTTAGTTTTTATTATTTATCATTCTTTTTTATAAATCACTTTATTGGGGGCTTGTACAACTCCTATTACAATCCATCCATCCATCCATTGTGTCAAGCACATTTATACATTTGTTGCCATCATCATTCTCAAAACATTTGCTTTCTACTTGAGCCCTTGGTGTCAGCTCCTCATTCTTTTCTCCTTCCTCCTTATTATTTACAATTCTTGTACCACACAGGCTGCTGTGTTTCTTCTAGACTTAGCTGAGCTCTCTCTTAGATGGTTGCTTGTTTTAAGGAAGCCTTTAAGACTCCAGAAGCCAGTCTTTCTGAAAGCTGGAAACCATCGGTTCTCTTCACCACACTTTTCTATCACACACACCTCTCCAGTGAGCCCTTTCTGAGGGTAGTTTGTGAGCAGGGCCACATCGTAGAATAAATTGTTCTTAGATTAGGGTTATGATTAAGTTGGAGCTCAAAATCTATTCATATATCTGGGCAAATAGGTAGCATCATAATAAATGGAGAAAAGGTTGGAGTTGTCAAGGATTTTTCTCTTACATGGATCCACAATCAATGCTCATAGAAGCAGCAGCCAAGAGATCAAAAGGCCTATTGCATTAGGTAACTCAGCTGCACAAGAACTCTGTAGAGTATTGAGGAGCAAGGATGTTTCCTTGAGGACTAACGTGAGCCTGACCCAAGTCTTGGTATTCTCCATTACATCATATGCATGTGAAAGTTAGACATTAGATAAAGGAGACCATTGAAGAATAAATGAATTGTGGTGCTGGAGAAGACTATTGGAAGTATCATGGACTGCTAAAAGAACAAACAGATCTGTGTTAGAAGAAGTACAGCCAGAGTACTTCTTAGAAGGAAGGATGGCAAGACTTCTTTTTACATACTTTGGACATATTGTTAGGAGAGAACAGTCCCTGGAGAAGGATGTCATGTTTGGGAAAGAGGAGGGGAGACAGAGCAGCAAGGGGACTAAAGCAGTGAAGTCTGAGGAATCCTGAAAATAGACTTCAGAGTCAGTGGGCAGGGCTTGGCACCTCACCAGACCTGATTGCACCTGATTGGAAAAACATTCATAAGGGTCAGCAGACATATCAGGAACTTCTTATAGGTTTTCGTTCCACCCCTCTTCCTCATGTGTATCTATATAAGAGAGGCAAGATAAACAATCTCCAGGTGAAAACAACGGGGCCAATGGTTCAGGGGGACAGGGAGAGCAGGAAGTGGAAGAAAGGGAGTGTGGAGCCAAGGGAAAAACAGGGACAAGGGGAAAACAACAGATCTAAAATCAATGGCAAGGATAGCATAGAATGCCTGGTGGGGATTGATCAAGTGCAATGTAGCAGAGAGCGGAATGTACTGAGAGCGGAATGAAGGTCAAACATGATAGTGGGACAGAAGGAAAGTAAAAGGAAATTGAGGAAAGAACTAGGAGGCAAAAGACATTTATAGAGGTATAAACATAGGCATGTACATATGTAAACATATTAATATATAACAATAGGGATGTAGATCTATGTACATATCTCGGGAGGAGATGAGCCAGTCAGGGTGCGATGTAACAATGATGAGAAATACAACTTTCCTCTAGTTCCTAAATGTTTCCTCCCGCTCCCACTACCATGACTCGAATTCGATCTTGCAAGTCTGGCTAGACCAGAGGAGGTACACTGGTACAGATAGGAACTGAAAATACAGGGAATCCAGGACGGATGAGCCCTATAGGACCAGTGGTGTGAGTTGCAAAACAGGGAGGGTAAAGGGAGAATGGGTAGGAAAGAGGGAACCGATTACATGGAATTGTGTGTGATCTCCTCCCTGGGGGACAGACAACCGAAAAGTGGGTGAAGGGAGATGTCAGACAGGGCAAGATATGACAAAATACCAATTTATAAACTATCAAGGGCTCATGAGGGTGGGTTGAGCGGGGAGGGAGGGGAAAAATGAGGACCTAATGTCGGTGGTTTAAGTGGAAAGAAAATGTTTTGAGAAACGATGTACAAATGCGCTTTACACAATTGATGTGTGTATGGATTGGGATAACAGTTGTATGAGCCCCTAATAAAATGTTAAAAACAACAACAACAACAAAAACAAAAAACACATATATTTAAATGCTAAGTAGCAGACCGAATTGGGTCTCTACTTAAGTCTTCCCTCAACACAAGAACACTTTGTTCTAATAACCTGGCCTTCTTTGATGCTCACCTTCCTGACATGATCTCTGAAGACAAAATGGATGCATAAGCAAATGTGGTGAAGAAAGCTGATGGTGCCTGGCTATTACAAGATACAACATCTGGGGTCTTAAGGCTTGAAGTTAAACAAATGGCCATCTAGCAAGGAAGCAACAAAGCCCATGGGGAAGAAGCACATTAGCCTGTGTGATCATGAGGTATAGATGGGATCAGGTATCAGTCATCAGAAGACCCAAAACAAACAATTATATTGACCCGAAGGTGGGTCAGAGTGGAGACGCAAAGCCCATCTGTAGACAATTGGACATCTCACAGAAGGGTCAGAAGGAAAGAACAACTCAACCAGGGTGCAGCATAGCATTGACAAAACAAACAGCATTCCTCTAGTTTTTAATGCCTCCTCCCTCTCACTATCATGACCCCAGTTCTACCTTACAAATCGGCTAGATCAGAACATGTACACTGGTACAAATAAAAGCTCTCGACATATGGAATCCAGGACAGATAACCCCCTCAGGAACAGTAATGGGAGTAGTGATACCATGAGGGTAGGGAGAAGGTAGGGGGAGAAAGGGGAACTGATCACAATGATCGACGTACTACCCACCCCCTACTGCCTCAGGGGATGAACAATAGAAACCTGGGTGAAGGAAGACAGTAAATTTTGTAAGATAGGAAAATAACATGATTTATAATTTATTAAGCGTTTGCCAATGTGGAAGAGTCAGAGAGGGAGGGGGGGAAAAAAGCAGCTGATACCAAGGGCTCAAGTAGAAATAAAAGGGTTTTAAAATGATGATGGCGACATATGTACAAATGCGCTTGATACACCTGATGTATGGATGGTTAAAAGAGCTGTATGAGCCCCGCAATAAAATGATTATTAACAATAATAATAAGAGTAGGATGGGTCCTAATCCAGTATGGATTATGTCCTTATAGACGCGCAGAAGGAACACAAAGAGATACAAAGGGGAGAACACAGTCATGTGAAGATGGAGACAGGGAGTACGAAGCAGAGCTGTAAACCAAGGCACTAGCCATGAGCCGACAGGCTAGGAGGAAGGAATGGAACAAATTATCCCTGAAAAGATCCAAAAGGCATCAGCATGGCCAACATCCTGATTTCAGACTCATGGCCCCCAGAACCGTCTGACAATACCTTCCTGTTCTTACAAGCCCCTACTTTGCGCAACTCTGTTAGAACCGTGTACGGTGTGCCCATGCCCTTCTACTTCTTTAAATACCCTGGCATCTTCGAGGCAGGGAATGCGTGTTATCATTAATCTGTATTTAAATGCTCTCAGTAAAATTCATCTTCCAAAATATTTTAAGGAATTAAAGGGCTGAGATCAAGCCTTTAAGGTCCTCCTCTCAACAGGACTTCTGATGGTTAATTTTCTGTGTAAGCTGGGCTAGACTTGGCACACCTTTGTTTGGTCAACAATCTAGTGCTGTTGTAAAGCAGTTAAGCACCCGTGTCATTAAGTTGATTTCGACTTAGGGATACCTCATGTGCTGCAGTCAAACTGGGCTCCATAGATTTGGAAAGGAACCCACTGGTACAATGTTTAAGGTACACAGTTTTCAAATCAACCTGCTGGATCCCAGAAAGACCTGGTGATTGATCTGTCCCCTTAAAAATGCCCAGTGGAGAAGCTGTATTTCGTGATAAGGCTCAGTCACTATGAGTTTCAATGGCCTCAGCAGTTAACTACTGGACTCTTCACTGTGGTGGCGGCGGTTCTGACTTAAAGGGATGCACTGGGATAGGGTAGAGCTACTCCCATAGGGCTTCTGAGGCTGTGAATCATCACAGAGGTACAGAGACTCATCTTTCTCCCATGGAGATGGGTGGAGTCACACTGCTGACCTTGTGGTTAGCAGCCCAGTCAGTACCCACTATGCCACAAAGGCTCCTCAGGTCAGGATAAGAAACATCAACCAACTTGTCCAAGTTCACATATTTGCCAGCAGGGGCCGGGAACACTAGCCTGCAGGTCCTACACCAAACCAAACTCACTGCAATCGAGTTGCTGCCAACCCTATAGGCAGTTCTAACTGCCCCTGCAAGTTTCAGAGCCTGTCACTCTTCATGGGAGTAGAAAGCCCCATCTTTGTTCTGAGAAGCAACCAGTGGTTTCAAACTGCTGACTTGCATGGCAAGTGAATGAGAGTATCAACGTCTAATATTCCCCACCTCTGTAAAGCAGAGATTTAAACCAAGCAAATAGATATAAGCTGCGTTCAAATATATGTATGAGGAGATTCCGAAAGTCCATGGAATGAAAAGATAATGTATATGTGTGAGGGGTACACCGCCCCGCAAACCAGGAAGAAAGCTCTGCTGGTGGATCCTTTGTAGTAAGCATTTTCCCCATTAGGCGAGAGTCCAGCGACAGGCTCTGAGTTAGCGCCCCCAGCGGCACCGTCGGGGACAGTTCTCTCTGGTCACAGTGATTTTTTTTGTAAAAGCAGTTTTACTTAACCTTGTTTTTTTTTTGGCTGTGATGGCTGATTTAAGAGAACAGTGCGTAGCTATGAAATTTTGTTTCCTGCTTGGGAAAAATGCTGCAGAAACTGTTGTGATGTTGAACACAGCTTACAAGGACAGCGCTATGGGAAAAATTCAAATGTATGAGTGGTTTTCTCATTTCAAAAAAATTGAAATGTTGATTGATGGCAAACCTCTTTCTGGACATCCATCAACTTCCCAAATGGATGAAAATGTCAACAGAATTCATGCACTTGTGCGCAAAGACTGACAACGGACCATTGAAGAGATGGAGAAGCTATCTGGACTATCCGTGGGTTTTAACAGAAGATTTGGGCATGGGAAGGGTCGCTGTGAAATTTGTGCCTTGGGTTCTGACTGACCTGGAAAAGAGTGTCAAGTGGGGAGGTGCTGTGCTTTGAAAGAACAGCTCTCATGCAACCCTGTCATGACTGGAGACGACATGTGGTGCTATTCTGGTGACCCTGAAAGCAAGCATCAATCAAGCCAGTGGAAGATGCCATCGTCACCTCGCCCCATAAAAGCTCATCAAGTGAAATCAAAGATTAAGTCGCTTTTTTTAAAAATGCCTTTTTTTTTTAGGTGAAGGGGTTAGTGCATTTGGAGTTCGTTACACCAGGCCAACTGCTTATCAAGCTTTCTATTTAGAGGTTCTGCAAAGATTGTGTGACAGTTTGCTACAAAAAGGTCTGATTTGTAGCAGGCGGGGGACTGCTTCTGCCACCACAACAATGCACTCATGCAGCCATCTCAGTGCACCGGCTTGGGGCAGAAAACAGCATGCCTCTCTTGCCCACACTCTTGACACCTGACCTTGCTCCATGTGACTTCTTTTTGTTTCCTCGATTGAAGAGGGACATGAAAGGACAGCAATTTGACAACATAGTCAAGGTGAAGAAAAAAAACGAGAGAGGTGCTGTCAGCCATCCAAACAGATAAGTTTGAAAAATGTTTCCAAGAATGGAATTGCAGATTTGACAAATGTATTAAGTGTAATGGAGAATACTTTGAAGGTGATAAGGTTGTTTTCTTAAAAAAAAAAAAAAACCTTAAATACATAGCTTTGAAAAATAGTCCATGTTTTGGTACCCCACCGTGTGTATATATGTATAAGTGTATATATATATATATACAGGAAGCCCCGGCCTCTCCACTGTGGGATGACCTCCATGAGATGAACTCCTACCCAGCGGTTGGGTTTTAGGGGAGAAGAGCTGCATGTGTGCATCTGATAAGGCCTGGGTGGTATCTGGAGAAGAAATGTGTTAGTGAGGACCAGCTATGTTTACCATTTAAATCCACAGAAGCAAGCCCAGATAACCGTCTGAGAGCCTGTGGACAGAAGTTCATGAAGATCACAGCTGACAGGTCAGGGTAAAGGTCTCTTTCTTTCAAAATATGCTAAGGGGCAGGAAACATGTGCACCAGGTGTTTCGTGTTCATGGCTGCCGGGGAAAGATGGTTCTGTCTGCTTGATAAGACCATATTGTGCTCTACACATCAGGTTGTTTTTCCAATGGCTATTTTCTGCCTATAAAACCGAGGATCGCTGGCTCCCAACGTCTTTCCACAAATCCCTTGGGCCACCAAGCAATAACAAAAGGTATCTTCTATTTATACAAAGCAGTTCTCAGGAAAGCTGTAGGACCTGAATGAAGCTTGTTTTCATTTCTCAGAGGTTCTTGCATAATCCCTGAGAGGGCAAGGAGCAGAGAGTGGTGGTTGGTTAGGAATGTTGTCATTCTGACTAAAGCGATGGAACGTTGGGCCCCATCCCATTACAAACTGACAGTCACGGCCAGGACGGGGCACCCATCTTTGCTACGTCATGTTCAGGACTCTGCACACTGGACCATACTGCCTTGCCTGAAATCTGAACATTGGGAAGAGATGGTTCAAGGAACAAGAGTGAGAGAATATCCAAGTGGGTGAGAAAGCACACTGTTATCTCCCTTCCTCAGATGGCTGTTGCAGGTGTCAGAATTCTGTGGCTCCAGGCATGGGTGGGCGTCCCTCCTGTCCTTGGCCGGTGAGACCAATCCTGGGGAGAAGTCTAATCCGATCTTCAGGAGCTAAAGCTGAGTCACGGTGGACTTCAGAAGCCAGACTGGTCTGGAGCAGAGGAGCCGTCTGCCCCAAAGGCAGTCTGTAAATATTTATGGTGCATTTGGATACAAAGATGAGGAAGACTTAAGCCACACATCCAACGAGTGGGAGGGAACACAAGCATGGGATCAGAGGGCCTATGTGTGCCAGATGCACACAATATTAAGGCAAATACTTTGGAAGGAGCTTTTGAAGCAAGATTCCATAGTTCAGAGGAGGGGAATTCTGCTACAGCTTGTTAGTGGCAACTATTCATTTCTATACTGGACTGAGGTAGAAACTCTCTTTATTAAAATTATCTGAGGAGCTTTTTTTAAAAACAAGACAGAGCAAACACACTCTCCCAGCCCTCCCTTTAATGATCTGCTTAACTTGGCCCAGCTGTCACCTGGGCACTGGTAGTTTTGAAGCACTTCCCAGGGTGATTGCACTGAGCAAGTGGGATAGACAACCACAGAAGAGTTTGGAAATGCCCTCTTCTATGGTCTTGGGAAAGAGCCACTGGAGGTTACGCTGAGTGTCCATAACTTCTCTGTTTCTTCTGACTTCCGCTCATCCCTTTAAGGAACCACTACCACGGGAGAGCCTCTCTAATTTGACACCCTTTCCTTGACTTAAAAAGTCTGCCCTTAAGAATCAAAAACCTGGGATTCCATTATGGTTTGGTAGCGGGGGTGCTACATGGACTTAGTGGTCCACACAGAGACATAAAGCAAAGGTATTTGAGGATGACTATTGGCACTGAAGCCATTGGAATTCGAATCACAAGGTCAGTGGTTCAAACCTACCAGCTGCTCCTCAAGCAAAATATGAGGCTACCAGATCCCATACTGATGTTAAAGTCTTGGAAACCCTTTATAGGGTTGCTATGAGTTGGAATCGACTCGACGGAAGGGGGCTTATTTGCAAGACACTGTGCTGAGTCCTCAACGGCTCTAGAAAGCTCTTTCCCCTTTTGGTGGGATTTCCAGATTTATGTGTGTAGATTGTAAAGTCAACTTAGTAGGCCATGGGCAGAATAAAAACAGATATGAAATGTAATAGAGAAATGCACAAAATAAGGGCAAATATTAAGAAGCAAAGTTTTGTTTCATTGACTTATTTTTTTCTTAAAATTTTTGGAAATCATTTTACTGAGGGCTTTTTCAAAATACATACATATGTAGGTTTCATTGACTTATGTATACTTATGCATGTGGAAAAAATGGTTCAACACTTGATGGCTAACTGAAAGGTTGTTGGTTAAAAACCACTCCATGAGAGCGAGCCTTGGAGAATCTGTTTCTGTAAAGACTGCTCTTTCAAAAATCAAGCTCATTGCCATCAAGTCCATTGTGACTCAGAGTTACCCTACGGGGATGAGTAGAACGGCCCCTGTGGGCTTCAGATGCTGTGATTCTTTATAGGCACAGAACGCCTCATCTTTCTCCTGTGAGGCAGCTGATGGGTTTGAACTGTTGACCTTGTGGTTAGCAGCCCAATGAGTAATCAATCCATTGTGCCTTCAGGCATAAAGTCCTATGGGACAGTTCTACTCTATCACAGGGGGCCACTATGAATTAGAATTTAATGGACAACACCTCAAAACAACAATATGGGCATGTATGCATTTCGTATTGTGTGTGACAAGTAAAACATGTTTGACAAACATGGGATTAGACCCTCTGTAAGAATCCCTTTCTTCTGCTCAACAGCCCTCATCCCTCTCCCAGCCTACTATAAACTCTCCTTTCTGTAAATTCCTTGTCGTTGCTGATACTGGCTGCCGTTATTCGCCTCCTGACTTAGGGCGACTCCATGCCCATTGTGATCTATGGGATTTTCAGTACTTTATATTTGGAAGTCCATTGCCAGACCTTTCCTCCTAGTCTTTCTTCCTCTAGGAGCTCTGCTGGAAGGTGTTCATCAATCACAGCAATACAAAACCTTCCACTACCGAGAGGTGGTGGCTATGCTTGAGGTACATGGCCTAGAATCAAACCCAAGTTTCCCATGTGGAAGGCAAGAATTCTACCACTGAACATCGTTGTCTCCTTAAAAAAAAAATTTTTTTTTTAAAGTTACCTCACTGTCACGGAGCTGTTGCCAACTGCTCATGACCCTATAGGACGGGAGTTTAAGAGACTGTAACTCTTTGCGGGAAAGGGAAGCCCCATCTGTCTCTGGTCTGTTGTTTATTCCTTAGGAGAGGCGAGGAGGGCAATGTGGTGGTTAAAAGCAGCTATGATTATATTACAAGGGACAACCTCAGTGAAATGAAATGACATAATAGCTGCAACAATCTCTAAGATTGTGCTCAAATATTTAAGATTGTGGCAATCTCCACAATCTTATACACGCGGTCGTCCTGAGTCAGAGGCTGCCAGACAGCAACTAGCAATTGTTGGAACTGAATTTCCCCATGTAGGAGCGCAATGACTTAGGAAATGGGCACACCTCTCTCAGTGTGTGGTTTCTCCTACAGATAAGGCCTAGTCCACAGGAGGCTTGAAAGGACAAGTGAGATGCTCTAAAACGCTTCGCATAAATCATCTTCTTCGCAGAAAGTCTCACTACCTGATAGTATTGTTATCTCTCTTCCCACTCCATCTCAGGCTTTAAGCCCCAGTGTTTATATCTGTGATTTAATGCCTAGCATGCACACCATATAGTCCTTAGGCTGGGCTGATTGGAAAAGCAAGCAGACCCTAATGCTGGAGGAATGCCATTCCCTGCTGGCACGGTCAATTATCCCACAAGTCTTGGGAAGAGCGTCAAGGCATTCTGGCTAATGCTCTGTACTCACAAGACCCCATCATCCTGTTCCTTGGACTTGGCCTGAGAAGGCAAAGGCAGAAGGAGGGAGACTCTAGCTACAATCTCTCCCAAGGCTCAGAATGACCCTGCTTTTTCAGTGCTGTTAAAACCGACAGTTCCCTGATGGGGTCAGCAGTGTCACCAACTGAGAAGATCTCAGAAAGAAGCCCACGTACAATGAAGACGCGAGAAGGAACTGGTGGCCTGACCATTGAGAAGCTAAGGGGTAAAAACGTCAGATGCTGAACCAGAAATCAGTAGCTGCCATCAAACATTAAAGAAATACACAGCTTGGTAGGTCCTAATTGTCCCAGAAAAAGACTGAGCACTATGTCTTCGTCTTGTAAATGATTCATTCCAGGAAACACCCACTAACACGTATTACAGCTCCAGCGGAATGGTTTTCCCAGGTTTATAGGTGGCTGTCGTGTGCCTTGGGTCATTGAATCTAGAATGAGATAAGCAGCAAGACTGGTAACCTAATCTCTTTACTCCAAGTAGCGACAGAGCAATTCCCTGTCCTCCGTGGCAGCCAGTGTGCCCCTGCCCCCTATTCATCATGGTGAAGCCTTCCACCAGACCCAGCTCCTGGGGGGCCTGCAGCTGCTGCTGGAGAAGAGGATAATGACCCCACAATAGGGATATGGGAAAGGAGGGTGGAGAGGATAGTGGGGGAGGTGGAGGGAGCCTCATGAGACTGCACAGGAACAGCAGAGCCTTGACCTGAGCCAAATGGCCCAAGTGCACAATTCCAAGGAATATACTGAATTGCTGCAAATGGTATTGCTGCAGGTAGAAGGAGGTGTGAGCGTATTTTCTCCGGAAGAAAACCTTGTGAGGACTTGTATGGCGATAAAAGAATAAAAAGAACAGAAAATGCATGAGGGCTGTAGCTCCACCCAGAAATGTTGCCAACACAATCGTGTGTGTGTGTGTGTGTGTGTGTGTGTGTGTGTCAGGAAAGAAAAGGCAAAGGATGCCTGGAAATAGCTGCATCTAATCAGCCCCCTTCCCAAGCAATCCACTGAAGTCCAGGAAATTCCATATGTTACCAGAAGAATAGACATCCTGGAGCATTTTGCCCCAGTTAAGCTTAGCGGAAACAGACCCCCATCGGTGCTAGCAACAAAGAAGCACTAAGGTGAAGGAAAGGCTGCGTGTCCCTTGCCTCCGTTCTGGGAAGTGGGTGGCTTGAGAGCGAGGGAGGTGGGAATCAGGACAGAAGCCATAGCCTTGGCTCGGCTGACAGCCCTTTGTTCTGCGACCCATCCCTTCAAGAGCCCAAGAGGAATTTATTCCTCCAGGGAAAAGAATGAAAACAGAAGGAGCCAAGGCTCTGCTCAGCCTCCTGATTTATCCTAACAAGTCCTACAAATGTTTGTTAAAAGAGCTCCGACTTCGATGAGCACTCTCTTAGTATTGTTTAAGGAACCTTTCCCTACTCAAAAGTCTCAGGATACGTTCTTCTGAAAGAACTCAAGGTTTCTCCACCACGATTCATTCTGCCTTCTCTGTGGAGCTGAAAGACACAGAGCCGCAGAAACCACACAGAAAAGGAGGAGTGTGTCGCCATGGGTTGAAACAAAGAGGCTGGGATCACGAGAAACCCCTCTGCTGGTGGCCTACGTGCTGGCTCTGACTGGTGGCAACCTTACGTGAGGGAGAACGGCATGTTGCCTGGGCCCCTTTCAAGATCTGTGGTGTGCCTGAGTTCCTTGTTGTGACTGCCGGGCCAGTTCTTACTTAGAGAGCCTTCTAATCTCAGGAGCTGCTCTTCTAGCATTCTGCAAACTCACTGCCCTTGAGTTGATTCCGACTGCTAGCGGCTCTTAGGACAGGGAACTTCACAACGGAAGTCATGGACAAATTCCTCATCTTTTACTTTCAACCTTTTGAAGTTCCCTTGCACCTGGCAATGTTCTGTATTCATAGAGTTTTCATTGGCTGCTTTTTCCAAGGAGATCGCCGGGTCTTTCTTCCTTGCCTTAGTCCAAAAGCTTTGATGACACTGGTCTATGTGAGCTTCCCTGACGGTATGTGAAATACCAGGGGCAGAGCTTCACCAGCACGGTCAGACAAACTGACAAGCAGGTGGTGGGAAAACACCAGAAAGTGCAAAGACCAGCTAGCTACACATGAAGATCAAATGTTTGCACCACATCTAACTGCTAAAGGACTAGCACCAGATGGTGTAGAGAATGCCTACAGTCAATGAAAAAGTGTCCCCAAAACATGATAAGGCAACGAACAGAAGAAATTAGTTTACACTCACTAGGTGGACAACAACAAAATTATCCAGTAACATCAAGTGTTGGTGAAAATATAGAAAAACAGAGACTTGCATACCACTGCGGGGAATGGACAGAATATTAGTGAAAGTTCTTTGGATAGCAACTTGCCATTACCTAGCACAGGTAATTTACATTTTGTAGCTCAGAAAATTACATTATCTACAAGCCAGTCATTACGCTCCTAGGTGTGAACCAGGAAACTTGTATAAGAATGTCAATTGTATTAGAATGTCAATGTCTATTAGTAAAAACACAAGTAAAGTCAAGCAAATATTATTTGGGGACCCCTATGTAGGATTTTGGTCATCGTTATACTGATGGCAAGACGTCCTCTTGCACACTTTAGACATGTGGTTGGGGGTCATGAGATGGATTGGCATGGCGGCTACAACAATGGGCCCAGGCATAAGAACAATGGTGGGGATGGCCTAGATGGGCAGTGTGTCATTCTGTTGTACACAGGGTGGCTATGTGTTGGAACGGACCCTGGTACCTAACAACAACAACAACAACAACAATGTTGTAGTAAATTAAAACAAGAGCGTTGTTGTTAGTTGTTGTTGAGTCAATATCGATGTCTGGTGACCCCTGTGTGGTCAGAGGACAGCTGCCCCGCAGGCCTTTGCCGGCTGTGCTGTTTGGGAAGCCCACTGCCAGGCTTTCTTTATGAGGTGCCTCTGCGTGGGTTTGAAAAGCCACTTTTTTGGTTAAACAAGAGGAAATGTCAACAATTGGGAAAGCTGCATGCAGGAGGGAGGAAGACTCTCAGGAACTCTCCATGTAGTTAATGAACAACGTTCAGGAAGTCTAAAATTATCCTCAAAAGTAAGATGAACTAGAAGATGCTCAAAAACATAAACGTATGATAAATGCCCAACTCAAGGTAATGGTTATGTCTGAGGGGAAGGGGCGGGAGGATGGGTATTGACAGATAAACACAAGAAGTGTCTTGTTAAGTGTATTTGGAACCTCCACTTGGTGGTTGGGTTTATATACATCACGCATATTGCAGTGTAGGTACACATTATTATATATCCTCCATAAAGATGGGGAACAAAAGGAAGAACAAAGGAGAGAAACCTCCAGTGGCTCAGTGACAGGGGAAGGAAGAGATCTTGGTTACACATCAGTTTGATTAAAATAGGAGGGGAAGGGAGACTCAGGAAGGGATGGGCTCTCTCTGTCGGGTCTGCACAGCGTGTGTGCCCCTGCAAATCCTTCTCAGAACAAAGGCAGCTGATCTAGTGCCTATGGCCTAGGCCCAGGGTTGCTTCCTATTAACTCTTAGATTGGTAAGTGGTCTGGTGGGCCTGTGAGGGTTATGTAGTTATCTGAAAGGCATGGCATGCAGCACATGAATCCTAAATTTAGTGAGACCTGTCTCTGTTAGATGATACAGAGAACTGAGGTTCTTCCGGTGCAAGACCTCTTGGTCTAATACTGCTGTTGGTAGGTCCCATTGAGTTATTCTGACCCATAGTGGCCCTCTGCACAATAGAACGACACACTGCCCGGCCCTGCACCATCCTCACAATTGTTCCTATGCCTGAGCCCGCTGTTGCAGCCACTGTGTCAACCCAGCCTATTGAGGGTCTAGTACTGGAGATGCCATATTCTTCACCTTGATTGCATACAGTTGACATTGAATTAAGGCTAAGTGTGTTTTTCTCCCCAATAGTGTATTAAACTGTTACTCAAAAGACTCAGTACGATGATGGCCACATATGTACAAATGTGATTGATACAGCTGATGTGTGAATTGTTATCAGAGCTGTAAGAGCCCCCAATAAAATAATTTATATAGATGAAAAGACTCAGTAGCTTGGCCTTGGGACCCTCAGACTTTGTAACCCTAGCACCTCTCCTGTAATCACATAGCTAGATCATTGCTGCCATTTACCTGACTCCGATGAATGGGGACCTGAGGGACCACAAAGCTGAGGGTTGTTTGGTACTGAGTCTATTCTTGGGTCTATTGTGCACGTCCTCCTCATCAACGGTCTCCCTCCACCTCGCTGGTCTTCTCCTTCACCAAACACGATGTTGTCGTTAGATGCCGCAGAGTTGGTTCTGACTCCTAGGCCTTTCCCTGTGGACAGAGAAAGAGACAGGGTACCCTGCCCTCCCAACGATGTGTCCAAAGCAAGCAAGGCAGACAATGTCCCCTTGTAATGCAAAAGGTTTGCATTGCCTACTTTTCAGAAGCAAATCACCAGTCTATTCTGACTCAGAGTGGCCCTGTAGAACAATGAAACACCACTCCTACCTGTGCTGTGCTCACAATTGCCCTTCTGTTTGAGCCCATTGTTGCAGCCACTGTATTAATCCATCATATTGAGGGACATTCTCTGTTTTGCTGATTCTCTTCTTTACCAAGCGTGATGTCCTCTTCCAGGTACTGGTCACTCTGATGGCATGTCCTAAGCACTTGAGTGGAAGTCTCCCTGTCCGTGCTTCTAAGGAGCATTCTGGCTGCCACTCTTCCAAGACAGATTCGTTTGTTATTTCCATAGCCTATAGTATCTTCAATAGTCTTGGACAACACTATAACTCAAATGCAGCAATTCTTCTCTGGTCTTTCTTATGCCTGGTTCAGCTTTCACATGTATATGAGGTAACAGAGAAGACCGTAGCTGGCACACCTTAGCCCCTTATGGGCCATATTGGCTCTTCAATCTTTTAAAAGGTCATGTGCCAATATAGCTCTGCTGAATATGGCTTAAATTTCTGACAGCTTCCTATTGATGTACTGCTGAAACCATTTTTGAATTATCTTTAACAAAATTGTCCTTCATTATGCTTTTAATGTGGTGTTGTTGCTGTTGTTATATATATATCTCAGGTCATACCAGAGCAGGGTCCATCCTAACCCCATCTGAACACTCTCTTATAAAAGAGGAGAACAGACATCGAGACTGCTATAGACAGAGAAATGTCGTCCACGTGACAATGGAGGCAGACGTCACTGTAAGGTAAGGATGACCGAGAGCCTTCAGAACTAGCAGAGAGGCAAGGATCCATTCCTGTCTCGGCACCCTCTGAACACGTCAACACATCCAACACCCTGATTTGAACTTTTAGCTCCAAGCCTGTGAGACAATGCACTTCTGTTTTCTAAAGCCACACACATTATGGAATGTTGTTAAGGCTTATTATTGTAAAATGCTATCATATGGATTCAGACTGATAGACGTGTCAGGGTAGAACTGCCCTAGTCTGTAATCTTTGTCCTGCTGAAAGTGAAGAGGACTTAAAGCCCTTACTTATAAAGATCAAAGACAAAAGCCTTCATCATGGATGACATGTCAACACAACACAAATAAGAATCCCTGAAGCTGGACCACAAGCAGCATCATGCTAAATGGAGAAAAGGTCAACATTGTCAAGGATTTCATTTCACTTGGATCCACGATCAATACCCATGGAGGCAGCCGGCAAAAAATAAAATGACATCTTTCATTGGGCAAATCTGCAGCAGAAGACCCATTTCAAGAGTTCAAAAGCAAAGATTCCACTTTGGCCACTTTGAGGAGTCAGGTGCCCCCGATAGAAGCCAAGACATTTTCAATCGTATCATATGCATGCGAAAGCTAGACAATGAATAATGAAGATCAAAGAAGAATGATGCCTTTGAATTATGGTGTTGATGAAGAATATTAAACATACCATGGGCCATCAGAGGAATTAACAAACGTGTTCTGGAAGAAGTACTGTCAGGATGCTCATTAGAAACAAAGATGGTGGGAGTTTGTGTCAAGTACTTTGTACATGTTATCTGTTGCCAGGGAAAATGCTCAGTAAAGGAGATGGTCAATGAAACAGGGGCCGACCCTTCCTGAGCCAGACGGACACAGTGGCTACAACAACGGGCTCAACCACAGCAGTGACTGTGAAGCTGGCACAGGACCAGGTAGGGTTTTGTCCCGTTGTGCCCGGGTCGCTTGCTCTGTGAGTTGGTAGGGGTTCAGTGGAACCTAACAACCATCAACTTTACTGGAACAGCTCGCCAGATCTGCAGTGGTGGGCTTGAACCACCAACCTTTCAGTTCAGCAGTTGAGTGCTTATCCTTTATGCTACCAGTTCTCCTCTTTCATTATGGCAGCCCTAGGAAGCTAAAATCGTTAGCAGTGAATATGACTTCAATACAGTTGTTGCCAGGGGTGGAAAGAGGTTGGAAGGGTGCTGGGGCCCAATTTAATCCTGAATAGTTCTGAAAGATCATGTATTCAGGCTTATCTTTTAGAGCTCACCATCAGATGACCTGTAAATGAGCCATATATTCATCTACCCATACATCACACACCTGAGTTTGTTTAAAAGTGGTTAAAAAAAAGTTACAGTCTCATCCAGGGATGCGAATAGCCTTCCTGTCATGCAACGTGTACTGGGTAGTGGATTATGGCAGATGTAGTTGAATCAAAATTTAACACCTTATCATTAGATCTCCCTTTTGATCCATTTTACTGTTCTTCTAGTGTTTAATACTTTCTACTTTCTTTTCTATCGAGGTTTTCCCCTGTTTTATCTTGTTATTGTTGTTAGTTTTGTTTGTTTGTTTGTTTTGGATGTTTTCCTGTCTAAGAAATCGAGGATAGGTAAATCTATGGAGACAGTACATGGATTAATGGTTTCTTAAGGGCATGGCAGGGGAGGTTGGGGGGAAATGTGGAGCTAATCATAATGAGTTCACAAAAGAAGAAAATGTTCTAAAATTGTAGTAATGATCGTACAACTTTTCTTAATAAGAATGATAAAACTGTATGATATGTGGATTATGTGCCAATTATGTAACTTTTTTTTTCTAAAACAAAAGAGTTCTTGAGAACTTCCATGTCTGTGACTCTGTGCTAGACAAAGGAGGACAAGAACAAGCCCCTGTGCTTACATTCTCCGAGGAGAGGACCCGCAAGACGGGCACCTCAGCGTCCAGGGTGATGCGCTAAATCACAGGGTTTGAGACACTGAGGAAGAGCCTCATGACGGAAACCTGCTTCAGCTCCTGTGTGGCTTTGGGGTGGGAAATGGCAGGTGACGGCTGGTGCGACTGTGGTAAGATCGAAGTAGGACATGTTCCTTTGCTCATCAAGCAGGAAGACCTCAAATCCATGCCATTTAAAAAAAATTTATGTTGTTGTTTTCTTTTTTCCCATTCCCGGAAGCAAAACTTGTTGTTCACGATCAGCTTACTTGCTGGATGGTTGGCTTGATTATCAAACTTGGACTCTTTTCTGGAATTGGAACATTGACAGGGCAAAGACGAGTCTGGTACTGTTGCTTACTACTTACACTTTCCACTCCATCCCTCAAGTCCTTAGACCAGGCATTCTAACCCACTTTTCTTAGAGCCCCTGCCTCTACTACCCAATACAGATTCCATGCTAGGCCTTGCAAGATTAAGTTAAAGGCTTTTCTTCCACCACAGGTTTGGATCTTAGCATCAATGTCAAGAGTTAAACCCATCACTCCAGGCAATAGAAAACGTTCTCCCCCCTGAGAACAGTGGATTTGTCTTGCTGTCTTTTTAACGGGGTGGGATTTTCCTCTACTCAGCAGTTGCCTCGCTTTGTTGGTTATACCTAATTGGGTTTAACTTGCTCTGAACCAACAGGACGGGCAGACAAGTGGACTGTGTTTGTTTCTAGGGCTTCAAATTTGAGTCATAGACCCCCTCCAGAGACCAAATGCCCACTGGGGATTCTATCCTTCTCTAGCTGTTTGTTCTGAAAACAAAACTGTCATCAGTTTTGGACCTAGGGCTTCGAGAATGTTGTAGCAGTTACATGATAGTACAGCTGAGCGGAGTATGCCCAGTGGTGTTAATTGGGGTCAACTTCAACATGCGGTTGAGGTCTGTGATTGCTACCAGGATGACCGAAGAGTCTTGAAAGCCACACATCAACAGCGGCATCATTAGGGAAGTGTGGGTGTTGGCACCAAAATGATTCATCAGTTAAGTGTGTGTCCTGTGTTTCAGCTGACATTTATTATTTTAATACAAATATCTATGCAGTAAGTGATAACAATAACTTTTTCCCCCCTCAGCCCAGCTTGCTTCCCTCAATAGCTCTAGAAGGCTGAAACTTTATGCTCTTTGTTTTTTGAAACTACTATTAGCCTCAGGTCAGAGCTGTCATTGCTGAATCACATGATTTTGTCTGAAAGTGCTGTTGTAATTTAAAGATGTACTTAGAAAATGGTTTTATTGGCATATAGTTCACATTATCATACAATTTATCAGCTCAATCCTATTAAGAAGAGTTTTGTAATCATCACCACAATCAATTTTAGAACATTTTCTTCTTGGAGTCCTTGTTGTTAGCTCACCATGTTCCTACAACCTCCCCTGCCATGCCCTTGGGCAATTATTAATCTAGTTTCTGTCTCTATAGGTTTATCTACCATGGATTTCATATACAGAAAACATACAAACCCAAGGCAAAAACCAACAACAAAAATCCTCAATTGAAAGAGAGTAGAAAGTATTAAAACTGGAACAATTTTAAAATTGGTCAAAAGTCAGATCAAATAATAAGATGTTAAATTTTAACCTCACTACATCTGCCATCATCAGATTTCCAGTGTGCTCTGAAAGCTATCCTCACCCCTGGACTGTGGTCAGAGGGGATTCATTAGAGGCTTAATCCATGTGGGGAGCCTGTAAATGGAGTTGAGGCTTCTACTGCCGTTCATAGCCTTCTGCAAACTGGGTGTCACAATTTATGCTCTAATACCATTCTCTCCTCTGGATTTAGTTTTATTAGTTACAATTCTTGGATCACACAAGTTGATTGCTTCTACCATGTGGACAGCTCACTTAGATGACTGCTAAAACTTTTAGTTTGGAAAGTTATTTATGCCACTACTATTGGCATTAACTAACATTCAGTCATATACAGGAATTATGATGTACAAGGAAAGTAATGCTTCAAGCTGTGATCTGCAGGTCATCATTTCAAAACCACCAGCCGCTACTCAGGACAACGACAGGGTTTTCTGTTCTTGTAAAAAGTTACAGTCTCAGAAGTTCACCAGGGCAGTCCTACCCTGTCTGGTAGGGTACTGTGAGTCAGCATCAACTCAACAGTGAGTTTTGGAGGATTCTTTTGGTCCTAGTATGGTGGGAGATGCAGCGAGCGTGTGTGCATCTGACTTCAAGAGTTAACTGCATTGGGAGACATCAACCAGAATAATGCCACTGCTTATCAATAGTCATCCAACCAGGCCCCTAGTCATTGAGATAAGTCACTTATAATAGTAAGTGAGCTTACAATTGGAAATCAGTTTTTTCCTGACGAAGCTTTTGGCTTCCAGAGTGACCTTGGGTAGGTCCCACACATCCCTGATACTTGCAGTACAGTTTGGATAGGACACAAAGCCTTGATCCCCCAGGCTCTACCAGGCTCTTCATATGTAAAACTAGGGTAATATTGCACATCTCAAAGATTTACTGTGGGGCCCCAATGAAGTGATGTTTGTAAAGCACGAGGCATGGTTTATCATAACAAACAAACAAACAAACAAACAAACACTAATTCACTGCCTATGAGTTGATGCTGGCTCATGGTGACCCTCGAGAAGAGGGTAGAATTGCCCCTGTGAGTTTCTGAGACTGTAACTCTTTCCTAGGGTAGAACGCCCAGTCTTTCCCTTGCTGACTGACCATCGATGCTCAAGAAATAATATTTGCTGTTCCGATTGCCTCACTGACAAGCACATCATGTCCCTCACTCTACCAAGAACGGGCGCTGACTTATTGCCAAGAAGAGATAGGCTGCACATTTAGGTTTGAAACTGTTTGGAGAACAGGAATCACCAGCCCAATTGGACAGCGCAGACTGGATTTTGGCACTCCTCTCTGGCCAGTATTTGACCAATGTGTCCTGATGCTGCAGACAACCTGAGACCAAGGGATGAGATGGGCTGAAGCTGTGCAGTGGGCCTGTACCTCGCTCCTCATGCCTTGAGGCGTGAAGTCACTAGTCCCGAAGTTCTAAAACACCAAGGGGAATGGTGCGGGGCGTGCTGGGGGAGGAGACATGATGAAATGTGATCATAAACATTGTGGCTGCATTGGTGTGCTGGATACTCTGTTAGGAGCCTAAGCAACAACAATCCATAAGTCAGTCTCTGTTGTCAGAGAATTCATTTCTCCCAAACGAGTGCATGGCAGAGGAGCCATGGTGGCATACTGCTTATACATTGGCCTGCTAACTGCAAAGTCAGCAGTTCGAAACTACCAGCACCTCTATGGGAGAAAGACAAAGCTTTCTACTCCTGTAGAGAGCCACCATCGTGGAAACCCACAGGGGCAGTTTTCCTTTGTCCTGTAAGGTCACTATGGGTCGGCATTGACTTGATGTTGGTGAGCTTTTTTGTTTTTCTTTTGAGTGGGTGGCCCAGTAGTCACATAGGCCATGCCACCGCAGTCACATAGGCCATGCCACCACAGGGCAGGGAGAACAGCACAGACTTGGAGAGGTTGTTGTTAGCTGTTAGACTAGTCAGATGCCAACTAGTCGGTTCTGACTCATAATGTCGCACTCCTATACCACAGCAGGAAACACTGCCCAGTCCTGCACCAGCCTCACGATTGTTCTTCTGTTTGAGCCCATTGTTGTAGCCACTGTGTCCATCCATTGTGTGGAGTGCCTTCCTCTGCCTTGCTGCCCTGCTGCTTTCCCGAGCATGTTCTTGTCTAGGGACTGGTCCTCCTGACATGTCCAAAGTATGGAGATGAACTCTCGCCATCCTTTGCTTCTAAGAAGCATTCTGGCTGTACTTCTTCCCAAACAGATTCGTTTGTTCCTTTGACTGACTATGGTACTTTCAATATTCTTTACCAGCACTCTCACTCAAATGCCTGATTCTTCCTTGGTCTTCCTTAATCAATGGTCACCTTGTTAGAGACTTAGGATAGAGTGCTAGACGTGAGGTCTGAAGGAGAGGTCGGGGAAGAGGAGGACATGGTTAAGGAACAGATGCGACATCAAAAGTACTCAGAATTGTGTCTTCCCTGTGGGAGACCAGGTTCAATTCCTAGCCAATGCACCTGGAGCATAACCAGCAGCCATCTGTCAGTGGGGTCTGGTTCTGTGTGTGGCTATGATGCTGGGCCACCTTCAGTGGACCTTCCAGAAGAAGATACACTAGGAAGAAAGGTTCGGCAATCACCTTCCAAAAATCAGCTAATGAGAGTCCTATGGGTCACAATGAGCTGATCATGGGGATAACACCGGACAGGGCAGCATTTCTTTCCATGGTGCACAAGGTCACCAGGAGTCAGGGCCACTCCACAACTAACAACAACAACATGAAGTGTTAGCCCCAACTGAGCAGATGTTTATACGTGTACACACAAGCATATGTGCATGCGTGTGCATCGCCCTGGGTGTTTAGTGCACGGTGGAAGGAGTATTTGACAATGGTGCCTGGTGTGAGGCAGATGTTGTAGAATGCTCTGGGGTGAGAACAAGCAAGGAGCGTTTGAAGAACTGCTTTTCCAACGGCTCTTGATGCTTT
>NW_022111369.1:67215832-67219390 GCF_000313985.2 Echinops telfairi | reverse complement strand
AGGCCTCCTACACCCTCCTCACCACCGATTTGGATCACTGTTGTTCCCTTGTCCCTGGGTTTGTTAACACCCCTTCCTTTGCCACCACCTCCCCCTCTCCCAAGTTCCCCCGGAACTGTCTGTCCCATTGTTTTCTCCTCCAGATTGTTCATCCAGCCTATCTTATTTAGACAGACCCACGGAGATAATAACATGCACAAAAACAAGACACAGCAAAACAAAGCAACAAAGAAAAGAAAAGAAAACAACAACAACCAAAAGCCAATGACAAAAAACAACAACGAAAAAGAAAAGCCTGTAGTTAGTTCAAGGACTGTCTGTTGGCCTTTACGAGTGTTTCCAGGTTGAGTCTGACGAGGTGCCAAGCTCCGGCCCCACCGTCTACTTTCGGTGTTTCCTGGGGACCTCGCATACAACTCTATCTTGGCTCTTCATCTTCCTCTCTAACTTTCAAAACTTTTACGACGACTGTTCTCCCTGCAAATCCGTGTGCCGTATGCCTTTCTGAAGGCAACCTCACTACCGTGAGACTGTGAGAGCCAGAACTCGATGCTCGTATATGTCAACACACTAATTCCAATGCATATTGTACCTACGCATACTCTTCTTCAAAGTAGATAAAGTGATTTTACTGAGCCCCTGCTAATCATAGGTTCTTTCCCAAATCTTTCTCGGTTATTTATGAAGGTTCATTACCTCACTATTTGGATTTGTAATTCTTGGATTCCAATTAAATGGAATAAGGATTCCTGATGGTGAAATGGAGAAACTCTTGGCTGCTAACTGGAAGGTTGGTGGTTTGAACCCCTCAGCTGCCCCGCGGGAGAACAGACCTGGTGATTTGCTCCCAGGAAGAACCGTAACCCCAAACCCAACTCACTGCCACCGAGTAGTTCTGACTCACCGCAGCCTAGAGGGCAGGGTAGAGCGGCCCCGTGTGTTTCTGAGATGGTAACTGGTGGTTTTGAACTGCTGGCCTCACAGTTGGCACTCTAATGCATAGCCATTATGCCACCAGAACTATAACCTAGGATGCTATGGGGAAAGTTGTGTTCTGTCCTGTAGGGTTGCTATAGTCAGAATTGACTCGATGGTCCACATCAGTACTAACCACTCTGCTGATTTTTTTTTTGCGAATGTTTCATCACGTACCTTTCCTTTTAACCTGTCTTTTCTTTGGACCGGAGGATTGGCCAATGGACACCATGATCCACATTTTGCTGCTCTAAGTAAACATTGTTTGGCACCCAGCTCCTTCATGCGTGCGTGGTGTGTGGTTGCTTTTATGCTGGGCTGCGGAGCTGGGCCCTCCTGACAGAGACCATGCAGTCCGTAAAGCCTAAGATAGGCGGCGCTCTTGAACCTTGACAAAAGAAGTTGTCAGGCTCTGCTCTTGGGAAGCCGCTCCTTTGCCTGTCAGCCCCTTTCTCTTTGTCTAGTGTTTGCGATCCTTTCCCCATGTGGCTCAGGTGGTTGCTTTTCACCCTCTACTTACCCTCATTGAGAGCGATCCCTCTGGACGAGGTGTTTTCCAGTGGGCAGAAAGCAGGGGTCACCCTTTGTTCCCTTGCTGGCCCTTCCTTTGCTGGTGGGATCCCTGACTCAGATTACAGGAAGGTGGTTGTACCCTTTGCTGCCCGACTGCCAGTGTCCAGCTGACCTCAGGTTGCATGGCTTTGGGGCTACCAGACAAGATTTCCTATCTGCAGCCCAGCTTGATTCTCTGATACAACTCCTCAGTGAAAGCCTTGGTAGTTTGATCATTTTTGACAGCTAGTTGATCCTAGTCATTATAAGCAGGTGTTGCAGAACCAGATTGTCCATTAAATCACAAATCTGCCACTTACTGGTCATGGGAATTTGGGTAAATGGTTTCCTCTTGTTTCTTATCTGTGATGTTATTGTGCTATTACCTTCCTCCCGTGGCTGTGGGAGGCATACTGGCCTATCCACGAGCTCCCTGCTATTTCCCAGCCTCTCTTGCTGTGACTGAGGCCATGCGACAAGTGCTGGCCAATGAACTGGGAGTGGAAGTGTTGCGTCATTGCAAGGCTGAGGCAGTCAGACGACAGTGACCTCCTTCATCCCTCTGTTTCCCTACCATGATGCCCTGGGGTGGTGTCTCAAGAGAGAAGGGGCTAGATTCCTTTAGTTTTCAGGCAGGAGAGAGTCTCTGCTTACTTAAATTAAAATTTGCATGAGCAAGAAATCAAGTGTGTTGTTCTACTGAGATTTTAGACTGATGTTTTTGCTGTTGTTCAATCACAAGTTCTTGCTCTGCGCCCTCGGGTTCCCAGGCTAGAAACCTTCATGGAAGCAGACTGCTGCATCTTTCTCCCTCGGAGTGGAGTGGCTGGTGTGTTCGGTCAACTTCTCAGTGAGGAGGCAACTGCTTCCTCTGCGCCACATGGACTCACTTACCAATGTGTTCCATAGGCAAGTCTGTCTAAGCACTCTTTGAAAGAATAGTAGCATTAATACATACAGACACTGAGATGCTTGTGATTCGTTTTGTCATCTGGCCGATCCCACCTCACAGCAATGGCAAATGTCCAGAGCAGGTCTGCACTCACTTCCCAGGGTTTTCTCACGGGGACCATCCTTTAGAAGCAGATAGCCAGCCCTTCCTTCTGAGGCATCTCTGGGTGAATTTGAACTTCTAAGGTTAGTAGTCCCGTGGGTAACCACTTATTCCATTGAGAAAGTCCTAGTGGCTAACATGTTAACGCTGTAAAATATTTTCCATTGTAGTTTATTACAATGATTGTTTAGAGGACCACAATTCCTAATACTGATTTTTATGTTTTCCATCCAGATTGTTATCACTGCACTTATTACTCTACTTTTGAAGCCTGAGACTCACGTCTGAAAAGGGATTGTAGCACACAGACACACACAAAGCTGTTCAGAGATATTATAGTCTCCATTTGAATCTAGAAATCTGGGGTGAAACAAACAAAGAAATCGAGGGTGGAAGGAAAGAAGAGTTCTCTGCTCATCTTAAATAACAATATTCGGACAGCACATCTGTCGTGGAAAGACTGTCTCTGAAGAAGAAAAGGGAATTGATGTGTCTTGCTACCGCCTGTTGTGTAGCTAAGGATGCTCTGTTGCATGAAGCAAACGGCCATCGCATCTTAGTGTTGTTTTCGCAACATGCTTTCCTTGTGTGTGTTTCAGTGAGTGGAAAGGCGTTCCAAGTTTCAGTAGGATATCCCACTGTTATATCTTGCAGTGTTAATCATTTTCATCTTTCGGGGGCATCTCCTTTGGAACAAAAGAACAAACCAAAGTGTCTTGGAAGAAGTACAGCCAGCCCGCTCCTTAGAAGTGAGGATAGGGAGACTGTGTCTCCCACACGTTGGGCAGGTTAGCATGTGAGACCGGTCCCTGGAAAAGGATGCCACGCTTGGTAAAGTGGAGGGGCAGGCAAAAAGGGGAAGCCTCTCCTCAAGACGGATTGGCACATGGCTGCAACCAGGGCTCTGGCATAAGAACCTTTGTGTCGAAAGCGCAGGACTGGGTGGTGCTTCCTTTGACGGCACCGAACAACCACCG
>NW_022111369.1:67213304-67215202 GCF_000313985.2 Echinops telfairi | reverse complement strand
TGAGGCTTCTGTCTTGATGTCTTTTTCTGTTGCTTGGCCTTCTTTCTTGATGATGTGTTCAAAGTAAGTCCAAGCTTCACCATTCTCACTTCTAAGGAACATCTTATTTCTTCTAAGATGTATTTGCTTCTCCTTCTTGGTTGATCATGGTAGTCAATATTGTTTGCTAGCACTACGGCTCGAGCCTACCAATTCTGCTTCTGTCCTCCGTTTCATGGTTCAGTTTCCACATGCCTATGAGGTCCCATACTTTGGACATGCTAAGAGAGACCAGTCCCTGGAGAACAGCATGAGACTTGGTAAACTAGAGGGGCCGCCAAAAGGAAGAAGACCCTCAAGGGGATCGACTGACACAGTGGCTGCAGCAGTGGGCTCAAGTGTGGGAACAATTGTGAGGATGGTGCTTTGCTTTGTGTGTGTGAGGTCGCTGTGCATAGGAACTGACTCCATGGCAAACACCACTGCACCACCAGCGTGAGGCCCTTGAAAAGGCCAGGACTGGGTCATGAGCCCCTTAGTCGTCAACATGACATGATGTCACAAACCATGAAAAGTCTGAAATGCCCAGCTTAGGACTTTGCATTGTAGGTGAGGTTACAGTAACTTGATGCAATATGTGTTTTAGAAAGATAGTCCTGGGCACGAAACATGGAAGACGGTAAAGAGAAGGAAGACAGTAAGCTCTTGGATGAAGTAAGGAGACGTGTGTATGCATGACTGGGGACTTGGAGCCAGCAGAAGCTGGCATAGTAACATGGCCTTTATTAGCATTTATCATCATTTATTATTCAGTAACAGAGAGGCTTCATACTTTAGGGTATGACCACCGTCCTTTTCCTCTGCTATCTAAAGAGAAACAATCCCCTCAGATGCAGGCAGCGGGCTGTGGAGATAGCATGGATTGCATAAACTTTGAATTCTAGATTCAAATTGTAGGTAGGAATGCCCCTACGAGGTGCATTGGTTAAATGACCTTGCCTCTCTGAGCTTCAGTTTCCTCTCCTGTAATCTTAGTTGTTGAGAAGATTAAATAATGGAATTCTCTCTTTCACCTTCTGTAGCCACTGCCTTCCTAGATCCCTCCGTGATCGACGTGTGACCTCTCCCTTTCCTCATTTGGGCTTCCCTGTCTCTGGGTCTTTTCTCTTTTTACTTCAGGGAAGAGTTACAGTCTCAGAAACCCTCAGGGGTAGATCCCCCCTGCCTGGCAGGGTCACTTTGACTTGCCATCAACTCAATGGCAGTGAGTTGAATTGAGTTGCGTTTCCCTGTGTCTATGCTGTTTCTTCTAACTTGCACATGAACAGACTTAGGACACATTCTACGCTGATATTTTCTTTTAGTCTACACTGACGGGTTTCCAGTTGAATCACATCCAGAGGTATGGAGGTTAGGATCCAACGTATATTTTGTGTGGACACAACTCACAACCAAAATGTCTTTCTTCCTCTTAATTGGCTTGGACGTGTATGCTCTAATGTCACCGTCTCACCCAGAGAGTTTTGTTTTGTTTTCCACAGAAGGGCAGCTTTGTGTCACCTCTGGCAACGTTTCTGTTACCTTGCACTGAAGTTCAGGAGCCTGACCCTTTTCTTTATTGAGTGTTGGTTTTAGCTTCCTTTCAGATATGTATCTGATAGGCTCTCACTAATTAAATGAGAGTCGTCCTTCACTTTGATGAAGTTCCAGAAAAGCATTCAACAACACAGATGGGTTTCCTCCTCTTTATGTGGCCCCTGGAAACTGCCCTCTAATCCTCGGATAACTCAATCTTGCCTGACACAACTTTGTTTTTCTGAGCACCATGGATGAAGACGGTGGCCAATTCTGTTTCTATTTTTGCCCAGGAAGGCCTCCTCTATCTCATCCATCTTTTTTTTTTTTTTTTGGGGGGGGGG
>NW_022111369.1:67194552-67213204 GCF_000313985.2 Echinops telfairi | reverse complement strand
GATCTTGAGTTCCTATTCTATTTACCCACGGTGGTCATTGATTGCACATAATATCTCATCAACAGTCCTTGGGCTCAGAAATCAAAAGGATTCCTCCAATCTTTTGTAAATGGTATAGTCATTGTCTTGGGATGTTCAAGTACCTGGTAAAAGGCACGTCTTTGTCCATTAAGCCACTTGTGGTTATAGCTTGGCTATGGCTTCCACGAGAGAAGTAATCTTCTCAATTCTCAGAGATGAATTTCCAGTGATGCCAATGGATGTTTCCCTCAGGTTTCACAGGTCATGTTCTTACTCTGTTGGGTCCTCCCATGACTGTGTGCCTGGGACCAAGGGCACAGAGTGCAGTTCAGAATGCCGACTGATGTTGGGCTCGCAGATCCCGTCAAGGCAGATCTAAAGTATTGGAGTTGTCCCAGAGCATCGTGGAACCCATCCCCTCCTTTTTGGTGTTAGAGAACAAGAAGCTCATCCAGGCTGGTCTCTGACATCCCTCTGTTCCTTCCAAGAGTTAGACGCCGAGTTTTATATTTTAGTGTGGCCCATCACAGAGGACTAGGGACACTTTGTTTTACTTTAACAAGCTTCGGGAGGATGAACCAAGGCACTGGTATTAGAATCATGAGCATCTTTCCGTCTAAGTCCCAGTGATCTTAAATACCTTAAAATTAACAACCGATGGAAACCTTTCAGGTGGCTAAAAGACTTCTTAATGACATCATGCCTCCGGTTTTCTCTCTCAAATTGCCCTTTTTCTTCTTCTTTTTTTTTCTAAAGTTACTTTAGGGATCATCTTTCGGAAGAAAAACAAGGCTGGCTTATAAACCACCTTATCACCTGTTTATCCAGAGTGAAGGGTGAAGACACTATTAAGTGTGAAACAACAATGAATTTCATGGGTGTTAGCCTGTAGTTCCATGACTGACCTTCGAGGAATGAGTGTGTCAGGCAGCTTAAGGGCAAGAGACCCTGGATGCCATTGCTTCAGGGAAAAGAAGCGACAGGATCGCATATTGCTGAATCGATTTTCTGAACAAATACTGAGAAACATCCACCCTTCAATTTTCAGCGTCTCACCTGTGCACCCGAGAAAACATTTATGGAGATGACTGCACAGTCCAATACTGACCCCAGTGAGGAGTAAATGCTATTGTGCCTCCTGGAGGAGAGTGAGGTGGGAGTGGACAAATAACACACGGGTGACTAAGAAGGGAAGACAAACGGGACAGCCAGAAATGTGTCTCAAGAGAAAGCCGAGAAATCTTTCTGGAACCTTCTAAGTCATTCAATTAAACTAGGCAGGTCTAGGCTGAGTCAAGACCTTTGGTAAATGAGTTAATCATTTAAGGAATAAGGAAACTATGCACAGGCCTGGAGGTGAAAGGTTAACGGGCAAGGTTTCAAAAACAATTTAATTAAGTAGACAGTAATAGACTATAACTAATATGCCCTGCATTCTCTCATTAAAATAAGAGACTGATTTGAATGGAATAATGTACTCTGAATCCAAGTCATAGGAAAGAATAATTTGGAACCTGAGGAAAGTTGAAATCTTGGGATATAAATGAAAGAACCGTGTGGCATGGAGCACACACACACACACACACACACACACACTGCCATGGAGTTGCTTCTGACACACAGGCATGCTGCATCGGGTTTCCGAGAATCTCAGTCATGAGGGGAGCACACAGACTCACCTGTCTCCCTCAGAGTGACTGGTGCATTTGAACCACTACTGACCATGGCATTAGCAGTCAAACACCCAAACCTGAGTCCCCATATCTCATTATGTCGCACATAGCATAAACCAGTGGGTCTCAACCGGTGGGTCTCGGCCCCTTTGGGGGGTCAAACGACCCTTTCACAAGAGTCACCTAAGACCATCAGAAAACACATGATGATTTACATTACAATTCATAACAGTAACAAAATTACACTTATGAAGTAGCAGCGAAATAATTTTATGGTTGGGGGTCACCACAACATGAGGAACTGTATTAAAGGGCCGCAGCACTAGGAAGGTTGAGAACCACTGGCATAAACAAACAAACAAACACAAAAACTTCTTGTAGCCAAATGGATTGACTCTGGTTCACGCGATGTGTCCCAGAGTAGAAATGCTCCCCAGAGTTTATTTGGCTCGTAGACAGTGATTTGGAGGTGGATAAATCATCAGGCCTGTCTTCCATGCCATCATTGTGTGAGTCTAGGTTAGTAGCGAATGTACTAACCTCTTGTGCCATCCACTGAGTTGATTACAACTCATAGTGAGTCGACAGCACAGGGTAGAACTGCCCCGTTGGGTGTATAAGGCTGTACATCTTTACGGGAGCCGAAAGCCTCATCCTTCTCCCTCAGAGAGGCTGGTGGGTTCAAACTGGTGACCAGTATGGAATCCACTGGGTTAGCAGCCCATTTTTTAACGCACTAGACACCAGTGCCTTCCCAGGGACCTGAGCATAAACTCCTTGGCATCAAGTTGATAGAGCAATCCTATAGGACAAGGTAGACCTGTCCCTGTGAGTTTCTGAGACTGTAACTCTTCACAGAATTAAAAGCCCCGTCTTTATCTGAGAACGAATGGTGTTTTCGAACTGCTGTCTTGCAGTTTGCAGCCCACTCTGTGTAACCACTATGCCACCAGGCACAGGGACTGGAAAAGTGAGGAGTTCAGGAAACTGATTCTGGAGTCGGAGTGCCTTGATTTCGATTCTCTTTGTGCTTCTGTGTCTTTTTCTGTCAAATGGAGACCACCTTATCTATCTTGTGGGGATGTGGGGGGACTAACCATGTAAAACACTGGGTCCAGTCTCTCTACTTTGCGAATGCTTGCTATCGCTTGCTGTTATTATGCAAGCTTCGATTTCAATCCACTTGACTCTTCTGGGTTGGTGGTTTGAACGACTTGACTTAATTTTAGCAATGCTGTATTTTTGGAGATCCGGAGTCTCTGTCAAGTCGATTCCAACTCACGGCAACACCACGAGTAGACCTGTGGTCTATAGGGGTTTCAAGGACTGATATTTCAGAAATATATCACCCAGATTTTCTTAAGACCCTCTCACATACACTCAGTAGCCAAGCGTCTTAACGTGTGCACCACACAGGGACTCTTCCCTGGGGGGTGGGGGTGGCAAATGATCTTATTAAAAAAGTAATTCCACAAGGTTCCGTCTTTACACGACCTTCGTTGTGCATACGCCTACCGATTCAAGTGCTTTCTTGCCAGTAAACATCCTGCGGGAACCTGTGCAGAAGGAATTCCGTTCCGTATTACCTGCAGGTCCAAAGGCGAAAGAGGAGGCTTTCTGCTCCGGGAAAACAGTGGCCGTCTCGGGGACCCCCCCAGGGTGGCTACAAGGCAGCACAAGGACTCGGTGGCAGTGCGTTTGCTTCGGTTTGGGGTAGTTATCCTCTAAGAGGTCACCTAGCGCCCACCACGCTTCCCCTTGGCTCACTTCTGGAAACGGGGCTCTCTGTGATCTGGTTGCCCCTGAGGTTACCAAGGATGGGAGATGACCTACGTCTGGCCAACCGCTGGGTTACATCGCTCTATGGCTCAGCACCACGAAGCAACCATCACACGCACAGCTTCCCCTTCTGGGACTTCCACGGAGCAGCAGCAGCGAGCCTGGCAAGGGCCTGGTTGGGGAGGTTGGCAGTGGGGTGGGGTGGGTCTGCAATGCGAAGTCGTGAGCTCCTCCTAGAGGCCCCACTCGGCCAGTGCCCACAAGGAAAGGCGAAAGGCAGGGAGCTTTCATCAGCGAGTGGGCAGTTGCTACCGCAGGGGAAATCTGGCAGAAGGGCAAGTCGCGGGCGGGGGAAACTCCCTTCCCGACATGGCCCCCAACAGCTGACTCGGTGCTTCACTGGCGCGACCTCCAGAACTGCCTGATTGTTTTGCATTATCAGCAAGCTATTAGGAACCCACATGATAAATGACAGCCTATTTCCTCACTTCTGTTGTTGAGAACTTCACCAAAGGCCATCACACTCAGCAGTCACACTGGACCAGAACCCTCTCTCCCCCTCTCCTTCCCCACCGCCCCCCAAGTAAAGATCTCCCCTGAGTGTGACTGATCACAGGAATGGCAGAACTCCAGCTGGGGAGAGAAGAAAGATGGGCAGTGGGATTAAAGTGGATGGAAAAGTTAAAAGAGTCAGGGTTTTTATTTTTGCAATGTGCCCCTCTGCTAACCATTATTTCAAAGCTTCCTGAATGGAAACAAATCAGGAAACAGAAGTGGGACTAATAAAACTTGGAGAACATCTGGGGATAGCATTGGGGGTCGTTAATAACACCATGACTGTGTGAGTCCTTGGGTCCTACATAAACAGGGCTAATGTCCTCTTTTCCCTTCCAGTGTCTCCGTGATTAATTATTCGGGACAAGGAATGTCATTCAAAAGGTTAAGTGACTTGCCCAAGGTCACCCATAATGGCTTAAGACAGAGCAGAGCATTAAGAGGACGCTCTTATCATTTAGTTTCTTCGGCCCTCTAAGCTGGTGCTTGGCTTCCCTGCCTGGGCCCTTCTGTGAGTCCGTCGGCCAGGGGGTGGTGTGGGGGCGGGGTGTGATCTAGTTCATTTTCACATTCTCCACTGCTGTTACTGTTATACACTCAGCCGGAAGATTTGTATCATAAAACAAATGCCCGTTGCTTTCTGGGGTGACTGATCTGATTGGCCTGACCTTTTGCCTAAGCCCCAATCCATCAGGCCTCAAAGAACTTATTTTATGCTACACTCATCTTCTTCTTCTTGTGGTAAGAACGGTGTGTCCTTCTGGTCTTCAATTATTATTATTTTTAAAAATATTGTTTTTTAGCTTCTTTTCCTACTCATTTGGTTATTCATTCATCGAATGAATTTCTGAAGTGAACATGGACTTCGTGTCAGGTGCAGTGGGGGGTTAGGGAGTCACTTAGACAGCGATATAAACTACTTTGGGGACTTAGGAAACTGTTCCCAAGGAAGGCTAACTAAACCGGGACTTGTAGGCTGAGCAGGCATTGGCTAAGTAACGATGGGCCTTGAAGAATTCACCCCAACAACAGGCTCTTGTATCTGAGCCAATAGAAAGCAAAGACCTGCAGATAAAGGCAAGGTATTCCATTTGGAAAGAAGAGGACTTGGAAAGACATGGCTTTCCAGGTATGACGGTTGTTGGGAAGCATTGACTGTCTCCTACGAGCAATGGGAAGTCGATCAAGCTGAAAGCCAGTTGCCATCAAATTGATTTGACTCATGGTGACATCATGTGGATCAGAGTAAAACTACTCCATTGGGTGGCCAGTTACTGGATCTTTCAGGAGTAGATCTTCAAGGTTTTCTTTTGAAATGCCTCTGAATGGACTTGAACCGCCAACCTTTCAATGAGCAACTGAATGTATTCAACATTGTCACCACCCAGGGTCTTGGGAAGTCTCCAAGGTTTTAAATACATTTGCTTCCAGCTTCGCCTCTTTTGATAATCCGAGGGAAAATAAAATGGCAGAGGACCAGGGAGCAGGGCTCTCCTAAGCCTTTATGAAAATGGGGTGTTAATTCTCCCTAGGACGTTGATTACAGTAAATATACCCACCATATCCGGAGATTTAGTCGAGTGAGTAACCCTGTGAAAAACTTTTCATTCAGACAAATGTGTGCATAAGCAAATGTCTTGAAGAAAGCTGATGGTGCCCGACTATCCAAAGATATAGCATCTGGGGCCTTAACGGCTTAAAGGTAAACAAGTGGCCATCTAGCTCAGAAGCAACAAAGCCCACATGGAAGAAGCACACCGGCTTGTGTGATCACAAGGTGTCGAAGGGATCAGGTATCAGGCATCAAAGAACAAAAAATCATATCATTGTGAATGAAGGGGAGTTCAGAGTGGGGACCCAAGGCCCATCTGTAGGCAACTGGACATCCCCTTACAGAAGGGTCATGGGGAGGAGATGAGCCAGTCAGGGTGCAGTGTAGCAACAATGAAACATACAACTTTCCTCTAGTTCCTAAATGCTTCCTCCCCCCACTATTATGATCCCAATTCTACCTTACAAGTCTGGCTAGACCAGAGGATGCACACTGGTACAGAGGGGAACTGGGAGCAAAGGGAATTGAGGACCAGTGGTGAGAGTGGTGATACCGGGAGGGTGGAGGAAGGACGGGGTAGAAAGGGGGAAATGATCACAAGGACCTACATGTGACCTCTTCCCTGGGGGACGGACAACAGAAAAGTGGGTGAAGGGAGATGTCGGGCAGTGTAAGATATGACAAAATAATAATTTATACATTATCAAGAGTTCATGAGGGATGGGGGCGTAGGGAGGGAGGGGAAAAATGAGGAGTTGATGCCAGGGGCTTAAGTGGAGAGCAAATGTTTTGAGAATGATGAGGGCAATGAATGACAAATATGCTTTATACAATTGATGTATGTATGGATTGTGATGAGTTGTATGAGTCCCTAATAAAATGACTAAAAAAAAGAAAAAGAAAAAAATTTAAAACCTCTTCATTCATTGGCTAAATCCAATTTCCAGAGCAACGGAGTCATATGATCCAATAACTTCATTCCTGGTTATAGGTCCGGAAGCGTCGAAAGAAGCACCTCAGCCAGCTCTTGCACACCATTGTTTATGGTAGCTCTGTCCACTGCCGCTCAAAGGCGGGGAAAATGCAAGTGCCCGCAACGCAGGAGTGAGACCGAGAAAGCGTGGCCCATATGAGTAGTACATACACGGACTACTGCTCAGCCAGCGGGAGACCCGGAGTCTTGATGTGCACTACAGTATGGATGGAACTTGACTTGATATGCGCACAATAAATCAGGCCGCAAAGGACTACTATGATTTAATCTCACTTAGATAAAAGAATCGGAACGGATCAATGGAGAAAAAACCAAGTTTCTCGGTGGGTACTAGGTGTGGGAGGGAGTGGGGGGGGGGCATGGATTGCTATGGAACAATGGGTTTCATTTTACTTTTTTTTTTTTTTAAAGAGCGATTGAGAACAAGGTGGTAAATGGACTTCAGTGACCCAGGCAACTGAGAGAAGGAGATTAGGAAACAGCATGGCCAAGAAGAAACAATTCAGTTATAAAATTCCGTGATTGGAGTCCAAATGTCATGAGTGCTTCCGAAGTTACTGCGCCGTAGTCTTCACTGTGTGGGGAGTTGGAACACCAGGACCAGGGCTCCCACCTCCTGCTGGCTCTTCTTGAGCACAGCCTCTGGATTCCAGGCCTCTTTCTCCACTGGGGTGGAGAATCTTGGAAGGTTCTCATTGTTTCCCCCTGTGCACCTCTCCTACTGCTCTGCTAACCCCACTTCCAAAGAACCGCCACTGTGCTTGCTACTTCAGTGTCACCTCTTCTGCTGGCTGTGGGGAAGACCTGTCTTTCTGAGGCCTCTGTGGAAGTTACATAATCTGGTGTCAATTTGAGAGAATTAAGAGTGAAGGGGTGGAGGCTGGCCAGTCAATCAAGATATGACCAATGAAGCCTCTGGATGGGCCTGGCCTCTCCCTAAGGATTCTGGGAATTCCTGTTTTTTCCTGATTGGAGGCAGGAGACACCTCTCTCTCTTTTTCTTTCTCGTTCTCTCTCGGCTCACTCCCTTGGAGACTCTCTACTGACAAGGCTGACTCCCTGCAAGAAATCCCCGAGGAGAAGCCATATGGATCTACCCTAATGCAGCTTTGGGAGCTGAAGAAGCCACGTGGAGACCCCTCCCAGCACTGAGATGCTTACAACACCACTGGATCCACAGGACTTCCCACCCACTGGCCTGTGATCTTCCTGCATTCAGCATCATTGCATGTGTTTCATAAGTCAGAAAAGGAATTTATAGATTGGTATCAGACATATGGGCTAATATTGGATTTATGGACTTGATCTAGACTGGGCTGGGATGTTTCCTCAGTATTCAACTGCTCTTGTATATAAACCTTTTTCTTATATACATATGAGTGTTTATGCATTTGTTTCTCTAGTCTACCCGGACTAACACAGCCTCCCTCCCAGTAGAAGAGAGAAAAAAACAAACCCTCACTGCTGTCTAGTAGCTTTCTGACTCATAGTGACCCTACAGAACACAGTGGAACTGCTCCATTGGGTTTCCAAAGCTATAAAAACTTTATTGGAATAGAAAGTCTCATCTTTATCCCGGGGGGTGGGGTGGGGAAGCTGGTGGGTTTGAACTGCTGACCTTGTGGTTTGCAGCCTAATGCTTAAATCACATCGCCACCACAATGAAGTCAAACCTTATTGTTGATTAATCATAGCAGTCTGCCTCAGGGCCTTTGCTTGAGCTGCTGTGTCTGCCTGATAGTCACTTCCTTTAAAGGAGTCTCTGGGTGACTGGAGGCTCAGGTGTACACATGGAAACACAGAAGAAATTCCTGGCAGTCGACTTCTGAAAGGTGAGCCTCTGGAAACTGGGATGCACAGGGAAAGTGCCGGGAGTTGGAGTCTGCTTGATGGCAACAGCTAACTTCCCACATATCAGGTTTCCACTTCAGTGTTACTTCTCCCAAAGCTACAGTGGAGTCCCGGTGGCACTGTGGGAAATCAATACAAGTTGAAACAGAATAGACTCCATATCAATGGTGTGTGTGTGTGTGTGTGTGTGTGTGTGTGTGTTCAGCAGTTCAAAACCAACAGCCACACCATAGGAGAAAGATGAGGCCTTCTACTCTCATAAAGAATTACCGTCTCAGGAACCCACCGGGGGCAGTTCTACTGTGTCCTAGAGGGTTGCTACGGGTCAAAATTGACTTAAAGACAGTGCGTTTGGTGTTTGGGAGGCTTGTTCTACCTCCATCATTTAATAGCATTTTTACTTGTCCAATCCTCCTTGCCCTACTTTCCTGAACATTAAAAAAAAAACCCACCTATCTATCTTCTAATAATAAGAAGCTCTGGTGGCATTGTGGGCCAAGAAGGTCACAGCAGTTCAAACCCACAAGGTAGTCCGAGGGAGAAAGATGAGGCTGTATGTTTCTGTATAGATATATAGCCTAAGAAACCTACTAGGCTTTGCTGAGAGGGGAATCCGCCCCATGCAGTGGACTTGCTTTAGGTGTTTGGTATATCACTACCAGTTGCTCTTGAGTTCATTTCCTACTCACCGGCGTGCCTGGGGTTTCTGAGTGGAACTGTCTTCCACAGGGTTTTCCATGGCTGTGGTTGTTCAGACATAGATTACTAGGCCTTTCCTCTGAGGCACCTCTGGGTGGGCTTAAACAACCAACCTTTTGGTTAGTAGCTGGGCATTTAATCTTTTGTGCCACCTATGGGCTCTATCTTCTAATAGACTATGTGATTTACACAGTTCCTCGATGCTTATTATTTGCTGCCCATGCCCACCAAGCAGAATATGTTTTAAGTTTAAAAGTGTGTCTCAAATGTGTAGGGCAGTGCCCACTGGCATGAGAAATATCTGTTGGGTGGAGGAATGCTTTCTCTGCAGGATGATGTATCAGCTGGTTCTTTCTCTTGCCAAGCCGTGCTAGCTGTGGGTGCTGATGTCCTCAGAGTGCAAGCGCATCACTGCCCCTGGGCCCTCTGAAGTCCTCTCGAATTCAGTCAATTCTCCCTAGACTTGCAGGGATGAAACAAAGACTAAGCGATTGATCTCTGATAGGCACTGCAGATCAAAGAGGAAAGGGTTGACATATACACAAACACTTGTAGAATGAGGGGGAGCATTTCTGAACCCGGAGAACTGCCCTGTGCCGTGAACGCTCATGAAGCCAAGAGGCGGCCAGCAAGCAGACGCTGACCACAATCCAATCAACAAGGGCAGGAAGTCATCTATTTTTAATATTGCAATTGCTTTCCTGTTTTCCTTTTTCAGTGTGTTACCGCAGGATCCCCATTCCAAGAGGTTTGTTTGAATGCTTTCCTTTTAAAGTATGGATGCAGTGGATTGCCAGAGAGCAAGTGTGTGCTCCTTATTTTAAGAAAGCTGGTTCCTCTACCCGGAAGGACAAGCCTGGGCTGAGCTCAAGGCTGAGGGTCACCCGGGGGTGGCCCTAAGTGGAAGGCTGAGAGTAAGCACTCTTCTGGGGAATGTTGCGAAGGGTGTGTGATAAAGAGAGGTCGGATGTGAAGCAGGGCATCTCTTGCCAAGCTGATAGGCCTGGCAGTGAGTCCTCAGGGGTCTGACTCTGGATGCTCCACCCCACTTCCTCCCTCCCCACACCCCCACGGCACCGAAGGGAGACATTCTTTTCATGCCCAAAGCAGTCCCAGCCCTTCCTGGGTGTAATTTTCTGGCTAATTATGTGATTCAGCTGAGGGTTTGCAGACCCTGTCGTTTCTAAGCAGCGCAACAATTGCCAAGTGTCCGAAATTGGTTGGATAGAGCTCAGCCTCCATCCCATTTTCGTTATGAGTCCTTGGCCTGCCATGGTGGCCACGACTGAGCGGGACCAGAAGCAAAAGCAGTGGTTGAGATTCTCTGAACCCATTCTCTTGATCGCAGCGCAATCCTTGCTGCACGACACTATAGTCTGGCTCACTGGGTCCCAAAGCCCTCACCTCTGTTTGGCTGAAGCAGTTTGAGTTGAGCGGATTGATTGTTGGTCATCCTCGGAGTCTGCTCCCTGGTCTCCAATCTGCCTCTTTGGCTCTGGGATCTGTGGCCTTTCAGCTCTGGGCAGCGGTCCCAAGTAAGCCGCCCTTGGGCTTCCTGCCCTGACCCTGCAGATGCTTCCCTAATCTCTCTTGGGAGTCTTCATGGTCTGGTACCCATGAAAGCCCTGGATCCGCGCTCCCGACCTGTTCCTCCAGCCCATGTTCGGCATCTCTGAATCATGCTCAGATGCCCCCGTCCTTCTTTGGTGATGCCTGACTGACCTATTATCCCAGTGACTTTAGGAGACTCTTAAGGGGACAGTTTCACAAAACAGAAGGACCCAAGCACGTTCACTTTTGATGCAGGCCAGGACTAGCATTACCCCCAAAGTAGGAAGGACAGCTGAAGGCTTGACCCAGAACTTTGCAGATTCAAAATGATTTCAAATCTTATTCAATTAATCCCAATAAGGCTGAGCAGTGAGAGAAGGGAACAGTCAAAGTTAAGTAATCTGTGCCCTGGGGGCTGGTGGGTGGCTAATGGACAGGGTCAGCAGTTCAAATCCACCATTCCCCCATGGGAGACTGATGAGGCTTTCTGCTCCTGCAAAGACGAACACCTGAAACCCAAGGGGGCCCTTGTCCCACAGCGTCGCTCAGAGTCCGCAGGGGCTTGATGGCAGTGAGTGAGAGCTCTCACTGCTGTGGCGTCTCGAGGTCAGCGCTGTGCTTTAGGAAAGAACCTCTTCTAAGTACCAGCAAAGACTCCTGGTTCCAGCCTCTCAGCTCTGCTGTCTTAGGCATCTGGGCACTTTGAAAATGTTGGGACTTTTTAATACCCCCAGAATTAGCTTTTTAATACCTCCTAATGGGTGTCAGTGTGGAGTGGAGTGGTTAGACATTGGACTGCTAACTGCAAGGTCAGCAGTTCAAAACCACTAGCCACTCCGATGGAGAAAGACAGGACTTTCTATTCCCAAAATGAGTTATAGTCTCAGAAACACACAGGAGCAGTTCTACCCTGCCCTGTAGGGTTACTATGGGTTAGTTGGACTGTATAGCAGTGAGGTTGGTTCTGGTACTAGGTTTCATATGTAGGAAATACATGTAATGGAATATAAAACCTAATCTTGAACTGTAGGATCAGATACATGCAAATTAGAACAGGCTTAGAGTGGATATGAGTAAGCCAGAGAGATCTTATCTGGTTATGGTTATTGAACAGTGAGTTTGTCTCAGAGTCCTGGTGGTCAAAGCAAAGAGGGACATAGAGCCATTTATACAGGTGTTATACCCATGTTGATCTACTTTCTTCAGTGAGGTCAAGTGCTGAGCTTTTAGGTCTGAAGGAAATGTGTCATGGAGGGATTTAGCAAATAAGGTAGTGGTTTTAATAAAGTTGTCTATTTCAGGATCCATCCATGAAGCTTGAGCCACTCAATGATGGAGACAGGCTTCCTCCTTCAACCTCTGAGTAAATTCTCACCTGGCAGTTAGGAGCCTGACTCCTTCTGGCCTTGGGTGAAACCTTGGGTAGGTCCCTGGGCAGGTTACTGCTTCTCTTAGAGTTTTCTGTTATGCTCCTCTGTCTTTGTGGATGTTACCACTGCTGCTGGGGCAGAGCTGAGGCTACATCATTTCTATGACTATGTCTGAGGCTTCCTTGTGTGAAGTGCTGTGCTAAGCATGCTGGGAATATCCGAAACTCAAACTCATTGCCATCAAATTGATGCCAACAAAATAAACTGGTGCTTTTGTCCCCTGGTCATTAGTCCAATGCGGGGACCCATCAATGGAAGGGTAAGTCAGAGATGAGAGTATCGCAACTAGTGTTCTAGTGCAGACATCCACAGGCTTCTTCCATGTGTCTGTCATTTAAAAATGTCTCTTTGACCAGTGGGTGGCTGCAGACAAGTTCTCTCAGTCACACAAATGTTGCAGTCTCCTTTGGGTGCCTTCAGTCAAAAGATACTTTTTATGCAGTGGGGAAAAATGATTTTAAGTTTAGGACAGAAATCAAAATTTGAACAAATTTCAAGCGGATAAGTTTCCAAGTTGTTGAAGTTTTGCAACAAGGTTCCAGGAATTCTGCTCTACGTACAACGACAAGTGTTGGATGCATCAAGCCTTTTGGGGAAGTTCAGGAAGACCTCAAAGATGAGCCAAGGGTAGGAGGACCATCAACTTCGATGAATGAAGAAAATGTGCCTATCGGCCTGAAGCTGGTGGAAGAAAACCATAGAATTGCCATTGATGTCATGGCTATGGAAGTTGGGATCCCCACTTGTTTGGCATTTTCAATTTTAAGCAAACATCTTGACCCCAGTGAGCTTTCAGAACTACTAGAAGTGTTGCCCAAAGATCTGACAGCTTACTTTTTTCCATCTGTCTCTTGGGTAATATTGAAGCTACTCTTGACAATCTTCTGAAATGAAATGTAACTGGGAATGAGCCTTAGATTTGCCAATACTCTTCAGAGAGCAAGAGCCCTGGTAGTGTAGTGAATTCCATGTTGGGCTGCTAATGACAAGGTCAGAGGGTCGAAGCCACCAGTCCCTCTGAGGGAGAAAGATGAGGTTTTCTGCTCTGATGAAGATTTGCAGCAGGCGCGCTCAATATGTGGATTGTGACCTACTAGTCGATCGCAAATGTAGTGTGGGTTGATCGCATGGCATTAAAAAAATAGACATAAGCCTATCATCAATCCTGTCACTTAACTGACATACAGCGCAGCCCATCAGATGCAATCTTAGGTGTCAAACGCTTGCGCAAACAACTGCGCTAAGTGCAGCAAAACTGACAAGCCAAGTTATCGCCAATTCTTAGACCTTGGTTTTTTTTTCTTAAACATAAGAAAGGGTATTAAAATGAGTGGGGGGGCTGGACCAAGTAAGAAGGCAAAAACGTATCACTTTCATATGGAATGGGAGATGTTGACACTATAAGCTGACATTCAGCTGAAGTCCAGAGCACATGAGCAGTTCTGGAACTTACTCGCAGAGGGAAAGGACCCAAACATGAGAAAATGTGCTACCGTCTTGACTGCATTATTCAGCTCTACTTATTCATGTGAGTCAGCCTTTTCCCATATAAAGATCATTAAGTCCAAGCACTGTTCCACCCTGACTGATGATCATTTGGAAGTGTGCTTGAGGCTGGCTGTCAGCAGCTACTGTCCGGACTATGCATCCCTGGCTCATTCCATTCAATACAAGTCATCAGAGTAAACTCAGGTAATGACAAAAAAATGTGCATAATTCATTGTGTTGTGCGATATGGACTCATTGCAATTATGCAAGGTACATAAACATACATGTACATATAAAGATTTCTCAATGCATTTATGAATAAATATAATAGATATGTTTTGCATTTTTGTAGTTGGTAGATCATTTTGCCTTGATAATTTTCTAAGGAGCTCGCATGCTGAAAAAGTGTGAGCACCCAATTCACAGTCTCGGAAACTCACAGTGGTACTTCTATTGTGCCCCATAGTGATCGGTGTCAGAATCAACTTGATGACAGTTTGTTTGTTTATTCAGAGAGCAAATCCAATCAAAACAGTAACTTCAGAGGTCATCTGCTGGGTCAGATAAATTCAAAGCTGAGAGGTTAGCTCAGAAGGTTAAGACAACTGTATTTTGGAATTCTAAAAGGATAATCTTGATAGATTTTCTCCAGTGACACAAGATGATTATAAAGATATTTTAAGATGATTGAAAGCTGTCTTGGAGAGAAAAAGGCCAGGAAATTTGTATAGAGACATTTAAAAAAATTATTTTATTGGGAGCTCGTACAAATCATCTCCATCCATCCATCCATTGTGTCAAGCACATATGTACATTCACTGCCATCATCATTCTCAAAACATTTGCCCTCCACCTCAGCCCTTAATATCAGTTGCTCATTTCCCCCCTCCCTCCCTACCCCCCTCCCTCATGAATCCTTCATAATTCACAACTTATTATAGTTTTGTCATAAGTTACACTGTCCGTCTCCTCATGTCCTCTTCTCTGCTGTCCCTCCTCCAGGAAGGAGGCAATACCTAGATTCTTGTAATTGGTTCCCCCTTTCCACCCCACATTCCCTTCACCCTCCAGGCCTCGCCCCTTTCACCACTGCTCCTGAAGGAGTCGTCTGTCCTGGATTCCCTATGTTTCCAGTTCCTATCTGTACCAATGTACATCCTCTGGTCTACCCAGATTTGTAGGGTAGAATTGGGATCATGATAGTGGGGGGAGGAAGCATTTAAGAACTAGAGGAAAGTTAGATGTTTCATTGTTGCTACCCTGCACCCTGATTGGCTCGTCTCCTCCCCTCAACCCTTCAGCGAGGGGGTATCCAGTTGCCTACCGATGGGCTTTGAGTCTCCACTCTGCACTCACCCACCTTTACAATGATATGATTTTTTGTTCTTTGAGGCTTGGTACCTGATCCCTTCGAGAGCTCGTGGTCATGCATGCTGGTGTGCTTCTTCCATGCGGGCTTTGTTGCTTCTGAGCCTGTTGGCCGCTTATTTATTTCCATCATGACAAAACATCTGCTCATTCTTCAAGGGTAGTAAGTACTGTCCTACAAGAACTTAACTTGGAAATCTTATCCCATCCACCTGACTTCAGACTTCTTTTTGCTCCCCAACTTCAAAGAATGTTTCAAGGAACATGATTTCCAATCCGCCATTTTGATGTGGTGTACAATGTCAAGAGCTCAAAATTCTTTGGGGAGAAGGGTTAGAGAGCTGGAAACACTGCTTTCAGGAGTGTGTAGATAGACCTAAATGGAGGATATGATAAGAAACATTAGCTTTACACTTTGATATTTTGGTTTAATAGAGGTCCATATGACTTTGTAGCAAGACTATTTGGCTTACTCTAGTACACAAATCATTTTCATACAAAATAGTTTGGACTTCAAATATGTACAAAGAAGTGTGTTCAAAGGGTTTGGCGGGGGAGGGGGACTCACTTTTTCAAAAGAAATTTCTGATACCACTTGGGTAGAAATGTGTTAGGAGGCTGGGACCAAACATTTCTGAAATCCCCCATGAATGGTCATCGCAAGAGATGCTGGAATTTTCTCTAACTGGGGGAGATCTGTGTCAATCCCACGATGGACAGACCTCTCTGCCAGGGGAGCAGAAGCCAGGCCTGGGTCTCATGAGGCTATGGGAGGTGTGATTGCCCAAGGGCAGACTTAGCTTTTGTTAGGAAAGTAGAGTACATTGGGAAGCTCAGAGACACCCGTGCTCACTGTGGACCTGTTTTCTGCTTCAAGAGTGTCCTCTATTTTCTCAGATGTTAGATCCCTGAGAGATCTATATGGCCAATAGTTGTTGTTTCCATGAGTTTTGGGGAGACACCGGGTGCTGGGAGCAGACATCATTCATTTTTCTTATTTTGGGGAGAGAAACAGTTAATTGTTGGGAAGCTATCATGCTACTCCCTTCTCGAGCTAAAGCAACTTAATTCAGACAAGGCTCCTATCACTTGGCTGCTGTAACCAAGGAGCTTGGTGGGCACACTCCAGCACTCATGTAATCCCTTAAGCCTCTGCTCTCATTTGTCACCAGACCCTGTGTTGTTCACTCGACTCCAGAAGAGCAAGCCTGAAAAACAAACATGCCCTCTAAGAGGCTCCCTGTGAAAACTTAATCAGCTCTTGATATAATCTATGGAGTAAGACCAAAGAACACTTTGAAATATACTCTGGGCTGTGGATCACCTCACAAATACACACAGCACCTGGGGGACGCTGGGAGCTGCCTGTTGGATGCCAATGTGTTTGCACTGCTGGCTTGTATTGAATGTTCGCTCTCATTTTGTTTCCTAATGCAAGTGTAAGAGCAAGCGGCAGATGGAAGATGCAGGCGCATCAGACGAGATAGATTGCTCCACTGAGATCCTGTGCTCCCAGCCTGACTATGTCTGCTGCAGATAATGTGAAATCAAGAATCACATCAAACGCCCTTTCCTCCCCAAACCCGATTTCCTCCATCGCAAATATAAATGGCTTCACTCCAATGCATGCCTGAGTGTGTTAGCCGCTGCACACCTATTTCTCGTTGTCGGCTGCTGTTGGATTCAGCCCCAACTCTTGCTGAGTTGTGTGTAGGACCAGACAGAAGCCTTCCCCAGGTCGGTGACAGCTCCCTGAGCACTTTAGTAGGTTGGAGTCACTCAGTCGGTGTGGCTCTTGGGCCAATCCTATCCACTGAGGGCCTTTCTGATTTTCCCCAGCCCTCTACTTTCCCAAACATGTCCTGGAAAAGAATGGAATGACTTGCCTAATTCCATATATTAGGCTATAAAGGTTTCTTTTGTTGCCCCACCGCTCCTTGATTTCTACCATTTTCTAAAGCCTTTGAAAACGATTGGAAAACTTTCCCCTAAGATATTTGTTTAGACCTCAAGTTCTGCTTGTCTAAGAGGCTTATGACCAAACTCTCAAATGTATCTTCACTAGCTCCAGTCCCTTGTTCTCTATCGAATTACAGTTAAACCCATGAGAGCTGGAGCCTGTGTGAGGCAGAAACCTGTCAGAGAAGAAAGATTCCTGTAACTTCCGCTGACAAGAGTGAAAGAAGAGGGTTAGACTGCACCATGTCGCAGCTGAAACACCCTGCAAGACCTGCAGAAGCAAGGTCGTCCAAATAGAGGCATGTATATATGTACACACATTTATATATAACGATAGGGGAATGGATCTATGCACATATATCTATTTATAAAGCATTAAGGCAGAAGATGGACATTGGGCCTCCACTCAAGTACGCCCTCAATGCAAGAACACTTTGTTCTACTAACCCAGCACTCTGTGATGCTCACCTTCCCTGACACAATCGCTGAAGACAAAATGGGTGCATAAGCAAATGTGCTGAAGAAAGCTGATGGTGACCAGCTATCAAAAGATATAGCGTCTGGGGTCTTAAAGGCATGAAAATAAACAAGCAGCCATCTAGCTGAGGAGCAACAAAGCCCAAGTGGAAGAAGCACACCAGCCTGTGTAATCGTGAGGTGTCGATAGGATCAGGTATCAGGTATCAAAGACCCAGAACAAAATATAATTTCTATGTGAATAAGGGGAAGGGCAGAGTGGAGACCCAAAACCCATCTGTAGTCAATTGGACATTCCCTGTCAGAGGAGCCACAAGGAAGATATGAGCCAGTCAGGGTGTAGTATAGCACTGATGAAACATCCAACTTTCCTCTAGTTCTTTAATGCTTCTCCCCCCGGCCCCCCACTATTATAACCCCAATTCTACCTTACAAATCTGGCTAGACCAGAATATGTACACTGGTACAGGTAAGAGCTCACAACACAGGGAATCCAGGACAGATTAAACCCCCTCAGGATCAATAATGAGAGTAGTGATATACTAAGAGGGTAAGGGGAGGAGAGGGGAGTGTAAGGGTGAACTGATCACAATGATCTACATATAACCCCCTCCCAGGAGGACAGACAACAGAAAAGTGGGTGAAGGGAGACAGCAGTCAGTGTAACACATGTAAAAAATAATAATTTATAAATTTTCAAGGATTCCGGAGGGAGGGAGGGAGGGAAGGAGGGGGAAAATGAGGAGCTGATACCAAGGGCTCAAGTAGAAAGAAAGTGCTTTGAAAATGATGATGACAGCATATGTACAGATGTGCTTGACACAATGGATATATGGATGGTTTGATAAGAGCTGTAAGAGCTCCCAAGAAGATGATAAAAACTAAACAAATAAGGTAGTCCCATTGCTTTCCACCCCCCATAGGTTTCACTGTGCATGCATGCTCGCTGGTGTACTGATCGAAGTTCCCCTCTGTAGACAGCGCGGTCAGTTGTTGCCTCTGCACTTGGCCCTTTGCTAGGCACTGGGAAAACAATGAGAGAAATTAACAGCCATGAATGCCTGTTTCCAGAAACTGCTAATCACAAGGTCAGCAGTTTGAAATGACTGGCCGCTCTCTGAGAGAAAGCCCAGGCTTTCTGTTCTCATACAGATGTATAGTCTCAGAAACCCACAGGGACAGTTCTTCTCTTTCGATAGGGTCTCTTTGAGTCAGAATTGATTTGATGGCAGTGAGTTTATCTATCTATCTATCT
>NW_022111369.1:67169702-67194377 GCF_000313985.2 Echinops telfairi | reverse complement strand
AATAATATGTGTGGAGGCCTTAGCTCTTGTACCTGTGGAGGTGATGCTTTCAGTAATAAGGTTTTTTTTTTTTGTTATATTAATGAGGTGATAACTGAGTAAGGTGAGTCCTAAACTTAATCACTTCTGGGTTGTAAAAAGAACAGACTAGACACAGAGGGGAAACCAGGTGCTGTGGGACACTAAGGAACTCAAAGGACCACCAAGCAGTCCCCCAGAAACTAGGGACTGACCCACAGGGAGAAAGGACACAGCCAAGATCTTGTTTGGGACCTTGAGCCTCCACACCTAACTAAGAGAAAATAAACGTCTCCTATAAAGCCACCCACATGCACGATTTTCCTTACCGGAGCACCGGCTATCTAACACAGGCAGGTAGACATTAATCAAATCATCCCAGAAACCAATGAGGAATTAGAGCGGTGCCAAAGCTACAAATTAGCCCAGCTGAGTCATTCTTCAGAATTCCTCCTGCGTCAATTCTGTCTTTTTAAATGATTTTATTGGGAGCTCTCACAGATATCATAACATTCCATAGTTCAATCACAACAAGAAGTGTTGTAAAATTGATACCACAATCAGTTCAAAACATTTTCTTTCTTCTTGAACTCCTTGATATCAGCTCCCCTTTCTCCCCGCCCCTACCCCACTCTACCCCCCAGGCACCCTTTCTCTCGCTCTCTAATAGTTGTTGTTTTTGCCATGTCTTACAGAATTCAATGTATTCATTCACATACAATTCTGTTGTTCGATCTCATGGAGTGGGATTATAGAGTCATCAACGCCCCCCCACGTCCCCCACTTTTTTTCCATACCCTTAGGGAACCATTACTCAAATAACTGTTTCTGAAGGGTTATCTATCTTGAATTTCATGTACCAAATGATCTTAAATATACAAATGAACATATGCAAATATAGCATGATTAATTGAATAAAACAAATAAAAACCATAATAGTAAGGGGAGGAAATATTAAAGTCCTAGAGGATAGTTATATGGTTCATCTGTGCTATAGCACACCCTTGATTTATCATCCCTTCCATGTGGCCCTTCTAAGAGGTACTGTCTAGTTGTCTTACAGGTTGGTTTTGGATCTCCACTACATCCACGCCCCTTCATATTTATTCGGTTGCTTGTTTTTGAACTTCTGATACCTCTTCCCATTGACACTTCATGATCACACAGTCTGGTGTGCTTCTTCCATGTGGGATTTGTTGCTTTCCTGCTAGATGGCCACTTGTTTAACTACAAGCCTTTAAGACCCCAGATGTTATATCTTTTAATAGCCAGGCACCATCAGCTTTCTCTACCACATTTGTTTATGCACCCATTTTATCTTCAGCGATCATGTCAGGAATGTGAGTATCATACATTATTAGAACAAACTGTTCTTGTACTGAGGTAAAATTTAAATAGAGGCTCAAAGACCATCTGTTGAATTCATATAATATATATGAATATATATATATATATATATGGATATATATATAATCAGCAGTCATAAGCCTTGGACAGGCCTTTAAAATCGCACATCTCTGTACACTAACATTGAGTCAGTTCTCACTCAGAGTGACCTTAAAGGACAGAGAGGGACTGGCCCTGGGGTTTCTGAGCCTGTAAATCTTTTTTAACTTTTTCATTGTGGATTAGTGGGGAGTTACATAACAGATCATAATTTTTGCATTCAAGAACTCAACTTATCAAACCACCCCATGACTTGCCCTGTTGCCTTTTCCTCCCTCCTTCCATTTTTCCTTATTTTCCTCTTAGAGAAGATGATATTCCCCTTCACCCAAGATAACATTTGAAGCCCTGGTAGTGTAGTGGCGGGTTCTGCAGTTCAAAACCACCAGCCTCTCTGAGGGCAAAAGACAAGTCACAGTCTTGGAAATGCACAGGGGCAGTTCTGTCCTGTCCTATAGAGTCATTATGAGTTAATATAGATTTTGGCAGTGAATTTTGTTTACCCTCAATATGCCATAAATCTTTATGGAAGCAGAACGCCCATCTTTCCCCCATGGAGCAGCTGGTGAGTTTTGATCTGTTGTTCTTGCATAATGTGGTAGTTACATAATCTGTTGTCAATTTGAGGATTAAGAATGAAAGGGTGTTTATCCTGTCAATCAGGTCACAGCTTGATGACCTCATTTGGAGGTGCTAAGGAGATAAATAGTTTGCTGGAGGTAGGATGCAGGCTCACTCCCTGTGAGACATCCCTGTGGAGAAGACACATAAAGAGAGACTGATGGAGCCAGACTTCAGGAGTTGGAGGAGCCATGTGGAGACACCTGCCAGCGCTGAGATGCTTCAATTGCCACTGGATCCACAAGACTTTCCACCTACTGGTCTGTGATCCTCTTGCATTTAACATCATTGCATGGGTTGCGTGAGTCTGAAGAGGAATTTATAGATTGGTATTGGTCATCCATATGTACTGATATGGACTTATGGTACCTAATTTATGGACTTGATCTGGACTGGGCTGGGAGGTTTTTCAATATTCAACTGCTCTTGTATATAAAGCTCTTTCTTATACACATATGAGTCTCCCTGGATTTGTTTCTCTAGTCTACCCAGACTAACACACATAACTACACATACCCAGCCAAGGTTAATTTAGCTCACATCTAGACCTCTCCAATCAATGTCCAGTTCTATTCCTCCCCTCAGTGCAATGTCAGTACTCATCATTGTCAGAAAAGCCTTTACCTTTTTACTGTGGTGACTCATTCCTTGAAGGGTCCTTTGAATCAGACCCAGTCACTAATGAACTCAAATGAAGTATCACCTCTGCTTTGAATCCATCCTGGTTTTCTTCTAACCCGGATGGCTCTCCTGTCTCTCCCACAAAGGTGGACACTTTGACCGTATCATCCTGGTGACATCTTATATACTATGCTCATTTCTTCTTTCTTCTCTCCGGCTACTTTGTAACACCAGATGCTCAAATTTTCAGCCGAAGCAACAGTGGGGATGTGAATAAGTGGCTTATGTTTCTCCACAGAAATGAACCAACCATGGCTTAGAATAGAAAAGCAGCGAGGTCATCCTCAGGTGTCCTCTCATGGAAGTGGCAGGCTAGCTTGACAGTTCCCAGCGTAGCAGTCCAAACCCACACCCCAAAACCAAGCTCATTGTCACTGGGTCGATTATGGCAAACTAGACAGACAGAAATGCCCTTGTCATTTTTTGAGGCTATAAATCTGTATAGGAGTAGAAAGCCTCATATTTTTCCTGCTGAGTGGATGGTGGTTTTGAACTGCTCACCTTGTGGCTCACAGTCCAACATACTATCTACTACACCACCAGGGCTTCAGACAGGGTAGCAGTAGTGCTAATGAAATCTTCTAATGCCCATGAAAGTGGAGTCAGGCATGGCAATTTCCTCGGCAGGAAACTGTGTCAGTGATGTGACTTTCAGCTTTGTTCTGGTCTGTATAGCCACAGGTTCTTCAACATGGTTTGAGCTGCTCCATATCTTGTTCTAAGTCCTTTTTCTACTTAACCAGCAACTATTTTTCTCCCCCAAAGATATGAGCACAAAGCCCAAATTATAGCAGGCGGTTTGTAAATATTTGTTGAATGAATAAATGAATGGATCTATTATTACTAGGCATATGATCTGTGATCTCTCGAAGACTTAAGTTTTCTCATCTATAAATGGGTTTATACTTCCTACCCCAGAGGACTGTTTGCTTATTGGACTCATCCAATAAGCATTGGATGAGATAATGTAGGCACAGCTATTCACTCAAATCTCTCTCTGTCATCTAATTGATTGTGACTCATGGTGACCCTCTGGATCGACTAGAAATATCCTTGTGGGTTTCTGTGGTGTAAATCTTTATGGGAGCAAATGGCTTCATCCTTCTCCCATGGAGAACCTGGTGGTTTCAAACTGCTGACCTTTCTGTGATGAGCCCCATGTAAAACCCACCAAGGCATGCTATATCACCAGTAAAAGGTAGTTATTATTGGTAGACATAAGGATCTAATGGTGGTGATAAGAAGTCAATGATATGAGAACTTTCTCTCAGTGACACTTGTCCTAGACTTCTAAACTTGCTCCACATAATCCATCTTCAATCACGGGTTGTCTGTGTGCTCTGGGGAGCTCCACGGCTTCTCAGCTGGCTGGTCTAATGGCTGTAACTGCATGTGCAAAACTCACTCTCCAGAAGGGCTCTCCTTTGTCAGCATCATGTGACTTGTGAGGCTTTAACAAAGCCAACACTTGAAGCAGGAGTTCTGTCTCAGGAAAACGATGGTCAAAGACTTGGTACCAAATCTTGAGCTAGCACCAAATCTTTAGCTAAAACAGGAGATTTCCAAAGTCCCAGAGCACCCCTTGCAGGACAATGGGGGAACATAAAAAAATGAAAGTCAAAGAAAGATGGAGTAATTGCAAGTAAATAAAATAAAATAGCAAGAGTCTAAGTCGAGAGAATAACCTCAGCTGAGCAGACAGGGAGGAGAAGAAGTAGACAGTAACCTGGTTCTGAGACTAATTGCTGAAATATTAAGGTCAATCTTAATGCTGTGCAACATAGATAAAACTTGCTCAAGGGTCTGTCCTTTATGCCTCTATCAAAATGATAATGATCATATCCTCATATTTACGGCCAAGACTTAAGGTAGTTTGTTGATCATGAATTATTTGTGAAATTGATTCTTTAAATGTTGCTTTAAATATTATTTATCTTGATTGGAAACAAAGATCCTCACAATCGAACTGTTGCTCAGTATCATGGAACATGGAAAAGAAATAGAAATTGTTAAGGAATTTATTCTACTGGAAGCAGAAGTCAAGAAACCTCTCACCGTATGACACTGGGCAAATCTATTCCAAAAGACCTCAGTCAAGTCTAAAAAGCAAAGATGTCACTTGGATGACTGTGTGTGCCTGACCGAATCCATGGTTTTTTCGATCTCCTCATGGCATGTGGAAGCTGGGCAATGGAAGAAGAAGACAGAAGATTACCAAAAGCATACACAAATCAGTCTTGGAAAAAAAACCCAAGCAGAATGGTCCTTAGAAGGCAAACTGGGGAGACATGAGTCAGCTTCCTTTTGACAGGATGCAAAGAAAGACCAGTCACTTTTGGTGATGTTATGTTTGGTCAAATAGAGGGTGTGAGAAAATGAGGGAAACCATCATTGAGATGGATTTCACAATCACCATCACAATGGACTCAAGCAGATCAATCATCGTGAAGATGGGGCCGGGCCGGGCTATGTTGTGTTCTGTTATACATAGGTCACCATTGCCAGAACTCACTCAACAATAACTAACAACAAAATATTGCTGATTAGATTGACTTTCTCTTCATTTTTGCTTCTGAACAAGTGCCCACTCCATCTCATCTTAGTCCTGGTCCTGGTCATACCAAGTTACAGTTGGCAAATACTCCCACATAACAAGCTAAGAAGTAGTTGGCAAATGTTCCTCATAGCAAGCTGCGAGTTGGTATTTCTAGCTCAATGTTCTGGTTGAAAAAATGGAGCCACAGAAAGGTTAAGTATTTACTGAACTTCTTGCTGTTAATTGGAAAATTGAACCTGCCCAAGCTTAACTTGAACACGAGCTGCATTCATTCCCTCAAACATACCTGCGGTCCCAGGCAATAATACCTGGCAATAATGTCTGGGAAGAATAGACCAAAAGATATTCATAAAATTCATTTTAAGAAATATTCCCATTAAAACTGAGAGAGTTGTTAGTGGACCTTGAGTCAGCAACTCAATGACTCACTGGAGACAATGTTATATATAACGGAACAAAGTGTGGCCGGGTCCAACCCACCTTCATTATACTTACTCTATTCCTGCCAATTATTTGGGCTACTGAAAATCCATCCTCATTTTTACTAACCCTTTACCAACATGATATCTTGTTCTAGCAATTGGTCTTTCTTGATGGCGTGTCTAAAGTAAGCAAAATGAAGTTAGCTGCGCTCACTTCTCAGGTACATGCCAGTCCCATCCATGTCTTCTACACCCAGCTTTGTTCTTGTGGCCCCAACCCACTGCCCCTGAGTGGATTTTGACACCCGGGGACACAACAGGACAGAGAAGAACTGCTCTTTGTAGTTTCCAAGGCTGTAATTTTTACAAAAACAGGTTCTCCTCCAACTTTATAATTCCAGTGCCTCGGTTCTTAGGTTTTGGTGTTTCATTGGCTCGCTTTCCCAAGCCCCCGAGAGATTGAAAAGACCGTGGATGTTCAGGCAGGCCTCAGCTATCGTGGTGACGTCCTTGAGCTTGACGACGTTAAGGAGGTTTTCCCCAGCAGATTCGCTCAAGACAATACCTTGCTGGGTTCCTGACTGCTGCCTCCATGGGCATTGATGGTTGGTCCAATTAAAATCAAGTCCTTGACCACTGTTTATCGTGCTGCTGCTTACCCGTTCAGTTGTGAGTGCCTGTGGTGTTCATTTTCAAGTCACAGCATGCTTTCATGCCCGATAATGACAGGGGCTCAAGCAAATAATTTTCAAGGAGTAATGGACAGTTGTCTCTTGAAAAGTTGTGTTGAATCACATGTTTTTACTTCTCTTATTCAGTTATGTTGGTTTGTTTTGGGTATTTTTGTTCTTAATAAATTCTTCAAGTCATAAACTGGATTGAGCTAGCAATCCAGTTCAATGTCTCAAAGCTCGCCCTGTGCGCTCTTGTTTCATTTTAGCAACCTGCTTTTAAGAGTTCATTTCTTCCTTAGTTAAAACCAGGAATTGGTTGCCCATGGAAACATGACATCAAAAGCCATTTTTAATTAAAGTTCTCAGAAACTTGGCAGAATGCAGGAAGAAACATTTGACCAGTCAAGCGTGAGAATGATATCCAGAAGTTCTACAGGGGAAAAAAATTGGTTTCATTATTTTGTGATTATAGCTCAGAGTCTCTATCATGTTTATCTTCAGAGAGCTGTCAAGTGTAGAGGGAATCACTTGAAGAGAAGTCAAGAACTTTGCACTTTGACCACAGATGGAAACATCTTTAAGTCATCCTTGCTCTACATATTTCAATATCAAGGTTATTGGGGGGGAGGGAGAACTTCCTTACTTGTGAAAATCCTTGTATTTTAGCTTTAAAAGTGAGGCATGTGATTAGGGAGACTGGTAGATAAATCTAACATGGAAAACCCAAGAAAGAAAAGAATTAATCAACGCCTTTGTCCATGCACTCTAGTCTTTAGCTTTTAATGGTGCTAAGAGAGTTCTGAATGATATGCGACTCCTTCTTGGGTAACAGTTCAACTTGTGAGGCCGAGGAAACAGCCCTTCGCATTGGTGTATGTCTGGGAAAGGGTTTTCTTCGAGGGAAATGGATGTGATAATGGCTCTTTACATATCTCTTTACACATCTTTCGATATCTCTTTTGATATAACAATAGAATTGACTATGGCTAAACACTCTGGAAAAGCTTTGTTAAATGGTTGTTAAGGGAGAGGTTTGTAGCTATTAAATATCTCCCTTGCACTGTTCATGACTTAGTTGATTTGTTCAAGCTATTGATACCTCAGGTAGGGTTCCAGGAACTGAAGAGACGGAAGTGATGAGGAAAGACAGCCTGAATTTGGGCCCTCTAGAAGCTTAGATTCCGAAGGAGATGTAAGCTGTGAGAAAATAAATGTTTCAAGATGATGTTCCATCTCCAAATGAAAAATACTACCTGTCAATTTGTTGTCATGTGGTGGCGATGACGCTGGAAGCTATGCCACAGGACTTCAAATACCAGAAGGGTCACCCATGATAGACAGATTTTAGCAGAGCTTCCAGTCAAAAGCAGACCAAGGAGAAGGGCTCTTGGTCCACTTCTGTAAAGTAACCAGTGACGGCCTAATGAACAACAGCTTACCATTGGCTGGTACCCTGGAGAAGATGAGCCCGTCCAGTTGGAAAGCACTGAAAATATGACTCAGACTAGACTCAACCTTCATGATATGGATGGACCCAAATTTTCAGAACCTGTGGCAAAAGTCAAACTGAGAAGAAACAGTTACAGACGTCCACCAATAACCAACACACGGAATGTACACAGTACAAATCTAGAAATATTAAAAGTTGTCAAAAGTGAAAGGGAACATATAAAGATCAATATCCTAGGGACTAGTAAGCTGACATGGACTGATAGTGGTCATTTGTAATCAATCATATGAATTACTACGCAGGAATGGCAAATTGAAAAGAAATGGCATTGCATTTAGCATCCAAAAGAATGTTTCAAAATCTATCTTGCACTACAGTGCTCTCTGTTAGTATACTGCCTATGTCTATATCTGGATCTGTCTCTATCTTGCTATAAGAAAGAAGAGTTAATATATTTATTATTGAAATTATTACACCAACTGCTAAAGCCAATGGTGGCAAAAACAGAAATTCTTCCAATGGACAGATTGTTCCACACAGAATCTAGAATTTTCTAGAATACGAACATCACAAAAGTACAAGCTTTGTTTTGTTCACTGCTGTTACAGGCAATGATTCTTGGGAGATATTCACTACATTTTAGCTGAGTTTTTGCTAAAGCAAAGGGAACCATTGAAAAGGGTCAACATGGCCAGTTTGGCTGGAGCTCAGTGAGCAAGGGCAAGATTTATGTTGAGGCCTGTGCAGTTTTCATGTTTGTCATGCATTAAATTTCCAACAGGGAGCCCTTCTCCCCCTCGCTGTACCTCACTTGGAGAGCAGGACTCTTGGGCACCATTCACACAGGCCGTGCAAAAGGAGGCTGTACATGACCCTGGTGAGAAAGCAGTGGAAGAATGAATAAGGGACAAGAGCATGCTCTTTGTCTAAGGAAGACATTTGGGGAGGCACATAGATAGGGTGGAAGGTAAAATAACGAAAGAGGGGAATCCTGGTAGGGGACAAGCGGAGGAATCCAGGGAAGAGCTGATAGTGACTTGCACTAGGGTGATGCTTGTGACAAAAGCAAACATATTGGGGATGTGTTTTGAAGAGAAAATTAACCACTGCATACAAAGCTTGAGCGTGGGAGTGGTCAGAAGAAAAATCACAGATTACTGCTAGAATGTTGGACTGAGCAGCTGGGTGAGTGGTGGAGCCATGTATTCCGTGAGAGCCACTGCTGCCATTGCTGGGTGCGGTTGAATTGAGGCTTGCATGTGATGGTTCCACGTGCCTGTAGCCACTGGGGGATTCGGCCGGTCCACACGGGCTCAGCAGAACAGACACCGGGGATCGGGTGACTGCAGAGAACCAGCTGTTAAACGGCACCTGTCCTCGGGTTTCTGTCTGAGGTGAGTGGCTGGGCAGCTATCCACGGTGGATACCACAAATTCACACGCCCTGCTCTTGTTAGCCTTCACCTTCTCAACAGCATAGTCTAAGAGCCCGTAGTAATGTTTATTCCATGCGTAGGTATAAAAAATGAGACGGTTGTATATGCTTGTGACATTTATTTATTCATTTCATAAAACTCATTATACTTTTGATGAAATGCTACATTTATTTATTTATTTTTAAAGATCGTTTTATCGGGGGCTCTTACAACTCGTGTTATAATCCACACATCAATGTATCAGACATATTAATACATATATTCCATTGCTCTTTTCTTGACATTTACTTCCCATTGAGCTCTTGGGATCAGCTCCTCTTCCTCCCGACTTTCCCCCACCCCCCACCCTCGTGGCGTCTTGATAGATTAGATTGTTATTATTTTCAAATCTCACACTAACCACTGTATCCTGTCCCCTCTGGTTTCTGTAGTTCTTCCCCCTGGAGTGGCTGTGTGTGGTTATGTGCCGTTCATTGTGATCAGTATCCCGCTTCCTCCCCACCTCTCCCCCCCCTTCCCCCTACCCTTTTGGTATCACTATTCCAATTCCTGATGAAATACTAGATTTTTATTCCCTTGAATTTGTTGCTTCAGTAAACAAGCACACAGCATAAAGAGAAAAAGTGCCAAGCAATCAGAAGGTGGCACAGTGTCATTTGCTTCAGCTCTGTGTTGTGCCCCACATTCCCATGAGCTATTATGAGTGAATGACGTGCAAAGAACCGGAAATCTTGTCAGAGCAATTGCTATAAGCTCAGCAAAAGCAGAAAGGGGAGTTTCAAAGATGAACATAATCTGTTCAGAGAGGAGAAGTCGCCTGTTTCTAATCTATTGCACCATGATAATTGCCTAATTGGCCTCGCTCTAGAAGAATGGGGTCCTACTCCTACAGGGCAAAGATGATTAAGGATACATCACATAGCCAATGATGCTCAAACAAAATCAAAGATTATTGCAAGCGAGGGCACCAGTCAAGAAGCAATATGGAAATATCTTAAATAACAAGTTTATTGTTTTTGTCAGGTATTATTTAATATTTTTTTCATTAATATTTTAAACTCTTAAAATATAATCTAGTTTTCTGTACCTCTTTTATTATTCTTAATTAAATATTAATTGTATGAAAATTCTAAAACACTACCTATTAGTGTATATTTTTTTATACTTAAAGTAGTCATTCGGGCAGCGAACTGGTTGTTAAATTATTCAAATCTCACCATTGCCCATAGCGTTTCCTAAGCATTTTATGGAAGTAGTTTGCAGGTCTTTCTCCCAAGAAGTCACCAGATGGATTTGAACCACTAATCTTTTGCTTAGCTTCACCAGGGTTCCTTAGAGACACCACAGTGGTTGCAATTGTTGGAAAAGAAGGAGACTCAGAAGTACTATTTTGAACAGGCTAAGTTTTATATCTCAGGTAGACATTGTCTTAGGCTGAGCTCTCTAAAGAAGCAAAACCAGTAATATATATATATATGTACACACACACATACACACACACACACACAGAGGTTTACATCAAGGAAATGGCTCACACGTTTGTAGAGGTAGGCAAATTCCAAGTCTGAGGGTCCAATATCACACTGCCGGCTTCTCCAGTTGTGAGATTCACAGGTCACATGACAGGCTGAAGAGGGGAGTGAATTCAAGGGCGGCAGGCTACTGAGTTTCAGGATCATCAGGCAACATGGTAGGCCACTGGCTCGAAGCCAAAGATTTAGAAGTTAAATGATGAGCCAGATGTAGGCTTCAGATCCAGCAAAAGGCAAACAAGCTTTGCTACAGTGTCCATTTATATTGGAAGCAAGTCATGCCCCTGAGAAGATCTCATCATGGAGGATTGACTATTAGGTCTTAATTGGCAATCCACTCCGAATCCTGGCCCATCCAAGTTGACACAAAACCTGGAGGCTCACAGGCAGCAATAGTGAGCAGTAAGCTGAATGTGTAAGGGCTGGGAAAAGTTTGAGTCACATCTGTCCGTTCAGGAATCCTCGGCATGTAAATACTTTTAAAGTAGAGGGAACAAGGGGGTTTGATTTCGAGCTCTAAAGTTGAACTTGCAAAGGAAGGAAGGGCAGAGAAAGAGAATCAGGAAGGAAGCGAGGTTGGGTGATTCTTGTCCAGGTCCTCTTGCAGCACCGACTGAGGCTGGCAAGGCTGTATGAAGCATGGTCCTCAAATAACCTGGTCCAAGTTCTTCCCATACACTGGTGGCCTCTGGGAAGGATCTAGCAATTACTTCTTGAAAAAAATAATTGAAAAGAGGGCATTCGGGCAGATAGATAGAAGAATCCAGCCAGAAGAGGAGACCAGACAAACAGAGGTAGATCTGCAAAGTTTGAGACGCCGCCCTTCAACCAGTCGGGTATCAAAAGCAGAATGACTCTGCAGAGTCAGAAATAGAAATGGGGGGTGAAGGTCAGTCATGGGGCTCAGGCAGTGAGTGAAGAAGAACCCAGGAAAGATGCTTGTGGAGCAGAATCTCTGGGGCTCAGGAGCAAAGACCTCACTTTCCATAGCTAGCACAAGTCCATACAAGGGCAAAGGGGTCTACCGTGGCCAGATATAGTTGGACTGAGGGGTGTATGGTAGAAACAATCATTCAAAATGAGTTTAAAGTGTAAAATAAGGAACAGAGATTATAGTTAAAGCAAAAACCAAACTCACTACCATCGAGCTGATTCGAACTCACGGTGACCCCATAGGACAGGATAGAATGGCCCCTGCCTCTTCATGGGATCAGAAAATCTTGTCTTCCTCCCAAGATTATAGTGATGAGAAATCAGTTCACAGGGAAGCAAAAAATGAAGGTCATAAATCATGGTGACTCCGTGCACCATGGAACAAAACACCGGTGCCAGGTCCTGAGGCACCCCCATGATTTGTGGCAGTTTGGTGTTCGCTAGTAGACAGGAAGAAATCGATCTTTCAGCATTTCTTCCTTCAGTGTCTTAGGCTGGAATCTGCTGAAACCTGGTCAGCATCATAGCAACAGGTAAGAACCCACTGACAGACAGGTGGTGTCTGGGAATGCCGGCCATTGGCTGGGACTTGAACCTGATTCTCCCACACGGAAGGTGGGGATTCTACCGCTGAGCTGTCACTTCTCCCTAATCAGAGTGCGCATGCACTAGAACGCTGCTCCAAGGGAACGGAGCATCGTGGAAAACAAAGATCCAGGTAATGGATAGAAACAATTCTCTGATGTAGAACTATTTATAGCCAATTGCTATCTGCTTTGATGTTTCTATAAATAAAACTAAACAATAAATAAGGAAGGACAAAGAATTGAGTCCCTTGAAGTGCGGTGTTGGTGGAGACTCTTGAAGTACCGCGGACTTCAAGAAGAACAAATAAATATTTCCTAAGAGAAGTACAGTTAGAAGGCTCCTGACAAGTGAGGATGGCGAGATTTTGTCTCGCATACTTTGGACATCAGGAGATGTTATCAGGAGAGATCGGTCCCTGGAAGAGAAATAAATAGAGAGTCCGTGAACAAAAGGAAGACGCCCAGTGAGCTCTATTGGCACAGTGGCTGCAACAATGAGATGCGACATCCAACACCCATAAGCTGTGAAGACGGCCCAGGACAGGGCCTTGCTCCCTTCTGTTGTACGTGAGTCACTGTGAGTAGTACTACACTCGAGGACACCTAGCAACAACCACCACGTAAAGGAAGCTACAATATTGTTGTCTAGCCTCTTTTCCGCCATATCATCAATCTTCTTTCACAATAAAAGTTCAGACTCCTCTATCCAAGGCCAGGCAACTTGCAATTGTTTATTTTCGCTAATTTACATAGTTAGGCTTTAAGGGCCAGGAAGTGCTCGGCATGTCACCATGGAAACCAGCTGAATCACTGTCAGGTTTTATCAATCTTCTCTACCTAAACTGCTCCTGCTGATTTGACTGTTAAAAAGCAGAGCCACACGACAGAAGCTGGGATGAACTCCAAATGTAACCCAAGGACCCCAGGAGTCTCTAACTGCCACCCTGAGAAGCAAGGCAAGTCCACACACAATGGGAAGGAGAGCAAGACCACAGAAGGTGTTTTGTTGTTCCCTGGATGAGATGTAACTAATCCTTGCTTCTCCCTGGTCCTCCCGAGTCTACCTCTTCAGGATAGAGATGAGACAGTAAGTGGAGTTCTGTCACTTAATGTGAGTTCTGCTGCTTACTGTGAGCCCTTTTCTGAGTATCATGAATTACCCATCTGCCAGTTTGGTGCACTGTGGTGGCTTGAGTGGTGCTATGAATCTGGAAGATTTGCCTCCGATATTAGAACCACTAGCATAGTAGATGGGCTTGGGTGGTGCTTCCAAACTAAGGCAGAGGAAGAAAGGTCTGGTGGTTCACTTCTGAAGATTAATATAAGTCCATTCAATATCATCAAGTCAATCCTGACTCCCAGGGGTGCTGCATGACAAACGAGAACCATCCCTGGGGGTTTTTGACCGTGTACATCTTTGAGGGAGCAGAAATCTGCATCTTTCTCCTGTTGCGCAGCTGGTGGATTTGAATCGCTGGCCTTGTGATTAGCAGTCCTTTGTGTAACCCATTACGCCACTGGGGCTCCCTCAGGACATTAGTGAAAATCTATGAATCATAAGAGAAAAGTGTTTGATGTAGTGCTGGAAAATACCGCCCCTAGGTTGGAAGGCACTCCGTATGAGCTCCAGCCATGGGCTCAAACACACCAATGACCATGGAGATGGAGCAGGACTGGGCAGCAATTCATCGGGTCATCCACAGGTTGTTAGGAGTCGGAGCTGATTCAACAGCAGGAACAGCATGTACCAGAGAGTTGGTGCAGGGCTGTGAACAGAGACGAGCATCTCTCCTTGTGGGCAATGGATCCGCACTTGTATTTTAGTCTAAACTTTTTACTGTGAATTCGATGAAGCTTTACAGAGCAGATCATTAGTCTTACACTCAACAACACTTACATATTTTGTTTCAACTCATTCATTGCAATCCTCATTGTATCTTCATGAGCCCACTTCTGCCTTGTGTTTCCCATTTCCGTGCCTCCTTATTTCCCAACCCTCTGAACTGTGTCCAATGCTGCCAGTCTCATCTTAAATGGTTGATTATACAGGTCCAGACCTGAAGGGTTAAGGTCATCATATCAGAGTCTCTATCTGACCAATAAGCCTAGCCTCTTTAGTAGTACTGAGCCCTGTTCCACATTTTTCTCCCACTCTTCCCAGGACCTTCTAACGTGATCCTTCTCAGGGTAGTTGATAGTGATGGCCAGGCACCATCTAGTTCTTCTGGTCTCAGGGTGATGGAGACTGAGTTTGTAAGGACCATTAGTCCAGTGAACCGATTGTTTCCATTTTTTAATTTTCTTTAAATTTTCATCATTCCTCTTTCGTCTAGATGAGGAAAGCCCAACAATTGCCCCTTAGATGGCTGCTTGTGGGTTTTTAAGACGCCCAAGAGGCTACTGGTGAGTAGCACCAAGTAGGATGTTGTGATAGTTAAATTTTGTGTCAATGAGGCGAGGCCATAAGGCCTCTCTGTTGATATCTCCTTGTGAGTGTGGCCTATTTCAGATGTATAAATAGACTGTACAGAATTGGTTCTTTCTCCTTCTCCCTGCTGCCTTGAATTCTGTGCCTGGTTCCTTGGCATTTAGGCTGGCCGCTCATCATGTGACCTACCGACCTTAAGTGCTGTCAGTGGCCTGTCTTGAATCCTGCCTTGAATCCCCTCGTCTCTGCCTCCCCCAGTCTATGGTCTTCCTGTCTCTGGCTTCATGCTCCTGCCTCCAGGTCTGTCTTCTGGGTCTCTGGGTCCCCAGTACTTGCAGCTGTGTGAGTCAGGAAGGGCTTCAAGCTTAGCATCTGACCCCCGGATTTGAGCTGGGCAGAATCTGCCACTCTGCCACGGTGTGCACCAATTTCTTGATATGTGTCACTGATTTTTGTTTCTATCGAAAACCCAGCTTAACACATTTGTAGACCATCATTATTCTGAACTATGTCATGCCGATAGACCTTGATGTCCCCCAAGATTGTGGCTGAGAACCCCCAGGCCCAGTAACCCATTCCCCATTCCCTGAAGCAACTTGGTTTTGTCTAAGAAGGATTGATAATGTTGCCTCCTCTATGCCACCACATTCGTGGATAGATTTTCAGCAAAGGCAGTAATATTCAGCTACTTGACTTTTATAGGAATGGAAGACATAGCTCATGCCAAACTGGCTTTTAGAAATCTAAGACTAAATTGTACAAGAGATGTCAAAAATGGTCCCATATGCAACTATAAGCCTAATGCTTATGGGAAAAAAATCAAAAAACATTTTGGTTGCATAATAGTCCTCTAGGCTCTTCAGCAACTCATGCATTCCTGCTAAATAATGCGCTCTCTGAGGGTGGATCCATGCCAGGTGAAGGCCTCCCATGCATGGCTCAATATGGGACTTGTACCCCAGAAGGGACAATAAATATTTGCTGAATAAATGAATGAATAACATCTAGTTGGCAGTAAAATGCATTGTTGATGTAATTACTCTAAGTCTTATGGCTTTCTTAGGTAAATTATATCTTCCAAAACATTGTGTAAGGCCTCCATACAAAGTCTACTGACAGCTCATCCAATAAGGATAAACAACAAAAGAGCAAAATGACACATGTACATCTCTATTATTACCACTTCACAGAAGAAATCCTTTTTAAGGTTTTTCTTAAAAACATCTAAAAAACCACTAGGAAAATGCGGGGAATTCTAATTGTAGAATCAACTTTTACCATAAAAAGTAGGAAAGATCTAATTTAAGAAGGAAAGCTATTTAACCAATATATTCAGCAATTTGTAAAATTTCCTGTGTTAGTATGGGTTACCTAGAGAAACAAATCCAGAGACACTCATATGTGTATTAAAAAGAGCTTTATATAAAGAGTAATTGTATATTAAGAAAACATCCCAGCCCAGTCCAGATCAAGCCCATATGTCCAATATCAGTCTCACGATTACTCTTCAGACTCGCAGCACATGCAATGACACCGAGTGCAGGAAGAACACAGGCCAGTGGGTGGAAAGTCTTGCAGATCCAGTGGCAGTGGAAGCATCTCAACGCTGGCAGGGGTCTCCATGTGACTCCTCCAACTCCAGGGCTCTGGTTCCATCAGAGAAGCTCCATGTGTCTTGTCAGCAGGAAGAGGAAGCAGAGCGTAGAGGCAGGGAGAGTGTGTCCTGCCTCCTGTGAGCTAATTATCTCCATTGTGCTTCCAAATGAGGTCATCAAGCTGCAACTTGATTGAAAGGCTAGACTCCACCCCTTCACAAATTGGCAGGAGATGATGTAACTGCCGCAGTCCCACAATGCCTTTCTTTTTCTCTTTTCATCACAGAGCCGTGAGAATGTAGCTGGTGGTTTGGACGAACACCGCAGCCGGTGTTTGGAAACCAGCTATCATTGAACTGTTTGCCTGAAACGCTTCCGAGGAGCCGTTTTTCTCCGTTTGTATTCTCTTCAAGTTAGCGCTGGTTCACGGTGGTCCGTTCACAACAAACCGAGGTGTTGCTGGCTTGCTGGGTCCAGAGTCATCTGCATGATGGTTGGTAGGTTTGAAGCCGCTGAGGAAGACACCTTGTATTTTGGATGCCTGTCAACCTCGTGGGGTAATGGTTACACGTTGCGCTGCTAACCACAAAGTCAGTAGTTCAAAACCTCCAGCTGCTCCTTGGGAGAATGGTGGGACTTTTTATTCTCATGAAGCGTTATCATTTCCGGAACTCAAAGAGGGCAGTTCTACCCTGTCCTATAGGGTTGGCATCAACTAGATAGCAATGAGTTTGGGTTTTGAGAGTCCAACCCAGGAGGCTCATCTTCCGGCACAATGTTGGGCAGTATTCTGCGGCAATCCATAAGGCTTTTCAATGGCTAACGAAAGGCTTTTTCCTCCAGATGTAGCTCATCAAGGCTTTCCTTTTAGTTTTTTATCGTCTGGAAGCTCTGCTGACCCTGCCTGCTATGGCGAACCCTGCTGATATTTGAAATCCCAGTGGTCATGCTTCCTGCCTCACAGCAACACACAAGCCACCACAGAACAACACACTGGCCGATGGATGGTAGAGTCTCTGGCCATCATATTGTATTAGCAGGTTACTAACTTGCAACACAGTGGTATTCTTTTAAAGAATGATTCAACACATACAATAAATGGGAGCTCCACCCCATCCCACTATGCCGTATCTGTTTCACTAAAACACCTTCAAGCGAGTGAATTTCTCTTCTTTCTCTGTCAGTGCTACAGAAGGTAGTCACGGTTTAGTGGTAGAACGTTCCCCATCCATGTGCAAGACATGGATCTGATTCCCAGCCAATGTACGTGATAGCAGCTAAAGATGACAGCCATGTAATTCTTTTGAGTTTGTGAGAACAGTTACTTTTGTTGTTTTTGGAACTTATTGCTGCTATCTGGTATTCTCCTAATTCCTCATACTCAAGAAGCTTAGCGTGCTTTGCAAAGCATTTCTTAATCCTCTAAAACAGCGTTTTCTACGTTGGTGAAGGAGAGACGGGCATTCTGTATCAGGGCCTAGCTAAGGGCCACTCCTTAGAGGCTGTGAACGTTGTCTTGGTAACTCTTGAGCCCAGAGTCTTGGCTTCAGCCTCCAGAAACCTCGAGAAGCCACTGCTACCTTTACAAAGCAGCCTGGCTGCCCTCTAGTGGTTCCGTCTCATTGTTGCAAGGACGGGATGATTTTCTACTAGATCATTTACGGTCAGCATAAGATAAACTTATTAATCGTTGTTGTTAAAGGACATGGCAAGAGGAATTATTCCTACCTATAAAATTATTTTAATGAAAGGTAGATTAGGTGCTTATTTCTTCTTTTTGTTTTCCCAGAAAGGAGCAAACCTTCACCAGCGAGCTGTTGCCTGGATGCTAAAGGAAGCAACTGTGCTAAGACTACCATCTAGCGTTTACCTCTGAAGTTGCAAGGTACAAGGGACCACTGATTGTAAGCTTTCCTCATCTCCTTAGATCTGAGAGCTTATTTTGTTGAGTTGATTTTTTCATCGAAACTTTGCTTGGGGATGTCATTTGTCCGTGATATTGTTTTGTTTTGTTTTGTTTTGTTTTTACAAGGAGATTAAAACTGTGAGCTAATCAAAGACGGTGAAGGGAATCAGTGAATCAGCATGGTGTGGGCTTCTGATGAGTAACTGCAAATGCAGGGTGCGCGATGAGCATGCACAATCCGCATTACTGAAGGGAATGATGGCTTGAAAATGCGGGCCGAATGTTCCTGAAAGCCGATCCTTCAGGCATCTGACCTCACCGCTCCCAAGAGCCTTCCATGATCTTTCCTCCCGCCCCCCTTTCTGCTAGACAGCTTCTATCCCTTCAATACAGCTTGAAAAGGTAACACAGCTCTTGTCATCTGAGCTGTCACCACGTGCTCAGCTGTGTCTTGTTCAACAGGACAAGTGTGTTGGGTCATGTGGTCAGTATTATGTTCCTAACCTAGCACATGGAGGCATTTGATACTCGTTGAATGAATGCATGAAAAATGGTTTTCTAAGTAAGACCAAACCAAGAAAGGAAGGGAGAGGAGGCACCCCTGTTGCGGTTGAGTAGATGGCTGCACCTGGTGCCCTCTGTGCTCTAGAGTGTTGTTGCTGTTAGGTGCTGTAGAGCTGGCCCTGACGCATAGCGACCGTGTGTACAGAGTGAAACACTGCCGGGTCCTATGCCAGCCTCACGGTTGTTATGGTTAAGTTCACGGTTGCAGCCACCTTGTTGATCCACCTGGTTGAGGCTCTTCCTCTTTTTCACTGCCCTCTACTCTACCAAGCATGATGTCCTTTTCCAGGGACTGGTCTCTCCGGACAACATGCCCAGAGCAAGTGAGGTGAGTCTTGCCATCCTTGCTTCCAAGAAGCATTTGGGCTGTACTTCTTCTGAGGTAGGTTTGTCTGTTCTTGTGGCAGTCTGTGGAACTTCCAGTCTCCTTCCCCAGCACCATAATGCAAAGGCATGGAGTCTTCTTCAGTATTCCTTATTCAAGGGCCAACTTTCACAGGCACACGGGGCAAGGGGAAAACCCGCGGACTGTGCCGGGTGCACTTTGGTCCTCAAAGTTATGTCCTTGTTTTTCAATACTTTAGAGAGGTCTTGCGCAGCGGATGAGCCCAATGCCGTGTGCAGCCTGATCCCTTGACGCTGCTTCCACTAGCACTGATTGGGAGACCGAGTATCCAAGGAGTGGAACGGAGGTCTTCCTGCCTGCTGTGTTTATGGAGCCGATCAACAGGCCTTTCTTCCGTGGCACCACTGAGGGAGCTGCCAGCCTTTTTGTTCGTAGTCGAACTCAACCCGTTGGCCCCACCCAGGATGACTTACATTAGATTAAAGAACAAGGCTAGTGTTCTTGCTGTGCTTCCCTCCTCTAACACCTGACTGCCCCCTGCGTTCAGCAGAATTCTCTGTCTTGAAATAGCTGAATTTAGCAAAACTCACCACACGATGGAAGGCCTTTACAGGATAATTAAAATCCTGGTTTGAGGGCAAAGCCTGAAATTCAAAATTTAATGAAGCTGTGATCACAGTTAAGACCTGCCTGCCTTTCAGCATCCGGGTTCTTTTTCTGCCGAGCAGCTTTACAAGGCAGGCAGCTTGCTTTTCCCTTCTGTGTACCGAGTCCCAAGTCAACCTGAGTTGTTAACAAATGTGTGCTCGCTTGTCGGCCCCACTGAGAAGTGGAGGGGAGGAGAAATGGGAAAGCTACCTCTCCAACCTTCAACTGACCTAACCATTCAACCAACCTTACCTGTGTCCTCACCTTAAAGCACCAACTGCCCGTTTCATAGGCTGTGACACTTGTAACTATATGTACGTGGAAGGAGAGTCATCTCAAGCAATGGCTCACACAGGTGTACAACCGGGTCAGTTCCAGTCTATGGGTCAGGTGGCAAGCTGTAGCCTTCCATTGAGCTGTGTCGCTGCAGGGGTCAACAATCCAGGCAGCAGCACGAGCCCAGGTTGGGGGATACAGAGCTGGAGGAATCCCAGGCCAGCAGGCTGCTGATGACTCCTGGAATCAGCAGCAGAGACGACAAGTGTTCAAAACCAGATGCAGGATCCAGATCCGACAGCAGAAGGGAGTGAACTTCCCCAATGTCCGGTCTACACTGCGAGCGGGCTACCCCCTGAATGCAGCCTCCCCAGTGTCGGTCTACACCACGAGCAGGCTATACTCTGAATGCAGCCTCCCCGGTGTCGGTCTACACTGCGAGCAGGCTACACCCTGAATGCAGCCTCCCCTCAATTGTACTAAGGCGGTGAGCAGATTGTGGTGGTTTCCCAAGACCTATTGGTCAGTTCTTGTGGAAATCCAAAGATAATTAATGCTTTTCTTCACCACCATAATTCAAAGGCATCAGTTCTCCTCTGGTCTCCCTGGTTCATTGCCCGCGTTCTATTGAATGTGGTTTGGCTCAGACACACCTCAGTCTCTAACGTGACACCTTCACTTGTGAACGTGTATATACCTCAACATAATACCTCATTGGGTTCATCGATTACTGCTTCTATGAGCACTGATTGTGGATCCAAGTGAAATGAAATCCGTGACAACTTCAATCTTTTCTCCATTTATCATGATGTGATCCATTGATCCAGTTGTGAGCATTTTGTTTACATTGAGATATGATCCATACTGAAGGCTGCAGTCTTGGATCTGCATCAGGAAGTGCTTCAAGTCCTCTTGCCTTTCAGTATGCAAGGTTGTGTCATCTACATATTACAAATCGTTAATGAATCTTTTTCTAAGCTACATGCCCCATTCTTCTTCATTTAGTCTGACTTCTTGAATTAATTGTTCAGCATACATATTGAATAAGTATGGGGAAAGGATATATTTCTGACTCACACGTTTCCTGATTTTAAGCCATGCAATAATCTCTTGGTTTTGTTCAATGTCTGCTTTGTGGTTTGTGGACAGGTCCCACACGAGCACAGTGAAGGATTTGGAGAATCCCATCCTTCACAATTTTGTTCCTAGTTCGTTATGATCCACAGAGTAAAATGCCATTTCATAGTCAATGAAACTCGGGTAAATGTCTTTCTGATGGTCTCTGTTTTTCATCTGATGTGAGCAATGATATTCTCCATCACATGCCCCACATTCTGTCTTGGCCACGCTTGAATTTCTGACACTGCCCTGTCAGTGTGCTTCAGGTAAGTAACCCTAACCAAACCCACTGCCATTAAGTTGACCAGCACACAGTGACTCCATAAGGCAGAGTAGAACTCCTTTGGGCTTCTGAGACTGCAAATCTCTCTCAGCATGGCTGATGAGTTTGAATTGTAGCCCAAGACTGCATATTGCATACATGCAGCTTGAAATTACTTAATAAATTAATAGAAACAAATACTGTTGTAATTATCCATTTTCCAGTTATGGGGGGGGGGCTACCAAACTGTAATAGGTAGGTTTATTGTGCCAACCTGGCCAATAGGAGCAAGTGGGATTAATAAGGTTACAGTTTGATTGGAGGACAAAGAGATAAATGGCTTGGCAAGCCCCACCTCTCTCTGTTGCTCTCTGGTGAGTTTGTGGTTGGTTGCCTTAGCTAGTTCTCCGCCTCAAATTGTAAGCTACTCTACCTGTGGGACACCCGCCCCGTGGATCGTGTCACTAGAGTTTGCGGTTCCTTAGAGACCTTAGCCACGCTGCTGGTGTACACATTGCTTGAGCTTGGGACTGTCGGATCCTGTCATCTGGTTGTCTTGGGACTGTCGGATCCTGCTGTTTGCTGCCTGTGGTTGGACTGCTTTCATTGTTCTATGGAAGACTCAGCTGTCTGCTTCCTTGACTTTGGACCCAGTGGTCCTCATGAGTTGAAGGACTTCCAGTATATTAGCTCTTCCACGAAAGTGAGTTGAACTGAGCCCTCTGTACTGCTGTGTGGACTAAATTAGCTGTTATATTCCTTTGTGCTGTATATATCTATTTATCTCTATCTATAAATATAAGTCCTGGATTTGTTTCTCTAGAGAACCCTAGCACAATTGGTACCGGGAGTGGTTCTAGAGAAACAAGATTATAAATATGGGCTTCTCAAATCGCTCTCCAGTCTAATGAGGCTTAATAGCAAGCACTGATAATGCCATCCCTAACCCTAAAGGCATGGATAAGTCTGCCACCTTTACTAGAGTGGGTGGTGGTAATCCATGGTGTGAAGTAGCAAAGCTAGTATCCACAGTATCACCACCAGTAGATGAAGTGCTGGTGAGAGAGAGGTTCTGGGTGATGGTGTGTTTGATATTTTCCAGCAGTTTTGTCAGGATGAGAAGCATAGGGAAGCTGGTTGGCTGGTCCTCCTTACATTAGCAAATGTGATCAAGGAAAGGGATAATCTCAGAACCTCAGAAACACATCTCAAGTGCCGAATAACAGACCCAAAATCTTCTGCATGTGCTACAAAGGAGAGTCTTCTCCTCTAGTAATAGAGCTGACATTGCTGAAAACCTAATCCAGAGTCTCACCAAATGAGTGGTTGAATTTACAGCATCAGCTGAATTGCAGGTCTAGAACAGTGTCTGATATTAGAGTAAGGGCATTAATTGGAATGAATTGGGACCCTGAAACATGGGGCAGAAACGCATGGTCTGATGTTCTAGAAGAGGAGGATATTGAGCCTCTAGAAATGATTGAGCCAGCCATCCCAGTCAATAGATCCACCCCTCCCACCTGAGGGAATTAACCAACTATCAGTACAGCAATCCACACCTGATCAGATTAACCAAACTGTTCAAGTAGAAATACCAGGTGGGGCTTCATCTGTAGCAGTGCCTGAGGGAGATGCCTTACAAGAAAGATATTGCTGAGAGCCCCCAGGAACCACCCATTATTTCCTCTAGACCTGTAACTAGAATTAAGTCTCAGAAAGTTCTTAAAGTGAGGTTCAGATGATGATTCAGGAAGACGTGCACCATACTCACAAAGATCTGCTCCAGTTTTCTAATATGTACAAGCAGAAGCCTGGGGAATATCCTGGGAATGGTTACTAAGGGTGTGGGAGACATGATGCAAACAATGGAACATCTGGGTTTCTAGATATGGAGCCCCTAAGCAGAGATTCTTCCTTCAATTCCTCAGCAAGATTGGTGAAAAGAGTACTTAATTGCTTATCTGGTGGTTCATGGAAGCATGGGCTGCCAGATGGCCTAGATTAGACCAACTTGAGGTACATGACCTACCTTGGTGCACTGTAGAAGAAGGCATTCGGAAGCTTAGGGAAATTGGTGTGTTGGAATGGATCTATCAGAATAATCCCTTAGACCCAAAAGGGGAGTGCCCTGAGGACATGCCTTTTACCATAAGGAACAAGTTTGTGAAGTGGGCCCAGCATCTCTGAAGACTCCTGTGATTGCTATTTCATGTGCACCAGGATTAACAGTGGGCACTGCCCTGTGTGAACTCCAATGGGGCTGATTGGGCCCCATGGTGCTAGAGGGCAGGTGACAGCACTGAATCAATAGACGTGGTGGACGTGGTTGTCATAACGGACAGCAAGATTTCTGTAGTAATCGAAGCAACCTGTCTTGTGTGGACTTATGGCATTGGCTACTTAGCCATGGTATCCCTAGGAGTGAAATAAATGGGAAACCTACTAAATATTTACGTGATCTATACAGGCGGAAGAATGGTAGATCAGGTGAAGAGCAGAATAGACGGTCACGATCGGTCAATCAATTCCCAGACCTGAGCCAGTTTAAAGACCCACAACCCCTTGAATGAGGGGGAGGCCAGGTCCCTTTGAAGGAGGACCCTGCTACATCCCCGAAGGTCTATACTGTTAGCCTTTCTTCTAGCCTTCCCCAAAGGGAACTGTGGCCTTTCACAAGAGGGACTGTTCATTGGGGGAAAGGGAATAATCAAACTTTTTGGGGATTACTGGACACTGGCTCTGAACTGACACTAGTTCCAGGAGACCCAAAGTGTTTCAAAGGCCTGCCAGTAAGAGTGGGGGCATATAGAGGTCAAGTTATCAATGGAGTTTTAGCTCAGGTACGCCTCACTGTGAGTCCAGTGGGTCCCTGAACCCATCCTGTCATTATTCCCCCAATTCCAGAACTCATCATTGGAATAGACATACTTAGTAACTGGCAGAACCCCTATATTGAATCCCTGAAATGTAGAATAAGGGCTATCATGATAGAAAATGCCAAGTGGACACCATTAGAACTATCATTGCCTAGGAAAATAGGAAACCAAAAGTAATACTGCATTCCTGGAGGGATTGCAGAGATTGGTGCCACCATCAAAGACTTGAAAGACCTGGCTAGACCAGAGGATGCACAGCGGTACAGATGGGAATTGGAAACGCAGGGAATCTAGGACAG
>NW_022111369.1:67137357-67162541 GCF_000313985.2 Echinops telfairi | reverse complement strand
ATTCTGTATGGGAGTAGAAAGTCCCATCTATCTTCCTTGGAGTGGCTGGTGGTTTTGAACCACAGACTGTGCAGTTACTGCTCCATAAATATTTGTGGAATGGAATAGACTATTCACAATTTGATTTTCACTTGTCTTTGGTGTTCGGTTAAGAAAGCCTACTAGCGGTTGTTAACTTTTTTCACCACAGGCACTTTTGTAATTTCTCCAAAATGCATCCCATATTTGGAAATAATTTGCCTCTCGATCTGTCAACTCATCATACTTTCCCACTTTAATTCGGCAGATATATGCCCAATCCCCAAGTAGAATTTCTGAACGACATGGGATAGGCTTTTGAAACGGTCATTTTAGCTTTCAGGAGTTGGCTTCTACTCACTCTAATTCTATCATTAGGGGGAGGGTCTGGGTTTGGATGGGAATATCTTCGGTCCAGGATTGAATTATCACCTCTTTCTTTCTATTACCAGTTCATGATTCTAAGCACTGACTCTGGAGCCCACCTGCTGGGTTTGAATTCCAGTTCTGCCACAAGTGGGTGCCTTAAACAAGCTGAAATACACATCACACGGTTTACATCTTACCCTCTGCTGGCAAGTCAATCCCACCCCCGTAGAGACCCTGTAGGACAGGGTTGGGTGACCCTTCATCTCATCTCCTTTGGCATGTTACCAGGAGAGGTCTGTCCCTGGAGAAGGACATCATAAAGTACAGGGTGAGCAAAAAAGAAGAAGACCTTTGAAAGGATGAATTAACAGAGTGGCTGCACGAATGGGCACGGACATAACCAATTTGAGGATGGCGCAGGACTGGGCAGTGTCTCCTTCTATGGTACACAGGGTGGCTATGCGTCATCAGCAGGTAACAAAAGCAACAGGACAGAGGAGAATTGCCCTTTTGGGTTTCGAAGGCTGTCCTCTTTACAGAAGCATTTGCCTCGTCTTTCTCAAATGGAGTGGCTGGTGGGTTTAAGCAACTGATCTTTTGGTTAACAGTTGAACAGTGAATCACTACACCTCCAGGGCTCCTGGCTCATAGGTTCAGAGACTAGACGTCTGTGTTCAAGGCACCAGCTCCAGTGGCTCCCAGGAGGGAGGTCCTTATTCCTTGTTTCCTTGGCTAACAAGGAATTGTTTCCTTCGGGTGCTGCAGTCTCTCCCTCATTTGCTCGTTTATGTCTTTCAAGGTGATAGGCTTACAACACACCTATACTGACCCAGCCTCTTAACTTGGGAAAACTCAGCAGTCACTGTCGTCTAGGCAGTGCTGATGCATCGTGACTCCCTGCGGGTCTCTGAGACTGTAACTGTTTACAGGAGTAGAAAGTCCAGGTTTTTCCCCAAGGAGCTGCTGGTGGTTTCATACTGCTCATCTACGTGGATCTTAGTTCAACCACTACATCACCAAGGCTCCTTAATGGGGAAAAAAATAACCCAATTCCCAAATTAGATCATAACCACAGATATAGGGGTTAGAGTTTACAACACACAAATTTGGGAGGGGGGGGACATAATTCAATCCCTAAGAGCTAGTAAAACTATACATAGAGGAAGTGATTTGACCTCTATGTGCCCCCATTTCATTATCTTTAGTGTTGGCTAATTATAGTACCCATCCCATGGGATTATTGAGGATTAAACAGTAAATGCCCGTAAGGCACACATGAAAGCCTCTTGCAAGTGGTTCTCAACCTTCCTAATGCTGCGATCCTTTCATACAGTTCCTCACGTGGTGATGACCCCCCCCAACCATACAATTATTTTCATTGCTACTTCATAACTATAATTTTGCTACTGTGGTGAATGGTCATATAAATATCTGATATGCAGGATGCATTTTCATTGTTACAAATTGAACATAATTAAAGCATAGTGATTACTCACAAAACAATATGTAACTATATATTGTGAAATATTCGTGTGTTTTCCTATGGTCTTAGGAGACCCCTGTGAAAGGGTCATTAAACCCCCAAAGGGGTCGCGACCCACAGGTTGAGAACCACTGCTCTAGCATGTAGTATGTGTTCAATAAATGTCTGTTTACCAATAGTGAGACAGGTCTTCTAGTGTCCCTAATTGATTTCTCTATTAAGTAAACAGCATCTAGGGGCAGCAGCAGTATTGTAGATTCCACATCTACATGAAAATCAAGCTTTAGAATCATATTAAGATTCTCCCCTTGTACATCTGGACCTTTGAGTCTAGAGCAGTGTTTCTCAACCTTCCTAGTGCTGTGACCCTTTAATACAGTTCCTCATGTGGTGGTGACCTCCCAATCATAAAATTTTCAATGCTACTTCATAATGGTAATTTTGCTACTGTTCTGAATTGGGCGATCCCTGTGAAAGGGTCATTTGACCCCCAAAGGGGTCTTGACCCACAGGTTGAGAACCGCTGGTCTAGATCATGGGTTCGCAAACTTACTTGGCCTCCTGTCCTCTTCTCAGGAAAAAAATGTACTTACCACCTCCTGGCAATGAAAACCTTTTGTACTCTAGCCCACATCCAGAATAAAGAGTAACCTATTGTCATCGAGTCGATTCAGACTCGCAGTGACCCTGTAAGGTAGGGTAGAACTGCCCCTGTGGGTTTCTGAGCCTCTTTACAGGAGTAGAAAGCCTCATCTGTCTCTGGAAGAGAGGCTGGTGGTTTCAAGTCGCTGACCTTGAGGTTAGCAGCACTATGCCACCAGGCTGAGGATAAAGCCCAGGAATCTGCTCTTGCAGCTCTCCCTTACTCCCCCAGGGGGCGGGATCAACTATTTTGGGAGACACCAGTCTAGCTACTAGATTTTCCAGAGGATCTTCACGGAGGCTACTAGTTTTTTCCCTTCTCCCTGACAGACAATAGTTCTGCTTTTCTGGGTAGTAGCAAAAAGCCTGATTTAACAAACAATAACAGAGCAGAACTCTCATTTCGATGTCTCTCATGCAGATTTCTTGCTATTCTCAGTGACCACTGAGTTGATGAACAGATGAGCCGCCCAGGCTCCGGCTGGTGACACGGAAGAGGAGGTTGTGAAGTGGAATAGCCACTGAGGCTCCACAACAAAGGTGTTGGCTCAGCTAGTGCATTGTTCCCCTTATCCGTCCTGGGCGCTCCAGCATGACGGCTGGAACTCCAGCTGCCATCTTGAGGTGAAAAGGCACCGGCAGTGGTTCCAAGAATCCCGAGCAGAAATATTAGAAGGGTCTTCAGTTTCCGATTTGGGAGCAGCGTGCCCAGTTTGGGATTCCTTCTTCCAGATTATTCATTACCGGAGAAAAATCAGTTTTGTAATTTGTTTAAGCCTCTGTTTGGGGGGCAGGGTTTCTGTTCTTGAACTGAACATGATTCCTAATGGATAAAAAGCTCGTATTAAAAGTGTACCTAGTTATTGAGCACCCCTCTGCTCATATTTAGTGGAAAGCTCTGTCCCTGTAGGGTCAGAGAAGAAGTTGGTGGAGTTTGGAGGAGTTATTCAAGAAGCTGATGTAGCTGTGGTTTGGGGGAGATGAAGGTCTGGCATTTCTAAAATCAAATTGTCTACATGTCCTGCTACTCTGGAGGGAATAGTCCTTATAGGGTTAATAAGAGTATCGATGAAGGAAGGGCACTTTAGGAAGGTTCTCTTAAAGACAAATCTGTGAGATCCGAGGGAATTTGTTAAGGGGGAACATCCCTTAAGGCAGCAGAGAGCTCTTTGGGGGTAGGAAGTGATAGCTGCCAATTGACATTGAGTGGGTGAGTCTCCTGTGACTCCTGGTGACCCCTCACATGTGCTCCAAGGAGTCAGGAATGACTGGGTTTTCACATGTGGATCACTAGGCTTTTCCTCTGAGGTACCTCTGAGTAGATTCGAACCTCTCACCTTCCAGTTAATAGTTGAGTGCATTAACAGTTTGCAACACCTACGAACTCCAAGTCTAAGCATGGTTGGCTTTCAGTCATCTCATGCAGACACCATATGACAGAGCAAAATGGCCCACCAGGTTTGCTTGGCTGTAATCTTTACAAGAGCCTTTCTCAAAGTCTTCTCCTATGGAACCCTGGGTAGGTTCAAATCATTAACCTCTCAGTGAATGGCCAAACACTGAGCCATCATTCCACCAGGGATCCTTAAGTTGAATCATTTCCAACTCATCAAGACCCTGCAGGACAGAGCAGACATGCTGTGTAGAGTTTCCTGTAAGTTTTTCTGGGAGCAGACTGCCACAGAGCTTTCTGTTTGCAGCCGAGTGCTTAACCACTGCGCCACTAGGCTTCCAACCCACTGTCACTGAGCAGGTCCTCACTCATAGCAACCCTACAGGATAGAGTAGAACTGTCCCGTTGGGTGTCTGAGCCGGTGAAGCTTGTTGTTGTTAGGTGTCATGGAGTTGGTTCCAACTCATAGCAACTGGATGTACAACAGAACGAACCACTGCCCCGTCCTGCGCCAGCCTCACCACGGTTCTTTGTTGTAAGCCCATTGTGGCAGCCACTGCGTCAATCCATCTTGTCAAAGGTCTTCGTTGTTTTTGCTTCCCCTCTACTTTCCCAACATGATGTCCTTCTCCAGGGACTGGTCTCTCCTGAGAGCATGTCCAAAGTACATGAGACAAAGTCTTGTCATTCTTGCTTCTATTGGGCATTCTGTAGGTGCTTCTTCCAAGACCATTCATTTGTTCTTTTGGCAGTATTTGCAGTATTCTTTTCCAGCACCGTAATTCAAATGCATCTTCTTTATTCAGTGTCCAACGTTCACACGCATATGAGGTGACTGCAAACACCATGGCTTGTGTTCGGCTCACCTTAGTCCTCAAACTGACATTCTGGCTCTCCAATGCTGTGAAGAGGTCTGTGCAGCAGATCTACCCAATGAAATATGTCCTTTGATTTCTTAACTGCTGCCTCCTTGAACACTGATTGTAAATCTTTATGGGAGCATAAAGCCTCAACCTTCTCCCTCAGAGCAGCTGATGGCTTTGAACTGCTGATCTTGTGGTTAGCGGCACAACTCATAATCTACTTTGCCATCAGGACCCCTTCTACATGGACTCAGAAACTCCATACTCACTGCCGTCGCATCAATGCTGATTCACACCAACCTTTAGGACAGGGTAGAACTGCCCCTGTGAGCTCACGAGGTTATGACCCTTTACAGGAGTAGAAAATCCCATCTTTCCTCCCAGGGCAGCTGGTGGCTTCGAACTACTGACTTTGAAAACTGCAGCCCAATGTATCACCGCTATGCCTTCTGGGCTGCTGTCAAATCATCCTCAGTAGGCAGCTGCCTTCTCTGTCAATCCAGATGCGTGAACCACAGTTTCTCAGTCCCTGTTAAGAGGATGGCTTGAGGAAAGAGACAATGGTCCCAACGCCCTCACAGCTCCCCTGGGAGAGGAGGGGAGAGCTTGCTTAACTTCTCTGCAACTCCCGTGGGCTTCAGCATGGCCAGCCAGGTTCTGTGTACAGGGTGGACTTTGACTTTTCCCCTTTGGGTTTTCCATGAACAGTGGAGTGGCATTTTCGCAAGCCCCATAGAGGGCTTCACTGTTCCTGCTCCACAGGCCCAGAGAGGGGGACTGAGCCGGAAGCTAGGTAAGGGCCTCCCTCAGTGCTTCAGCTACAGGGGAAATGTGAAGCACGGGGAGTCAGAGACAAGGCGGAAGTTGCCATCTGTCAGGGAGGCTTTCTGTTTGTCTGTTTTGCTGAGTTGCATTGGTTTCCCCAGGAGAGCAGGAGAGTCTCCAGTTGAATCCGTGTAACAGGAGCTTTCTATGCCCTGGGGTCACGGTCTTCCTGAGAGGAGCTGGGCTAAAATCCCACTCACTGGCAGCTGGATATCCAGGCTGGAAGCTGGGACCACAATTTTCGTTAGAGCCAGCCAGCTAAGGATCAGGGTGGAGCCTCCTTCTGAGATGCCGGATGACCCCAGGGGTCTGCCCTGCCGGAGGGGACAACCTGCCTGCTGGAGCTCTGAGGAAATGGGAACCGCAGTGGAGAAATGACGGAAATCATACTGGGCTGTGGAGCCCAGCTGCCTCCCTGGCGTTGTCATGGATACCGAGTCAATTCGGCTCAGCAAATGTGAAGGGGCTTCTGGGAAGCAAGGCTGTGTCCCAATAGAAGGGGTCAGAGACACACAGGGGTCTGTGAGGTGGCCCTCAAGACCCTGAGGGCCAGGAAACAGAGACAGAAGAGCACATCACCAAGGATGCAAAGACCGTGTCTCAGAGAGGATGAATGAGTTGCTCAAGGTCATGGAGCTTGTTGGCAGACCCTGGACTTGAATTCAGATCTAACTAATGCCAGTGCTTGTGCTCTCAATGTAGGAGATGCTTTGTGAAATTATCGTGTAATTGTTGCTTGAGGCTGAATCACTCAGAACACAGAGCCTCAGGCAAGACTGGGTTCTGATACTTCATTTGGAAAGTACATCCCAATCCAATGAGCACGAGACAGGAGAACTGAGAGGGAAGGGAAGGACCAGCACCAGGTAGCTATGCCCCTGCTTGGCTAGTGCTTCAGAATGAGCCATGAGAAGAGCCCCCATGGATCCTTATCCAGGAAGGGTATCGCCTCAGCTGTACGGCCCGTCTCCAAACAAGCTATGCAGGACAGCAGGCTCTCGGAGCAGTCTGTGGGAAGGAAGGAGGAGAGGGTTCTAGATCAGTCATTCAGCATTCAACCCCAACATCTTTCTTTCCTACTTCATTTAACCCTCCGAAGCCTGCGAAGGCGTCTTCTTTGTTATTTATCTTCCCACAGAGGTGGTCCCCTGTGGGCTAATTTGTCATACGGTGCTGGATTGAGTGTTACGGTCATTCTGGTCTTTGTCTACTGGTCCTTCAAATACCAGCGGGCTCACCCCCCGTGGATAAGAATCAGCAGAGTCTCCGGACTCAGACAAACTAGAAAGAAGGACCTGGAAATCTACTTCTGGAAGAAAACGAGGTCCAGTGAAACTTGACGAATCACAACAGAACAGTGGCGGGCTCCCTGACTTTGACCTGACTCCCTCAGGAGGGGCCGGTCATAGAGGAGGACATCATGGTCAGTGAAACAGAAAGCCCACAAGGGCATGGGAGACTGTTAGTGGGAATGAGGGGTGCAATAGCCTCCCCAATGACCTTGGACATGCTGGTGATTGTAAGGACGCTGTAGGATCAGGCCACGCTTTGTTTAGTTGTAAGTAAGGTCAGCATGAATCAGCATTACCTGGAAGGCAGCTAATGAGAGGAACAGCTGGCTATAACCAAGGGTACATAAATTTGGCCAATAAAATTAGGCAGTGGCAGTCCCTTCCTGCAGCCTTGCCAGCAGAGAGCCCGCCTTTATCCCACCTCTTCTTCCTGCTATTTGCAGTTAGCCAAGTTGTGCTCCCAGAGCCGGTGAGTGAGGAAGGGCCCAAAGAAGCCCCAGCACGGGTGCTCTGGTCCCCCAAAGGGGCGCAGCGCCTGAAGCTCCCCACTCCTAAGCTCCATGCTCATATGAGCAAATTGTCCTTTACATATGGTGGCTTTGTTCCTTGCAACTGAGAATGTACCAGGTGTGGATGCACAAACTACATCTGCCGATACAGAATGAAGTATCTTGCTATGTCTCCTAGGTGTCATGGGAAGAGGCAGTCAGCAACTATAACCTGAGTGTGTGTGTGTGTGTGTGTGTGTGTGTGTGTGTGTGTGTGTTATGTGTGTGTGTGTGTAATGGGCGTTACAAGAATGTCCTTTGGAGGCTGATGTCTGGGGCACCTCCCACTAATCCTACAGTCTCCTCATTTCCAGCTCAGGTTAAAATTGTACCACATGCTCTTGGCGTGAAAGTCATTCCAAATACGGAGTCCTCACCTGGGCCTGGGGCAGGGGATGTTCAACATCAAGAGGCAGCTCACTTCAGCCAAACGTACTGAAATGTCCCGAGGCCCGCCTTCTAACCAGTGTTGGCTGCTCATCTGTATGGATTAATGTCGTAATAATTGGGCCTTATCCAGCAAGCACTAATTTCTTTCACTACATCAAATCAGGCCTCATGATTATTTCAAATAAACATGTCATCACCGTTATGTTGAAGCTCCTCACCGACAGCTGGCTTCTGAGTGGATCTGGGAAGGCCTTGGAGGGGGGCTGGATTGCCCAATGGGGCTCTCACCCTGGGTGGTGGAAGCCCACAGTCAATGGTCTAAAATCAGTGGTTTTCAACTTTCCTAATGCCCTGACCCTTTAATACAGTTCCTCATGTGGTGGTGACCCCCAAGCATAAAATTATTTTCATTGCTACTTCATTACTGTCATTTGCTACTGTTATGAATCAGGTGACCCCTGTGAAAGGGTCGTTCAACCCCCAAAGGGGTCACGACCCACAGGTTGAGAACTGCTGGTCTAAAACTTGATTTAGCGCAAGCAGCTAGTAAAGGAAGAGAGAAACCCAGGCTTTGTGTCTGGACAGCATCCAAACATCAACTCATGGAGGAAACAGCCCTCAGGTGTCTGCCTTTGTCAGGGGCGAACACCTAGGCAGCCTGAAGAACGCTGCCAGGCAGGGAATGGTGGCCGGAGGGTGGGTGGGGGTGGGTGGGGGTGGGTGGGGCAGGGAGGGCCTCTTGGTGTCAATGGAGCAGGGGACTCTGTGGGAGACTGTTTCCAAACTGCAGGTCAGACTGTAAATTAACCTCAGAGGAAGTGTCTAACAGTCTTTTACAAGCAAGAAAACAGGAAAACTGAAGAGCGGGTGGGAGGTGGGGAGAAAACAGGCCAGTCAGCAAGGGGTGTTTCTCCCTGATCTGCCAGCAGGAGGGGAGAAAGAGGGATCTGAGCTTTCCTTAGTTCACAATAAAAAGTTGGTGTTTTTTTTAAGCTACCAAAAAAAAAAAAAAAGAGGGATCCAATGCCAGAGAGCATAGCTGGTGAGTTATGCGGTGTCCAAACAGAGCAGGGGTCAGCTGAATCGTCTCGAGAGCCCCAGGCCCCAGGCGGCTCTTTCAGTAGTACATGTGACTCTGAAGTGAAATGGGAACAATTTAAAGGATATTATTCAGATAGTGGTGATTTCAGGTGTTTGTCTAAATATATTGGTGGCTCTCAGGTAAGTTTTCAATTTTTGTGAGTGTGTTAGTCCGGGTAGGCTAGAGAAACAGATCCATGGACACACAAATGTGTACAAGGAAGAGATTTATATACAAGAGCAATTGAATATTGAGAAAACATCCCAGATCAAGTCCATAAGTCCGATATTAGCCCATATGTCCCATACCAATCTATAAAGTCCTCTTCAGACTCACCTAACACATGCAATGATGCTGAAATGTAGAAGATCACAGGCCAGTGGGTAGAAAGTCTTTGGATCCAGTGTCACTGGAAACATCTCAGCGCTGGCAGGGGTCTCTGCATCAGGGTGGGTCCATGCATCTTGTCAGCTGTCATGTTTCCCAGGGAGTGTCAGAGAGAGAAGTGTCTCCCGCCTCCAAGTAGGAAGTACCAGATTTCCCAGAATTCCTCTGGAGAAGGCCATGCCCACACAGATGTCTCATTGGCTATCTCCAGATTGACAGGCTAGACTCCACCCCTATAAACTGAATCCTTAAATTGACACCAGATTAGGTGACTACCATGGTGAGGGACAGGATTGACTAAAAATCTAGTTTTGTGAGCCCTGAAACAGGGCCTTTACTCAGTCCTGGAGGCCTTCAGAGCCCCACTCTCTTCTCTGAGCAATGGCTCTAATAGCATTGCGGGGTCAACACAGCCACCTCCCTACGTGTGCTACATTCATTCTTGTGCTAAGGAGCAGCTCCGGGGTACCAGGCTCTGTTTGATGCTGGGGAGCAAAGCACACATCATTGCTGCCTCTCTCCCTCCTCCTGGCCTTTCTATTTTTCTCTTCTTTGCCCCCCTCCCCTTTTCCTCCACCTACCACCACCTTCTCTCCTTTCTCTCTCTCAACACCCCTCTCCCCCATGCCAAGGTTGAAACAGCTTTGCTGTTAGGTCATGAGCCATCTCCAACTCCTGGGATCTTATGCACAGCAGAACCAATGTCGCCGGGGCCTAGGTCATCCCCACAGTCCAGCCGTCACTCTACCTCACTAAACATGGCCTCCTCCTCCAACACTGGATCCCTCCTGGCGACATGGCCAGCAAGGAGTGGGATGATCTCTGGGGGTAATCCATGAAGGTTTTCTACCGGCTGATTTTTAGAAGTAGGTCGCCAAGCCTATTTTCATGATCTACCTTAGAATGGAAGGTAGAAACCTTGAAACCTGCCCACCGTGGGTGAGCCGGCTACTCCTTGAAATCCTGGCGCCACGGCTTCCAGTATCATAGAAATAGGCAAGTCATCACCAAACGGACTAACTGATAACTAGCTAGACCACGTGATGGGGAATTTACTGTTCCATGCAGTGAATTCACAGCCCGTCACCTCTTACTAACCACTTACTCATTGATTCTTCAAAGGAACCGTTCCGGATGGCATTGTGCCTCGCTGCTAGCAGCGGATGGCATTGTGCCTCGCTGCTAATAGCAGGGACCGGGAGACAGGGGTCTCCTAACTTGGCCCACCTAGTGGGCCACCCTCAGTCTCTCGGCCCCTTGCTTGCTGCCTCGCACCCACAGCCCCTGTCATCTGCTTATCTACTTACATGCTCAGAGCATCAGCACCTAGAAAGCTGCCTTAGAGCTCCCTCCTCTCCCCTCCGGTCCTGATCCTGTCAGTCAGGATCGAAGACATGAAGCTGAGCCTCTCTGCACGTTCCTCAGTGATTCCTGCTTGCAGGACCTGAAGCTTCTTCGGAGCTGCTGGGTCCGGTGGCTCTGGACTCAGATGGGGGACAGGCAAGGCTGCAGAAATTCCAGAGAATTGGGTGTGTTCCTAGTCCCTAAGGTGGAAAAACACCAAGGAACCTACGAGTCCATGCTCTGAGAACATTGTAAGGTGGTGTTATGAGCTGAGTTGTTTTCTCCCCAAAATATAAGATGAAGTCCTGGATTCCGGCCCCTTCCAGCTATGGATGTAACCTGGTTTAGATAGTGTCTTGGCAGATTTAACTGGTTGACACAAGGTCATCTTGGAGTAGAAGGGTGTCCTCGTTCAATGTGAGTGCTGTTCTTCCTAGGGAAACAAACAAACAAAACAGAGACACACAGATGCAGCCCTTGAAGACCAGGCAGACACTGAAGTGAGGTTGCTACAAGCCAGGGGATGCCTGCGCTTCTATCAGGAAGTAGAAGAGGCCAGGAAAGACTCCCTCCTGTTAACGTCCTGAATTAGGACGCCTGGCTGCTGGAACCGTGGGCCCATCTGTTTCTCTTGTTTTATATCTCACCCCAATCTCAAGATACGACATTGAGTAGATTCCCACTCACAGCAACCTGGTGGGACTGACTAGAACTGCCTCTGTGCAGGCTGTGTCCTGCAGGGGGCGCCCGGGTGCTCCCCTTCTAGGGAGGGCTGCATCTGCTCCAAGGGAAGGGTACCACTTCCATTGTCGTTGAGTGCAGGACTTAGAGGGGACCCCTTTTCCAAATTCACCAAACCGGCTGCTGATTTCAACTCATGGTGGCCCCACGTGTGTTTGAGAGTAGAAGCAGGCTCCGGGGGTGGTGGAGGGGGTGTTGTTTGAGTGGCTGACTGTTGCAAACGAGATCACCAGGGCTTTCTTCTGAGGCATCCCTGGGAAGGCTTTCATCGTCATGCTTTCCGGAAGCAAACAAGCACGTGAAATAATGAAGTAACCAGTTGAGCGGCCTACCCAAACACTCTAAGTTTATTGAAGAATTTCTATCAATTCCGTGCCATTGGGACACCTTTCCTATGGGAAGGGATACGCTCCCATTTTAGTAAAGCTTCTGTGTGTCTAGAGGCACCTTTACTGGGTGCTTAGAGATAGGGTTCATTGCTCTTCCTTGCCTCCCATCTCTTTTCCTGGATCACTGAGACTAAGATCTCTGCTCCACTGACGGCAACTCCAGACCATGAAATGAATGTTCAAGGTTTCTTGAACTGGAAATTGCTAGGTGGCATTACTAGGGAATCTGCTGCACAAGACCTCTTTCAAATGCTGAACAAGGAGGTTCCTTTGAGGATTCAGGTGCACCTGATCCAAGCTAGTGCATTTTCCATCGCCTCATATGCATGTGAAAGTTGGACACTGAATCAGGAAGACCCCCCAAAACCCCAATGCATTTGAACTCTGGTGCTGGCGAAGAATATTGAAAGTACTGTGCCAAAAGAACATAGAGATAGTCTGAGAACAAGTACAACTAGAATGCTCCCTAGAGGCAAGGATGATGAGACTTTGTTATCGGGAGAGACCAGTCCCTGGAGTAGGACACCATGCTTGGGAAAGTGGAGGGGCCGCGGAACAAAGGGCCCTGGATGAAACGGATTGACACAGTGGCTGCGACAATGGGCTCAGACATAACAAGAACTGCAGCGGTGGCAGAGGACTGGGCCTGGTCTGCTCTGTTGGACAGGGTTGCTACGAGTCAGAAGGGACACAATGGCACCTAACACAACAACAGTGTGGTGTTTTTGCAGCAATCATGGACTAGTACAGGAGTCCTGGTGGTAGAAAGCAGAGAGACGCGGCTTCCTACTCCTGTCAACAGCTAGTCTTGGAAACCCACAGCGGGTTGCTACGAGTCACCCTTGGCTGATGGCAGTAAGTCCTATTTGAGGGCACTGTCGGGTCAGTGCTGGACTAAAGGCATCAAGCCTATCAGACAGACTAAACTGCCTGCTCTTGCAAAAACTTAAAACATCCCAGAAACATAGAGTATTGTGTTCAGGAGTCCTCATGAAACTGTGCATTACGCATTGTCCTGCTAACCTCAAGGTTGGTGGTTCAAACCCACCGGTCACTCCATGGGAGAATGATGAGACTGTTAAACCCTTCAAAGAGCAGTTCTACTCTGTCCTGATGGGTCACTGGGTCAGAATGAACTTGATGGCATTGGGTGGGTGTTGTATGGTAGTCAGAATATTAGCCTTATGTTACTCCTTGAGGTCTGTAACTAGTGAGGGTGATGCCATTCAGGTTCAGTGATGTGTGGCGTGCGTACTTAGACGGGATGGAGCCAACTGCATTTGCTGTGTCTCTGCTCAATCTTCAGTTCCACATAATACTTTATTAAATATAATTCATCCTTCTCTTCCTCCTCTACCTCACTCCAAACCTCTTGCTATTTAAGATTTTAAGTGGCATGCCTCTTTCTCTTGGGTGAGATTACCCGAGGCCGAGGCAGAGCCTGACTTGGCATCTTGTCCACTGTGAGTACGATAAGCCAGAAAAAGACAATCATTGAACTGAAGAATGCCTTCTGATTTCTCTCTCCTGATAGCACTTCGGGCAGAACAAAGGCCGTGTCTGATGTATTGTTAAGTGAAAATTAAAACAGGGTGCAGAACAATGTGCACTTGTATACTTAAGAAGCATACACACATAGGAATGTTTATATCTACATAGGATGTCTCTGGAAGAATGTTCTAGTAACAGACCATAGCAGTTGCCTCATTAACTTGGTGGCTGGGGGGGGTGGGAGATAATAATACCCCCCCCCACTGAAAACTCCTTAAAAATGTTCTAAATTGGTACCCATGCTCATATATCTGTTTGGTGCTATATAGTATATGAATGTGATGTATTTTCTCATGTGAATATATTGTATCACATGAAAATTTGTCAACATATTATCACACGATAGGTTTTACCTTAAAATTTTATTCTATTTCTTTTTAATGGAAAAGAACACACATTCTCTGGCTTACCATGCTTTTCACTCCTGTCAGCCTGGCTCTATCTCATGGGTTGAAAGCCCTTGACCTTTGAAGGGTGTTGGGAGGAGGCTCTGTCCCTGGGGGAGGAAACCCTGTCAGGCACCTTCTAGTTCCTCTGTCTGGTTGAGATGTTGCCCAAACCCCCAAACCAAACCCCTTGTGTTGAGTCAGTTCTAAGTCATGATAACCCCCTGAGTTAGAGAGCAGGACTACCTTACCCCACCGGGCTTCCTTGGCCATAATCTTTTTGACTGATTGTGAATTGGTGAAACATGGTGAATTGGGTGAAAGTTTGCAAAGAAAATCAGTTTTCATTCAACCACCCTTATGCATTTTGTTTAACGTCATTGATTGCAATCCTCTATCACATCACTGACCCCTCTTCCTCCTCATTTCCAGTCTTCTATTTCCTATACATTTTTTCCTTCTGAACGTTTCCCGTGGGCAAATGCTATCCTTTTGACCTCAAGTGGTCCAAGGAATATGTGCCTCCCTAGTGATATTGTTCACTATGTAGACTTCTCTATTGTTTGGCTGAAACTTGGACCACGGAGGTTAGGAAGGAGTGCGTAGGAGGGGAATGAGTTCATTTTCAGATCTGACGCTTGCCTAAAGGTTATAATCTTAGGGGTTTGACGAATCTCTGTTTCACTGGCAAGCTGGGACTTTTAATATGATTTTGAGTTTTATTCTACATTTTTCCTCCTACTCCATTCATGACCTTCTAACATGATCTTCCTATCAGAGTGATCAGCAGTGATAGCTGGGCACCATCTAGTCCTGGTCTTAGTGTGGTGGGGACTGGGGTTTGCATGCACTGTTAGTCCTTTAGACTAATTGTTTCCAGGTTTCTTTAATTTTTTTACCCTTCTTTGCTCTGGACGGGAGAGATTAATTGCAAACTTTTAAGATGCCTGTCTGCTAGGAGCTCTGGTGGCATAGTGGGTTATGAGTTAGGCTGCTAACCATAAGGTCAGCAGTTCAAAACCACCAGCCCTTCCTTAGGAGAAAGGTGAGGCTTTCTACTCCCATGTAAGGTTACAGTCTCCAGAACTCACTGGGGCAGGTCTACCACCATGAATCAGCATAGACTTGATGGCAGTGAGCTGAAGACCCAGGCACTATTCGTCATAGGATAGAGAGCATTGTCCTTGTGTACTAGGTCATGCCAGTTGACCTTGATGTTCCTCTCAACCTTGGTTCCAGTTGGCTGTGATCTTTATGGAAGCAGATGGCCAAGGTTTTTCATATGTAGTCCCGCTGAGTGGGTGTGAACCTTTAGATTAGTCTTACTGTTACGGTTCCTCCCAACAACCCTCTGTATAACAGAAGGAACCCCCCCCCGGTCCCCACCCCCCCGTGCTGCCTCGTTCTAACAATCACTGTTATGTTCGCACCCATTGTTACAGCCACTGTGTCACTCCACCTCATTGGTGGTCGTCTTCTTTTTTTGCTGACCCTTTCTTTTCACGAGGATGATATGTTGCTCTGGGAACTGTTTCCGCCTGATGGCACGTCCAAAGTACACGCACTGAAGTCCCACCATCCTCGCTTAGGCTACAAGTGGAGCGCAAACCATTTTTGCCACTAGAAACAAGCAACCACAATTTCATTGCCATTGAGGTCAGCCCAGACTGACCCCAATAGGACAGAGTAGAATTTAGGGGAGCTGTCTAACACCTAGTGTGCCCTGGCGGGTTTCAATGGCCAGTCTTATGAGTAGCAGCTGAGTGCTTTGACACGGTGTCATCAAATCTCCTCCTGTGGCCTAGGGGCCTCGTAAGCATCCTCCAAGTTTCCACTTACCCAGAAACAAAGGGGAGGGGCATGGGCTGGGGGCCGCTGGCCTCCACAAGTGAAAGTGGTTTTCTCCATTCATGAACTGAAGGCTACAGCATGAACAACAAGCACTGATCAAGTGCGGTTTTAAAAGCAAGGCTACTCCCCTCCACCACTGCCACCAAAAATAGGCCCCCCCCCCATCGTGCTAGGAGTGACATGATTCATCCTCAACATTCCAAAAGACAAACTCCCAAGAGCTCCACCTGCAAGTCAAGGATGTTTTTCTGTTAAAGTCTAATCACATCGTTAGAGTTTATTAATTGTTTCAGCAAACTGACATCTATGTCCATTCATTTTTTTTTTTAAAGTCAGGGTAAATAAATCAACTTTCGAATCATGTCCTTCTGCAAACACCAGCTGCACAGGAAGCGGAAGGCCGCCTGTTAGCAGGCTCGCTGCTGGGCCGGGCTGAGGCCGACCTTGTACACGGCCAGGACTCGCAGCCTGTCTTGCACCCCACCGGAAAGAACCTCCGCGCAAAACAAGACCACAGAACAATTGTGTGAACCTGCCTCCCCAGCTTACTCTCCAAACAGCTGGCCATCGCATGTGCTCCCTCTGTGATTCCAGCCTGTTCTGGGATAGCCGACAGGGGAAAATCCTCCACTCGGGCAGGGGTGCCATGGAGGTGGGGAGGCGGCTGCTTCTTCATAAGAGAGGAGCTAATCCAGACTCCTTTTTTATAGCAAATGATGGAGGAAACAGGTACAGTCCGTGTGCTTCTGACATTGCCGCGCTCTTCATTGCCATTTCCTTTCTCTTGCTGTTGTTATTGAGACTGTGAACCCCCAAAACACACGCCCACAGTGGAGGAAACAATATCAACCATTCAGGATGCATACAATCTGGGGACATTGAGGCCACTATTCAAGGTGGCCGGCCGGCCATTCTCACCCTCCTTTTCTGAGCTGTTCCTCCCCCGTGAACCCAAACTCACAGCCCCTCATGCTGCCCTGTCTAATCTTTTGAGACACCCCTGTCAGTTTGATCCCAGACAGACAGATCTTGAAAAAGCCACACCGCTCCAGGCTGGCATTCTTCACTAGTGAAGCCAAACTATGATTTGATTTTAGGAAGATATCAATGGGGGATATTTTTGGGTTAAAGCAGAAAGGCTTCTGCCAACTCTTTCTAGAATGGCAAAAGTTGAAAGCCAGGAAAACGTTTGCCATTCGGCATAAAGAAAAGACAAAATGCACCCCCACCCGCCCCCCTTCCATGCCATCTCGGTGCTGCCTAACCTTCAGGGGAAGCGCTGTTGTTTTCACAGAAGGCCTTTCTAAACACAGATGTCAGGAGCGGCCACTTTATTTTTATAGTTCCGCATCTCATGCTGCCCCAATTGATTTCTTTTCTTATCTCCTGCTACGTCAGATCAGCCAAACAGGATTCAAGTGAGGCATTGGAAGACTTGTTTCCGTGTATGACGCCTTTCGCCACTGACAAGACAGTCACTTAATTGCGCTTTTGACCACATCATGACTGTCTCCCCCAACATACCGCTTCCTTATTTTGTTTCATTGCCATCCTTTGGATAACAACCTCCCGGGCTTATTTTGCCAGCAGTTGAAAATCAGTCTGGTAGTCATTTCGCCTGGAGTTCAGCTACTAAGTTTGTGTGCCCGTCAAATGTTCACTCTGCGCCTAATTTGAAAGTAATCAGAGGCACTTCAGGTTGGTTGGGCTCCAGTGGTGAAACGTGGGGGAAACTTGGTGACTGTAGATTATGGCAGGGGTGGGGTTGTGGCCCACCCTTCCCGCCTCTCTCAGCAGCACCTGCAGCCAGTGACGGGGCAGACGGCAGGCAAAGGGTGCAGGGAAATGCCGGGAGTGCCCAGGCTTCACTTCCAGCAGGAAAGAGGGTGGAAAGCAAGGTTGTGCACCTCGGCTTGGGAAAATGAAATCTGTTATTCAAACTGGTTGTTGCTAGGATCTGTTCAATCGGTTCTGATTCATAGCAACCCCGTGTGGAGCAGAAAGAACCGCTGCCCGGTCTACACCAGCCCCTCACAAGGGGAGTTGGGTTGAGCCCACGGTTGCAGCCCCTGTGTCAATCCATCTCATCAAAGGGCGTCCTCTCACTCGAATGCCCGATCATGAATGTCCTGTTCCAGGACCTGGCCTCTTCTGATAACATGTCTAACGCGTGTGACATGACGTCTCGCCATCTTCCAGTCTAAGGGGCATTCTGGCTGCTCTTTTTTCAGGACAAAATGTGTTTGTTCTTTTGGCAATCCATGATACTTTCATTACTCAAATGTGTCCATTGTTCTGCAGTCACCCTGGTTAAGTGTCCAATTTTCATGTACATCCAACACCAGTGAGGCACCATGGCTTGGGCTAGGCACGCCTTCGCCCTCGAAGTGACACCTTGCTCTTCCAGGCGAGGTCCTTCTGTGGCGGATTCGCCCCAGGGGGTGCAGCATTTGACTGCTTCTCTGCTCCCCTGCGTGTGGATTGTGGCTTCAAGCAAGATGAAACCCAACACATTCAATCTTTTCTCTACTTATCATGATGTTATAGATTTGGCCAGTTGTAAGGATTTGGGTTTTCTTTCTATTGAGTTGTAATCCATACTGAAGGTTGGTGTTTCAAACCCACCAGCCATTCCTTAGAAGAAGTTTGAGGCTGTCTGTTCCTGTAAAGGTTTACAGCCTCATAAGCTCTATTTGGGGTCACTACCAGCTGGAACCACATGATAGCAGTAGCTTTGGTTGTGATGTATCAGGTGGGAAACCGAGGAATAAAGAGAATACGCAGTAGAAAGTGACAGAGTCAGAATGCAAACACAGGCAGCCTGGCTCCAGAATTCAGCTCAGAAGCCCCGGCTTCTGCTGTACCGTCCTAGAAGGCAGCAATGAGGTTTCCACCATAAGAAAACAAATGGAGAAAAAAGAAAAAAAAAAGAAAACAAATGGAGAACATTCTCGATTAATTGTGCCAATGGTGGAAACTCGTTGCAATCAAAGTCATGCCGGGATCAAAGTCTCTATGAAAAGAAAAGTAGATATCTGACATTTATGCCATGTGCTTCAGGTCCTTGAGTGGCCCAGATGATCTGCACTTGATTGCTAATCTAAAGGTTGCCGGTTTGAACCCACCTCGGCGTAGCACAGAAGAAAGGCCCGTGGATCAGATTCCACAATGACGACAGGCAAGAAAACTCTACGGAGCAGTTCTCTTGCACTAACACACGGGGTCGCCAGGAGATGCATTCAGTTCAGCAGTGGTGGTTTTGATTTTGTTTCAAATAATCATGAACAAAACAAAATTTGAGGACCGGAGAAGTCATTGAGGAGAACCTCATATCATTTTGATGTGGTGCTGTTAAGCCCATACATTTTTGTGATAACTCTGATGGAAACAATATGGTCTAAAATTACAAAAGTATAATTTCACATCAAATGAACTTTTCTGCATCTTCAACCCTTCATAGACCGAAAGCATGGATTGAACTAGGTCATTTCCTAATCCCCTCTATTTCAATATTCTAATTTTCTTTACAATTATCTTGAAGATTAGCCATGAGTTCATATATCCATGGAAGAGGAATTTATGGAGTGCTTGCATTTTTGAGTGTTTGCTTTTTCTTAAGGCATTTGGGAGAAAGATGGGGCTTTCTGCACCTGTAAAGAGTTACAGCCTCAGAAACTCAAAGGGACATTTCTAACTTGTCCTATAGATGCTATGAGTTGACATCAACTTATTGAAGTGCATTCGGTTTTCTTGAGTTATGTATCTGGCATTAAGGGGAGCAATCTGATGGGATAGGGAGATATGTTGTTGGTGGTAAGTGCCTTCAATCAAATCAGTTCTCACTCATAGCTTCCTTATGCACAGTGTACAAAAACAACCCCAGTCCTGTATGATCCTCAAATTATGGCTTTGCCCCATTGTTAATGCTGCTGTGTCAACCCTTTTCATTGACAGTCATCCTCTTTTTCTTTGGCCCTCTGTTTTACCAAGCACAATACCCTCTGATATGGATTGGCCCTTTCTGACAGCATAGTATATAGGAGGAGATCTCACTATCCTCGATGCTAAGGAGCATTCTGGCTGTACTTCTTCCAAGACAGATTTGTTTGTTCTTCTGGCAGTCCATGGTACTTTTAATATTCTTTGACAATACCACAGTTCAAATATGTTAATTTGTCTTTTCTCTTCCTGTTTATTGTCTAACTTTCACATGCACATGAGGGGATTGAAAATACCATGACTTGGGTCAAGAGCACGTTAGTCTTCAGAGCAACGTCATTGCTCTGTAACACTTTAAAGTGGTCTTATGCAGTAGATTTGCCCAGCGCAATACATCATTTGATTTCTTGACTGTTCTTCCCATGAACATTGATTGTAGATCCAAGTAAAATGAAATCCTTCACAACTTGGCTCTTTCCTCCATATATCATAATAGAGCTTATTGGTCTAGCTGTGAGGATGTTGTCCTCTTTATATTAAATTGTAATTCATACCACAGACTGTATTTTTTTGTCATCATCAGTGAATGCTTCAAGTCTTCACGTTCAGCCTGCCCACTAGAGTTATCTGCATATCAAAGGTTGTTAATGAGCCTTCTTCTCATCCTGATGCAATGTTCTTCTTTGCATAGTCTAGTTTCCCAAATTATTTGAGCTGTATGGCTGGTTTGGACCATGATGATACTGTGGATATTCTTGGGCAATGTATTGGTTGCAGACAACATACTCATTTCTACCTACCTTGTGATTTCTGCCAACTTTGAGATGGCAGAGTACAGGGACTTCTGAAAAATAGACACTTAGGCATGATGTCAAGTAAGAAGATAGGACTAAGAACACCTCTGCCAAAGCCACTAAGAATTGAGCCCACCACCCATGACCCCAAATCTCCTGCTTCCACAAGGACATGAAGTTGCATTCAGTTGTCACCTTGTCAGGGAGGCAGGAAAGAGACACCAGCTATTAAAAAGGTCCCAAAGAATGTGTGGAGGCACGGTGCTGCTCAAACCAGTATCAATTCTGCATCATCCCACTCTCAGACCAAGAACTTTTTGTTCTGGCTCCATTTGTTGTTAAAGATAAAAATAATAGTAGTAGTAATAACAATTTTTAAAAGGCAATGGTAATCTCTGTTTATCCTTCTTCTCCCATGCTCCTCACCCCAAAGAAAAGAGCAATAAATGAGATTTAAGCTTTAATATTTTCAAAAATAGGTGACTTTTAAAAACTTTAAAAATAATCAAAATAGTGTATGCCTCATTAACGTAGAAAACATGGGCTTTAAAACAATAAGACAATGAAACACATATAAGATCCCTCTATCGAAAGATAATCAGTATTTAGACATGTTGTTTTTAGGTACCAACCAGCCAGCTCCCACCCATAGCAACCCTGTGCGTGACAGAGCGGAACACCGCCCTGTCCTGCACCATTCTTACAAGCTGTGCCATGCTTGGCACATTGTTGATGCCACCCTGCGATCAGTCCATGTCAGTCAGGGTCTTTCTCTTTTTCAATGACTCTTTACCAAGCTTGGTGTCAGCCACTGGCCACCTGACGAGATGTCTTAAGCAGGTGAGAGGAAGGCTTGCCATCTTCTATTTGAATGAGTATTTTGGGTGTATTTCTTCCAAAACAAATTTGCTTGTTCTTCAATATTCTTCACAAACACCATAATTCAAATGTACTAATCCTTCTGTGATCCTCCTTAATCACTGCCCAGCTGGTGACTTGAACTGCTTTACTTGCAGGTAGGAGGCCAATGCCTAAGGCACTATACCACCAGAACTTCCCGAGTAACCCCCTATAATTTTAAGTATTTTCTGTGCGGCCACTGCGAGGAATTATCCAACTCAGCACGGAATTTTAATGCCATAGGAAGACTGGCTGGTGTCAAAATGGACATAGAAAGATGGAGGGTAGGGGTTCTTCTGACCCCTGTCTTATAGCAAGAGAGAAGCCAGAGGAGGTCAGATACGGGCCCCCATGTCATTCACTGCACCCATCTTCTGTATATTATAGATTTTTAATTAGCCTTCCTTCGATCATAATGCCACATGATTCTTCATCTAGTCCAGTTTCTCTTATTATCTGCTCAGTAAACAGATTGGGTAACTATGGTGAAAATATGCAACCATAAGGCATACCTTTCCTGATTTTAAACCAAGCAATATCCCCTTGGTGTATTTGAACAACTACCTCTTGGTCTATGTACAGATTCTACATGAGCATAATTAAGTGCTCTGGAATGCCCACTCTTCGTAATATTATTCATGGTTTGTTATGATAAACCCAGTCAGATGTCATTGTGGAATCAATATAACATGAGCAAAGATTGTTCTGATATTGTCTGCTTTTAGCCAAGGTCCATCTGATGTTGTCAGCAATGATGTCCCCTGTTTCATGAATTGCTGGCAACACGGTCAATATATTACTTCCAACTAGGTTTTTTAAATGTTTCCTCAGCATAATCTTACTTGCATATGATATTGATGTGGGCACAAATAAGGACAGCTTCCAGTCAATTGGCCAAGAAACAGTCTTCCAAACTTCTTGGCATGGACTAGGGATTGCTTCTCGCACGGCATCACATTTTGGTAACGTTTCAGTTGATATTCCATCAATTCCTGGAGCCTTGTTCTTGGCTAATAATGCCTTCAGGGCAACTTGGAGTTCTTCCTTCAGTGCCGCCGGATTTTGATCACAGGCTACTTCTTGAAATGCCTGGATGTTGGCCAATTCATGTTAGTACAGTGGCTCTGCATATTCCTTTGGTAGCTTGCCCCTGGAGTCAGGGTTTCCCAAAACAGGTGATACTGCCCCCTGGGGGGCTGCTGGCATGATCCAAGGAGGCAGCTAATACAGGCTCATAAACTTTATCCTGGATTACAGGCTATAGTATGGAAGTTTTAAAATGCCAAGGGGGCACTGAGTAATTTTTTTTTCCTGAAAAAGAGGTATAGGCCACAAAGTTTAGGAACCTATAGGATACAATCCTTCAATGTCACAACTGGAAGCTTGGTTTTTTGTTTTGTTTTTCTTTAGTTCAGTTCTTTCAGATTAAGATATGCCAAACCTGCTCCTCCTTTTTGATTTTCTAATTCCCTGTCTTTGCACATGTCATTATACTGCTTTACTTGACCCTCTTGAATTGCCCTTTGAAATGTTCTGTTCAGTTCTTTTACTGCATTATGTTTTCCATTTGTTTTACCTAGTCTACCTTCAAGGGCAAGATTCAAAGTCCTTTCTGACAAGCATTTTGATTTTGCTTCCCTCTGTTTTTAATGACCTTTTGCTTTATTTATGGCATATATATTTTACATCTTGGACCATTAGTGTTGAATTCATCAAATCTGTTCTTGGATGGTCTCTAAGTTCAGGTGGGACATATACAAAGATGTGTTCTGGTTCTTAGAGCCTTGCTTTCATTTTCTTCAGCTCCAGCCTAAACTTGCACCCCGGGAATTAACAACCCTTGGCTTTTTGGGGCTGATGATACTGAGCTTCTCCATCATCTCTTTCCATCGATACAATCAATTTCATCTAGTGAAGGTATTTCATCTTTTAAAGACCAAGTCTACAGGCACCATTTATATTGTTGAAAAGGCATTTGGAATGAAGAAATTGTTGGTCTTGCAAAATTCTGTTTGTGACCCTTCTATATAGTCATTATACAAAAGCTATGCATTAATGGAATCATACTGGATGTATCCTTTTATAACTTACCTTTATTATTAAATGACAGAATAGGGGCAGTTTCCCATCTAACAATATCTTCACACATCAACTTTATAGTTGTATAGGATTTCAGTGCATCTGTGTACTAATAATTAATCCAAAACCCTGATGTATAAAATTTAAATAGTTGACATTATTCACTACCATAAACAATAACAGGATGAATTATACTGTCATAAACAATAGCAGGTCCAATAAAATCCTGGGTGTTTCTAAGTCTAGGTGGGTCAAGGAACATGCAAAATTTCAAGCTCGTGAAATATATTGTCAACCCACCTCCAAAAATATGCCACCCATTTAAACTCTTAGGGAGAAATGGCAATCTCGACTTCCAGCACCTTTGAGTGGCACATGGTCAAGCACTGACACTCACTGAAAGGGTGGAGGGTTTGAATCCACTCGGCAGCCTCAGAAACAGCGTGGCGATCTGCTTCTGAGAAATCAGCCATTGAAACTCCTGCGAAGCTCAGTTCTGCTCAGACACTCGAGGTCACAGCGGTCGGAATCCACTGATGGTGACTGGCTGACTGGCTTGGTTTTCATCCCTGCAAGGTCAACAGTTTGAACTTACCAGCTGTTCTCAGGAAAGAGATTCAGCTTTCTGCTTCTGTACAGATTGAATGTCTGGGAATCAAAAGGAACAGGTCTACTTTGGCCTAAATGGTCACTAGGAGCAAGAATGGACTGGATCGTATGAGGGTATGAGGTGGGATCAAGAGCCTTGATTTATGCGACAGTGGGGACACTCAGTGGGGACATGGAAGTTGCTTTCAGCCTCATTTGGCTTTTAATCCTCATTTAGTGATGGGAGCCCTGGTGTCAGCGTGACTGCAAGTTGCATTACAATCCAAAAGGCCAGCGGTTTGAAACTACCAGTCACTCCATGGGACAAAGATGGGGTTTCTCTTCCCATAAACAATTACAGCCTCAGAAACTCAAAGGGACAGTCCTAAAAATACCCTGTTCTCCGTGGTCACTCTGAGTCAGCATCAACTAGGTGGCACCAAGTGACTTCCTTAAGTAACCGATTAGCCCCGCAAGAGGACAGAACTACGGATTCCATCTGCCATGTTTATACCAACAGAGGGCTTGGGCTATAACTATGCAGTTCTAGCTCTTAAGAAACACAAGAAAAAGGAAATAAACATATTGCCAGTGAACTGATTCCAACCCCTATCGATCCTATAGAGTAGATAAGAAGTGCCCGAGAGGAAGCCGACTGCCGCATCTTATCCAACGGAGCAATTAGTGGTTTCTGCCCTCACTTTCCATTGGTACCCCAGTGCTTAACCACGGGGCCACCAGGCTCCTTTTATGGCTTGCAAGGGAGACCAACTGGTATCAAGTCACAGAGTACTGATCTGGAGGCCATTTTGTCTAGTCCTCGCCATTTGTCACATCCCTGGGATTGAGGCACCTCGTCCGTCCTCCTTCCTGCTCATCGTCCCTATGTTCCTCTGTCTTCTGGTTCCAGCGGCCAGTCCTGCGAGCTCATCCCCAGGTCCTGTGGACAGAAGCGTCAACATAAAACCCTGTGTATCTAGAGAGAATCCTGCTTCCTCATTATCCTTTTCTTGCCCACCGATGCCCTTCATGGAAATTTGCATTCCACCTTTGCCTTTGTTCAGGCAGATAGAGATCTTTCCATTCAACTTGGATAATATTTATTGTGTAACTTCGTGGTTCGAGGTGACCTCCCGGTACAACAGAAACCTGCCTCCATTCTCTCTTCCTGGAAAGGTCGTTGTATTAGTCTAGGTACTTTGGAGAAACAAATCCACAGCAACTCATGTATAAGAGAAGAGTTTTATGCAAAGAAAATGTGCATCACGAAAACATCCCAACCCAATGCTGCCCAAGCCCACAAGTCCAACATTAACCCATACCCAACACCA
>NW_022111369.1:67134361-67137155 GCF_000313985.2 Echinops telfairi | reverse complement strand
GGTCCTCTCTCCAACCACTTATGGGACTAGTGCAGCACGGGACAGTGTTTTGTCTCCATGCGCACGGGGCCACGGTGGGTCAGAGGCCGGCTCCGCAGCCTCTGGGCATTTTACCAATATTATCCTCGTCTTTCAACTGTTCTATGTGTAGACTACAGATAGCGCTGTCCTCTATAGATGGCGACGCCTCCTGAGAGGCTTCTTGAGGCTGAGTTCACTAGAGAAGCAAAAGCAGGGCTCCTTATATGTGTAGACATCTCTCTGCCACCGAGTCAACTGTGTCTCAGACAACCCTATAGGACAGAATGGAACAGCACCTGTGTGCTTTTGAGACTCTTTATGGGAGCAGAAAGCCTCTGCTTTCTCCCGCAGAGCAGCTGGTGGTTTTGAACTGCTGGCCTTGAGGCTCGCAGCTTAGTGCAAAACCACTTCACCATCAGGACTCGTTTTACACACACACACGTATATATGTATATATTTGCCTCTACAGCCACCAGCCTGTGGTCTTCCCGTCCATCTTGGATTGATTAGCAAAATGCTGTCTTGATATAAATTTATAGCTATAATTCATATATGTATAGATTTCTACATAACCATTTACAGGCATGTCTATATAAATATTTAAATTATATTTATTTATTTATAGCAAGATAATGGTGGGCAAGTCCAAGACCAGGAAGGGTCCACGTCCATGAGCCAGATGTTTGCCTGGAGGCTTCCCCTGACCTGAGTGAGGGGCACTAACGAATCCAAGACTGACAGGAAGACCACAGGCTGGTGGCTGCAGAGGCAAATGAATCCAGCTCAGATGGCAGGCCGTGACAACTTCCAGGATTAGTGGGTCACAAAGTCTCAATAACTGGAAGTTGATGATCCTGATACAGGATCCAGATCCAGCAAGCTCTTCTTTTTTTTTTTTTTCCCATCCTCATAGGTCTCCTGGGGGTGAGGTGGGGTGGGGGATTCAAGATGTTGTGACTCTCGTCGTCCCCTTCCTGCCACCAGCACAGTGTGATTCAGCGGCTGTTCTGAGGGGAGTGGTTTGAGAAGACAGTAAACAAGGAGGCCTGATAAGAGGTTGACGGGTCTGTTCTCCACAGCCCAGTTCTACAATACTCATTGTTTTGAGCATGAGCTCACTTCTGAAACAATGGCTCAAGGTGACCAAAAAAAACAACAAAAAACCAGAGGAGCTAGGATGAATGAGTAATACCTGAGTAAATGCGGCAATGTTCGGGGAAGATTCTAGTTGACGTGGTTATTTTCAGCGGCTCCAAAATTGGCATTATGTTTTCGCATTGGCTCCAAGCTCGGGTGAGAGGCCTGTGAATGGATCGGCAGTGAGTTTAAAGGAAGAATGAAAAGGTTTAGATATTCTAGTAATTTATCAGCCCTCAGAGGGCTGGGGGCTGGAAAACCAACAGCTGAGTCCCAATCCTAGAAAGCGGAGTTAGTCTCTCCAGGCAGCATTGAGATAGGGTCTGTGGGGCAGCATTGAGATAGGGTCTGTGGGGCAGCATTGAGATCGGGTCTGTGGGGGGCAAGCTGGATTTTCATCTGATTCTCCACACAGGCGTGCATATGTGAGCATGCTGGCACATACGCACAGATATACAGAATGGCATCATGTGTTTGACAGAAGCATATGGCTATCAATATATATATATTTGAAATGTGAATTGAATCCGTAAAAATTGCATCATCTCATTCTCGAAAGAAGAGCTTGCACTGAGCAGGGGTTTTGATGCAAGCCTGTCTCCTCTCCTGATTGGGAGCCCAAGCTACTGACTGTCATCAGGGCTAGGTAGTCCATGCCAAAGGGGGACAGGAGAAAAGCCACCCCCAGTGTCTCCGAGTATGGTGCCAAGAAGCTGTATGGCTGTCCGCTCTGCGCTGGAAAGTGGAATCGAGGACAACATGTTAACATCCCTGCGCTGCTGAACAGAAGTGAGCGGTAGCTGCCTGGATCAGAAGCAGAAGGGACAGATCTCAGGATGTGGACGCCAGATGGTGCTCAGGAACGAAGAGGGTACAGGGAGCGGCTGCCTGGGAAGTTGTATTAGCTGAGACAAGTGGCCCCGCACGGCAGGCTGCCACCTCACCCCTCTGGGGTCTCCCTCTACGGTGCATGATCCAATTTTGCTTTTAGATGCTCATTAAGCACACAGCCCTCCATTGCCCCCACATCCCCTTTAATGGGCTTATTGGGACGCATGGGGATGTGTCTCTACTAAAAGTGTCGCAGAGCGTGTGAGAAGATGGAGGAGGGGGTGGAAGCTAAGCCTTAGCACCAGGAATTATCCCACGATGAGGCAAAGAGCCACTTTTTAAAAAATGAGTGATAATGTTTCTTTTAGTGTATAATTAGCCCCAAGTGGAATGAAGGATGCTACCTGGCTCATCTTCTCACCTTCTCCCCAGAACGTCTTTGGGAAAGTGTTTGGCAGTCCCACGGCACAACAAACCTTCTCACTTTGTCTTCCCATCAGGGAGGGGCAGGGGAAGGACTAAAACCCTGTATTTGCATACATTGAGCGCTATAGAAGTTTTTGGCACTTCTCCAGGCAGTGTGCTGATTTCCCCAGGCAGTGTGCTGATTGATTTCCCCTCCCAAGCACACTGCTCGCCGCTGGCATCTGCTTTCCAAATGCCTGAAATGGACACTCCGGGAGGAACTGGTGGCTCGCAGCCACATAGCTCCCCAAGTCTAGCATGGAGGTGACCTTTTATCAGTAACTACCACTTATTAAGTGCCTACTGTGTTTCGGGAGTCAGGTGGAGGCTCAGAGGCAGG
>NW_022111369.1:67132547-67133448 GCF_000313985.2 Echinops telfairi | reverse complement strand
TTTGCCACTCACACCACTGGTCCTATAGGGCTCATCCATCCTGGATTCCCTGTATTTTCAGTTCCTATCTGTACCAGTGTACATCCTCTGGTCTAGCCAGTCTCCAGCAAGCTCTTCTACAGGATCCATTTATATAGGAAGCAAGTCACACCCACAAAAACTTTATCTTTAAAGACTATCTTTAATTAATTGTATCCAGCCTGTGACCTGAGTAAGGATGTTGTATTTTACCCTAATCTTTTTAGAACTGATTGGCTGTGAATACACTGTGTTAGGTCGGGTCATTAGTAGGTGTTTACTGCCACACCACTGAGAATCCTAAACTGACACAAAGCCAGACTATCACAGAAGGGCTAAATCTCTTGTCTAATGTCGGTGCTGTCTAACAACAACGTCCTATACTATTACTCTGCCAGTTTATGAATTCAAGGCAATAAGTGTGGCTTAAGAAGACATTTATGCAAACTAATTTCTTTATGGTGTTTGGAGCCATCCCACACACTTCCAGAATCAATAGCAATTGATCCTGTATTCGTTCCAGAAGTATCCTATCCAGCAGGACCTGTCTTGGAACAGAAATGCCTAGGATCTTGCTACAGAAAAGGTAATTTCTGGCTACCAGCCTTAGTATCTACCTGGGAGCTTGATAGATATGCAAGCATTAACATCAGAGCTACTGAATCAAAGTTGGCACATCAGCAAGATCCCCATATGCTTGGTCTGCTCTTGAACATTTGAGAGCATCGCTCTCAGTGGGAATAACCAAGACAAGAGTTCTGGATTCAACTACACATTGGACTCCCTAGAAACCTGTAAAAGTACTGAGTTAGTTAATTGTGCCAGCCTGGCCGATAATCACATGTGGTGCTGGTTGAAAGGCGGAGGGATAAATGGGTGGTGA
>NW_022111369.1:67112816-67132447 GCF_000313985.2 Echinops telfairi | reverse complement strand
ATTGGGTTGGGATGTTTTCATGATGCACCTTTTCTTTGCATAAAACTCTCTCTTATACGTGAGTTGCTGTGGATTTGTTTCTCCAAAGTACCCAGACTAATACAAGTACTGATGCCTGAATCCCAGCTTCAGAGGTTCTAGTTAACTTGCAGTGCGGACATTGGAATTTCTAAAGGTTTCCCAGGAGGCTCTATTGTGCAACCACAGTTGAAAACCACTGCTTTGGGGTCTCTCTTCCTCCCCAGCCCGAGCACCTCCATTCCTAGGTATGTGACTGTGCCTCTTGGATTGAATGACTGGTGAAATGGTCAAGACTGTTTATCCCACAACTTGTGGTAGCATTACCAGCAGTGGTACTTGTAGTCCAACCAATGTCGCTCGCATGGGACTTCCCTGGAAAGCTCTCACTGATCCTGCCCCAATGAGTTCTCCTTCCTTTTTCAGATGCATGTGAAATAAGCTCGTGTTTACCCAGAACAGGTCTCTTTGGGTGGTACTACCAGTTTGCACTCGTCTACTTACCTAAAAGAGTTGGCTGTGCAAACCCACCCAGCAGTCCCATGAAAGAAAGGCCTGGCAGTCTGCTCCCATAAAGATGATCACTGAGAAATGCCTCTGGAGCACAGTTCCACTCACTCATAACACAGGGGGGCTGCCATGAGTTGGAGTTGTCCTGATGGCGATGGATTAGGTTACCCTGAGTGATGTATCCCTGGGGTGTGCAAACAGTTAATAATCTCTGCTACGAACCACAAGATTAGAGGTTCAAGTCCACGCAGAGGCACCTCTGAAGATGGATTTGGTAATCCACTTCCAAATACTCAGATGTTAAGATACGATGGACTACAGTTCTAGTCAGTAGCACATGGGGTTTCCAGGGGTACGGGTGGACCGGACAAGAATAGAGTTGGTTTGGCTACTGTGAACGAGCTGCTCCTATGTGGTGCACATGGTGAATGAGCTCAACCATCACCCAAAAGGTCAGAGGTGGAAGTCTACCCAGAGGTACCTTGGAAGAAAAGCTTGTCAATCTATTTTCAAAGATTCAGATGCTAAGATCCTGTGAAGCACGTGTCTACGCTGACACACTGCCACGAGTCATTCGGACTGCCAGGAGCCAGAAGGCACTTGACACCATGGAGGATTTGTGTCTGTCTGTCTGTCTGTCTGTCTGGCAAGCTGAATGAAGGCAGTCTGTGCGTTTTAAGTGCCATCAAGTTGGTTTCAGCTCATAGCTGAAGGTGACACGGCCCTGGCCTGTCCCGTCCTCACCATCGTCATGTTGCAGCCACTGGGTCGATCCATCTCAGGACACCTCTCCCCCTTTTTTGCTGACTCTCTGCCCCCCACAAGCCTTCCTTTTCCAGGGACTGGTCTCTCCTGATGGGATGTACAAAGGACAGGAGATGAAGTTTGGGGGTCCTCACTTTGAGGGGCCTTCTGGTTGTACTTCTTCCAAGACGGATTTGCTGGTTCTTCCGGCAGTCTGCGGCCCTTTCGATACTCTTTATAACACCATCCTCCACACGCATTACACTTTTGGCAATCCTTCTTATTTGTTGTCCAGCTTTTGCATGCACATGAGGCAATTAAAATACCTTGGGGTGGGTCAGGTGCACCTTGGCTTTTCAACACTGTAAAGACATCTTGGGCAACAGATTTCCCCAATGCAATAATGACACCATTTGGTCCCTCCTTTGTGGCTTCAGGGAACACTGGTTGTGGATCCAAGCAAAAGTAAATCTTTGACACCTTGAATCTTTCTCCATCTGTTGATCCAGTGGTGAGGACTTTTGTTTTCTTTAAATAGAATTTTATATTCTTTACAGTCTGTTCTCTTTATAGTCTATAATCCATACTAATGTCTGCAGCCTTCGATCTTCATCAGTAAGTGCTTCCAGAGGTCTTGCTTTTTAGCAAGCAAGGTGGTGTCATCTGCGTATCACAGGTTGTTAACAAGCCTTCCTCCAATCCTGATGCCACACTCTTCCTCATGTAGTCCAGCTCCTCTGATGATGTGCTCAGTGTGCGATCGAAGAAGTACGGCGAGAGAACAGAACTCTGAGGCGCATCTCTCTTGACTTGAAACCAGGCAGTATTTCCTTGTTCTGGTCACAGGCCTGCCTCATGGCCTGTGTTTAAGAGCTCCACAGGAGCAAAATTACGTGTTCTGGATCTCTCATTATTAAACATGGTACCCATCATTTGCCACGACCTACCTACGTGCATAGCTTTGGGCAGTCACCTCAATGTAAGTAAATGGTGCGTTGTAAGCATTTGCTGAATGAACGTGGGCGGCAGCTCTCAAGTGAAATGTGCATGACAGACACCATTGACCGAGTGCCCTCTGGGCGCCAGAATTGTTGGCTGGCACAAGTGGTTTACATTCTACTAGCCAGAATGTTGGCAGTTCAAACCCATCCAGATGAACCTTAGATGGTAGACCTGAGACTCTGTGTCCCAAGGGTCACAGGCCTGGGAATCTCTACAGAGGGTTGCTATGAACCAGGATCAATTTGATAACAGTGGGTTCAAAAACACAACCCGTTCCAATCCAGTTGATTATGATTCGGAAAGGGTCCCTTGGGTGTGAGTGTCGAGCTGTGCTCCAATGCTGACTTTTGGGGAAGTAGAGTGCCAGGTCTTTCTTCTCAGGCACATCTGGGTGGACTCAAGCCTCCAACTGTAGGGTTAGCCATCGGTGTATGGAAATTAGCCATTTGCACTATCCAGGGATTCCACGTCAACATTAGCCTAAGAAAAATTGACGATTGGTGTATGTCTGAAAAAGAGAGTGAGAGAGAGAGAAATGAAGATGATTAGAGTGCAGTCCCATGATGCTGTTTCTGCCCAAAGCAGTATTAGCCCGCGAGTCTCTGTTCATACAGGAACACACACTGCTTGGCAAGGAAGCACCTTTCAAGAACCACAGTAGTTTCTACGAGAGGCGAAGCAGGTGCTTCATAGACAAGAGACGTCACGGCTCTGCCAGCCTTCATCTATTCTTGATTAGCCTCCCCGCTGCCCAGTCCCGTCCAGGCCATTCCCTTTAAGAGGAGGTCCCCGAGTCCCTTATGCCTCAAAGAAATCTGAGTCTGCATATTCCTGAAATAGCCCAAAGCTTCATCCCAAGCAGGTCAGGGCCCTCAACCCGGAGTGGGATCCTTATGGGGATGCTTTTAGAAGTGTGCGGGTGGCAGCCTGAAAGGTGTGGTGAGTCTCAATTAATAAGTGCTGAGGGAGGTCATGCAGACGCAGCTGAGGTATGAGCCAGCCGATGTGGCTTGAGGTGGTGGGTCTCTGGAATGTATCAGTAGCAGAGGGAGGGAGTAAAAGTGGAAAATATCCTCAGACACCCCCCCGCCCCTGATTTCTCAATTAAAATTCCAGGGGCCCCCCAGAGACTTTTGCAACCTGTTATTTTAACGTAAAGTAGGCTTGCCAGCTAGCCCGGGCCCAAGTTCTGATTAACGGATGCATTTGCCCTATGATTAACCATTCGAGAACAAAGCAGAGATGGGAAGTAGGGTAAGGTAGTGGTTAAACATGCTTACTTAGTTGTGGCCAAGACAGTTCAAATCTCAGCTTTACATCTGGGATCTTAAAGGCTTGTTTTCAAATAAGCAGTCAACTAAGTGAGGTGTCATCCAAGTCCACGTGGAAGAAGCACACCAGTCTGTATGAACTAAAGATATTAAATCACAAAATCCAAGGAGGGAATGGTATCAGAGGTTGAATTGTGAACTTCTGGTCTTCAGAAGGCTATGGATGACAGTGGATGCCCCAGATCCATGTGCAGGGTCCACACATGGTTTAAGCCTCTGGTGAATCTCCTCTAAATATAGTCCAGGGATATGCACAGCCATCTATCAGACAGAGAGCATTTTCAGGTCAATTATGGCAGAAGCAGATAGGTAAAATGTAATACCTTATTATTTAATCTTCCTTTTGACCCAATTAAAGGTGTTTGTCTTTAATATTTTCTGCTTTCTGCTCTCTTTGATTGAGATGCTTTATGCTTTGTCCAGTCATTGTTGTTTTTTGTTTTAGTTGTTTGCTTTCTATGTACCTTTTGCTTGATTTTCTGTATCTGCAATCCAAGCTGGGGCAATCTAGAGAGACTGCCACTGGATTAATACTTGCTTAGGGTCATGATAGGGGAGGATGAGGGAAAATGGGGAAGGAACAATGAGAAGAAAATGTTCTGAAATTGTGGCGATGATTGCACAACTCTTCTTCATATGACTGAATGATTCAATTGCATGCTATGTGAACTATCTGCCAATAAAACTTTTAAATCTCAGCTTAATCACTTGCTCACTTAAGAAGATTTGGACAAAGAATTAATCTAAATATCAGTAAGATCCTTGAGTGATGAAAACACCCAGTCTTTGTACTCAGGTGCCAGTCAAAAGGTTAGTGGTCCTCACTTATCCAGGGGTATCTCCAAAGAACGACTTGGCAATGGTCTGCCCTCGAGTCAGCCACCGCAGACCCTGTGGAACACAGTTGGACTTGGACATATCCAGGGGCCTTTGTGATCAGAAGTCAACTGGAAAAAAACTGGCTGTGGTCTTCACCAAAGGAATCCCTGGGACATGCAGCGGCTAACACACTAGGCTGCTAACAGAAAGATTGAAGGTTCCACCTCACCCAGAGGTACCTCAGAAGAAAGGCCTGGTGATCTGCTTCTGAAACATCAGCCACTGACTGCCCCACGGAGCACAGTCCTACTCTGACACAGAGAAGGTTGCCAGGAATTAGAGCTGATGGGGGAAAAATTTTGTTCACCAAAAGAACTTCAGGTAGCATTCACAAATTAAGGTGACCTCTGTGTCTTCTAACTCTGTCACTTCTTTGGGACTTTTCCATATTGTGTTCAAATTTCTCTTAAGCTTTAATGTGGTCATTCAGCGATGGCCACCGCACTGTTTTCCTTTCATCCAGAAACCTAGAAGTGAAATAACGCTACTGGGATTCTGTGCTGCACAGGAATTTTTGAAAGGCGTTTTCTCATGGTTGGGTTCAGGCCAATGCTTTTTGAGAAAGACGGGATGTGGAGCAGATGACTGATCCCTGCCTGTCCTTCAGGAGCAGCTCCTCAGTTAGCGTCAAAGGGCTTTGTGCTGTTCTTCACCCAGCCAGCAGAGTTGATTATGGAAACCCAGAGGGAAAGTGCAGATGAAAGGGGACCAATGGAATGCCTTAATGTGTATGTGTATGTGTGTGTGTGTGTGTGTGTGTGTGTGTGCTTGTGTTAGAACAAAGGAGGGAGATTGGCATTTTTCCCTGTAGATTAAAATGGTGCAATTTGTGGTATAAAAGAACATGACCTAACCTGAAGGGCCAAGATGTGGGAATGGTGCTAGAGTAGTGGACACGAAGTTGCCTCGCATGGATTTTGTCCCCAGCACCAAGACACTATTGGAACCAGAGCAGGCAGAGAGGACAAGGAAGGGACTCAATACCCCAGCTTCTCTTCCTCCTGCCAATCGCCCTACAGGACCCTCTTATTGACATCCAGAAAGCAGGCGGTCTGGGCGCTGCAGCCTGTAGATGTCAGCCTTTGACGGGAATCAGGGAGGGACATGGAGGCCAACAAGCACAGACTTAATGTTCTATAACCTGACTGCCGGTTCCCTCCCCCCACCCCCATCTCTTGCTTCTCATAAAATCGCATATACACATAAACATTGGAAACCACAACTGAGCACTTAAACTCAATTGTTTGGGGACCAAATGTTGTTGTTGTTGCTGTTGTTAGTTGCCATAGAGTTGGCTCTGACCCATGGCGATCCTTATGCACAGCAGAATGAGACACTGCACGGTCCTGCGCCATCCTCACCATTGTTCCTAAGCCTGAACCCATTGATGCCGCCCCTGTGTCCATCCATCTCCTCGAACACGTTCCTCTTTTTTGCTGCCCTTCTACTTTACCAAGCATGATGGCCTTCTCCAGGGACTGGTCCTTCCTGACAATATGTCCAAAGTCTGTGAGATGAAGTCTGTGCCTATGCTTCTAAGGAGCACTCTGGTCTTAATTCTTGCAACGAAGATTAGTTTGTCAGTTTAGCAGTCCATGGTGCACTCTTCTCCAGAACCCCAATTCAAATGCACAAATTCTTCTATGATCTTCCTTATTTAATGTCAACTTTCACGTGCATATGATGCAAAGGAGAATACCATTTGAGTCAGGTGCACCTTAGTCCTCAAAGTAACCTTCTTGCTCTTCAATATGCTAAAGAGGTCTTGTGCAGCAGATTGAGCTAATGCAATATTGTGTTAGTGTTGGGTTGACTAGAGAAATAAAATTATCGACACTCATATGTGTATATGTATGTTGTGAATGCAACATACTGGCATGAAGCAGAGAACCAATAGAGAGGTCTGTGGGGCCAGACCCAATCCCAGCTACATGGACCACCCCCCCATCCCCACCCCTGAAGAATGCACTACAGAAGACAGCAATGAAGCAACAGCTAGGGGAGAGAGGTGCATCTGATCAGAGCACACAGGAGCAAACATACTTTACAAATGTGCTCACACAGTGGATGTATGTATGGATTGTGATAAGAGCTGTAAGAACCCCCACTTTAAAAAAAATTTTAAAAAACAAGAAGCTTTATATAAAGAGTAATTATATATTTTCCAAAAAATTCCAGCCATACTTACCTGGCAGGGGAGATACCATGATCACGAAGGTGGTTTTCCCAGGGCAAGGCTCATCCATTGCACTATGGGTGTGCTGACCCCTGCGATTTCCCCAAACGTGGGAAACTCAACTGCATAATTTGTGGTAGTGGGGGACTGCGTTCGCGCTATCCCCTGCAGGAAAAAAAAATTCCAGCTCAGTCCAGATCAAGTCCATAAGTCCGATATTAGCCCATATGTCCTATACCAGTTTGTAAATTCCTCTTAAGATTCATGCAACATATGCAATAATGCAAAATGCAAGAAGATCACAGGTCAGTGGGTGGAAAGTCTTGTGGATCCAGTGGTGGTGGAAGTATCTCAGCTCTGGCATGGGTCTCCACGTGGCTCCTCCAGCTCCAAGGCTTTAGCTCCATCAGTGTTTCTCCATGTGGCTTGTCAGCAGAAACGTCTCACAGGGGAGTGTGTGTGTGTGGCCTCCAGTGAGCTATTTATCTCCTTCATGCCTCCTAATGAGGTCATCAAGCTGTCACCTGATTGGCAGGCTAAACTCCATGTCTTCACTCTTCATAGTCTCAAGTTGACACCAGATTATGTAATCACCACAAATATGTCTTTTGATCTCTTGGCTGCAGCTTCCTTGAGCACTGATTGTGGATCCAAGCAAGACAAAATCTTTGATAACTTCAACCTTTCCTCCATTTACCATGATATTACCTATCAGTCCAATAGTGAAGATTATGGTCTTCCTTACATTGAGTTGTAACCCATACTGAAAGCTACAGTCCTTGATCTTCATCAGCAAATGTTTCAATTCCTCCTCACTTTCAGCAAGCAAAGTTGTGCCATCTGTATATTGAAGGTAATTAATAAGCCCTCCTCCAAACCTGATGCCACACTCTTCTTCATATAATCCAGCTCCTTTGATGATTTTCTCAGTATGTAGGTTGAACAAGTATGGTGAGAGGGCACAACCCTGACACACACCTGATTTTAAACTATCCAGTATTCCTTTGTTTTGTTCCCACAACTGCCTCTTGATCTATGTATAAGTTCTGAATGAGCACAATGAAGTGTTCTGGAATTCCCATTCTTCTCAAGGTTATCCACAATTTATTATGGTCCACATGGTCCAATGTCTTTCCATCTGACATCAGCATGAATCCATTGTTCCATGTTCTGAATCTGGCCTGAACTTTTGGCAGTTTTCTGTCAATGTGGTGCCGTAACCTTTGTTGTATGATCTTAAGCAAAGTTTTATGTTTGATGTCAATGATATTGTTCTATAGACTGAGCATTCTGTTGGGTCCCCTTCCTTTGGAATGGGCACATATACAGATATTTTCCTGTCAGTTGGCCATCTTTCTGTCTTCTTAATTTCCTGGCATTGATGAGTAAGTGCTTCCAGTGCCTCTTCATCTTTCTGAAACATTTTGAAGGGAATTCTGTCAATTCCTGGAGCCTTGTTTTTGGCCAATGCATCTGAAGTTTGCACTTCTTTCCTAGCATCATTGGTTCTTGTCATCTACCTCCTGAAGTGGTGGGGTGTTGACTCGTTCTTCCTGGTGCAGTGACTGTGTATTCTTTCCCTGCTCTTTCCATGCTTCTTGCATCCTTCAATAGTTTGCCTGTAGAATCTTTCAAGATTGTAACTCGAGGCTTGACTTTTTTCTTGAGTTCTTTCAGTTTTAGATATGTTGAGCATGTTCTTCCCTTGGTTTTCTAATTCTAGGTCTTTGCACATTTCTTTATATTATTTGGCTTTGTCTTCTTGAACTGCCCTTTGAAATTTTCTTGACTTCATCCTTTCTTCCATTTGCTTTAGCTTCTCTGTGATTAAAAGCAAGTTTCAGAGTCTCTTCCCACATCCATTTTGATCTTTTCTTTCTTTCATTCTTGTCTTTTTAATGACGTGGGCTTTCTTCATGAATGATGGCCTTCTTGTCCCTCCACAGCTCCTTGGGTCTTCTGTCATTAGTGTTCAGTGTGTCAAAACTGCTCTTGAGATTTCTCAAAATTCAAGTGAGATAGACTCAAGGCTGTATTTTGGCTCCGATGAACTTGTCTTAATTTTCTTCCACTTTATCCTAAACTTACATATGAGCAAATGCTGGCTGATCTACAGTCAGCCCCTAGTCTGGTTTCAGCTGCTGATATTTAGCTTCTCCATCTAGTCGTCCCACAGATGTAGTCAGTTTGATTTCTATGTATTCTATGATGTGTATAGTCACATTTTGTGTTGTTGAAAAAGGCATTTGTTATGAACAAGTAATTGGTTTTGTAAAATTCTATCATGTGATTTCCAGCTTCATTTCTATCACCAAGCCTACATTTTCCAAGTAATGTTCCTTCTTTTTTGTTTCCAACTTTTGCATTCCAATCACCAATAACTATGAATGCACCTTGATTGCATATTTGATTAATTTCTGACTGAAGTCATTGGTAGAATTCTTCACTTTTTTTCATCACTAGCTTTTGTGGTTGATGCATAAATTTGAATATTTGTATTGATAAGATTTCCTTGAATGTGAATAAATATAATCCTATCACAAACAGCACAATACTTCAGGATAGATTTAGCAAGATTTAGCAAGATCCTTTCTGACAATAAATGCTACACCATTCTTCTTAATTGCGTTATTCCCAGCATAGTAAACCATATGATCTTCTGACTCACAATGGTCAATGCCAGTCCATTTCAGCTTATTAATGTCTTGGATATTTATCTTTCTGTGTTCCATTTTATTTTGACTTCCAATTTTCCTAAATTTATACCTTGCATATTCTATGCTCCAAACATGAGGAGATTTTTGCAGTTGTTTCTCTTTACTTTGAGCTGTGCCTTGAGGATTCTCAAAGGCTCCATTCCCACAGCCTTTATCTGGCTTATGTCACCCTGATCAACTCCTCTTAAAGAAATCAGAACCTCTTCGGTCATATTTTGAGTGCCCTGGGACCCAAGAGCGCCATCCACTGGCAGTATCTCCAACAATGTTCTCCTACTTTGTCTAGGCTTTCAGTATTTGACAATTCTTCAAAGCTATGCATCAGCATTTCAGCTGCTTCTTCCCCCAAAGTGGGGAGTCCAAGCCCTTGGATGACAGCAAGTGTGCAGCAGAAGAGATGCCGGAGTTGATTTGGTTTAATCATTTCTGAGAAAGTGACTTTGAGGTGGATGGGCCAGAAGTTGAGAGGCATGAATGGAGTGAGATAAAGGCTCTTGAGACAGAAGAGTATGAACAGCTTCATAGATGCCTAGAGGGCTATTCCCACCACTTGTTTGCCAGTTTGCCAGAATGTGGTGGATGGTGTTTGTCTGTGATGCTGGAAAACATGCCATAGGTATTTCAAATATCTCCACGTCACTCATTGTGAACAGGTTTCAACAGTTACCAGACTAAGAAGGGATAGCCTACCCACTTCTGTGGGATTAGCCACTGAATATCTTATGAATAGCACTGAAATCTTGTCTGATATGTCTGTATTAGAAGATGAGCCCCTCGGGTTGGCAGGCAGTCAAAATATGACGGAGGAAGAGCTCCCTCCTGAAAGTTGAATCAACCTTTATGACATGAATGGTTTAAGTTCTTGGGAACTTCCTTTGCTGATAGGGCATGATTCAAAACAAGAAGAATAGCTATAAACATCCATTAATCATCAGAATATGGAATGTAGGAAGCATGAGTCTGGGAAATTATAAGTAGTCAAAAATAAAAATGGAACACATAAAGATCCATAGCCTAGCCATTTGTGAGCTGAATTGAACTGCTATTGGCCACTTTAAGTCAGAAAATCACAGTTTGCTATTCTGATAATAAAATTTCAAGAACAGTGGCATTGTACTCATTATCAAATAGTACATTTCAAGATCCATCTTTAGTTACAATGCTGTGCATGATGGGGAAATATCAATATTCCTACAAGTAAGTCCAATAATGAAATAGGAGTCTGAGAAATTAAATAATTCTACCAACTTCTCCAGTCTGATTTGATCAAACATGCAATGAAGCTGCATTAATAACTATTGGCAGTTGGACTTCAAAAATTGGAAATGAAGAGGATCAGCAGTTGGAAAATATGGCCCTGGTAATAAAAAGGAAGCTAGAGGAAGCATGATAGAATTTTGCAAGACCAATGTCTTCATTGTGAACATCTTCACTGTAGCAATGCAAATGGTGACTACACACATGGACTTCACCAGATGGAACACACAGGAATCTAACTGACTACATCTGTAGGAAGGCATGATGGAGAAGCTCAATCTCAGGGGCTAAAAGGACCCATGGGCTGACTGGACTAGACCATCGATTGCTCATATACAAGTTTAGGTTGAAGGTGAAGAAAATGAAAACTAGTCCACAAGAGGCGAAATACAGTCTTGAGTATATCCCATTGGAATTTAGGAGACAGCTCAAGATCTGACACATTGTACACAAATGATCAAAGACCTGATGAGTTTCAGGATCACATCAAGAATATCATGAACATGAAGAAAGCAAAAGGTCATTAGGAAGAAAAAAAGAAAAGAGCCAAGTGAATGTCAGAAGAGATTCTGAATCTTGCTCTTGAACAGAGAGTAGCTAAAACAAATGGAAGAAATGATGAAGTCAAAGAGCTGAGAATGTGTCACAGGGCAGCTGGAGAAGACAAAGCTAATTACTATAATGAAATGTGTAAATACTTGGAATTAGAAAGCCAAAAAGAAAGAACACATACAACGTATCTCAAGGTGAAAGAATTAATGGGGAAAAATCAAGCATCTAGTTGCAATATTGAAGAATTCCATGGACAAATATCGAAAGATGTAGAAAACACCAAAAGACAATGGAAAGAATACAGAGTCACTGTAACTCCCCCAAATGGTGAATGCTCCACCATTTCAAGAGCGAGTTGTATGATCAAGAACCAATGATACTAGAGGAAGAAGTTCAAGTTGCACTGAAAGTATTACTGAAAAAAGCAAGGGTCCGGGAATTAATGGAAAATCAATAGAAATGTTTCAACAAGCTGATGAAACACAGGAAGCACTCTCTGGGCCAGTGGTTCTCAACCTGTGGGTCGTGATCCCTTTGGGGGTCGCACGACCCTTTCACAGGGGTCGCCCGATTCATAACAGTAGCAAAATTAAAGTTATGAAGTAGCAACAAAAATAATTTTAAGGTTGGGGGGGTCTCCACCACATGAGGAACTGTATTAAAGGTTTGCGGCATTAGGAAGGTTGAGAACCACTGCTCTAGGCTATACAAAGAAATTTGGAAGGCAGCTACCTGGCCAACAGACTGGAAGAGACCCATATCTATACCTATTCCAAATAAAGGTGACTCAACAGAATGTGGAAAATTTTGAACAATACTATTAATTCACATTTTGTTGAAGTTAACTAAAAAAATGCTCCATCAGTATATCAACTAGGGAGCTGGCAGAAGTTCAAGCAGATCCAAAAGAAAACGTGGAATAAGGGATATTGCTGTCAGATGGATGTTGGCTCAAAGCAGAGACTACCAGAGACATATTTACTTGTGTTTTATTCATTATGCAAAGGCATTCAACTGTATGGATCATAACAAAAGATGGCTAGCACTAAGAATGGGAATACAGTCCTCTCAATATAGATGGGGAAAATGAGGTTCCCGGAGAAACTGTTTTGCCATGTTTGGTGGACGATATTTTTGTTGACTTGATGTCCATAGGAATTGGAGTAGGAGATGGCAGCACCTCTTACTTGCAGCTCTGATAACAGAGCCGGCAAGAATATCAGATCCTTTCTAAGAAAAAGGGTGTTAGCCAGCCCAGGGCCATTCAAGTGGATCATCAGAACAAAGAAGTGAGGATAGAGGATGAAGAAAGACAAGCATTACCATGAAACTGTCCTTTCTGCATTCACCTTAGTTATCTCACGCTGCAATAACGGAAGTATCACTAGTGGATGGATGCCTTGAATGGACATTTATTTTCTCACAGTTTAGGAGGCTAGACGTCCTAATTCAGGATGTCAGCTCGGAGGCTAGCTCTCTGCCCTCTCCGGTGGGAGGTGCTCGTCTCTGCTTTGATTGCATTCTTCTCAGGGTTCCTTGGTCATCCCCATGGCACGTATTTTCTCCCATCAATGCTTTCCTCCTTCAGTGCCGAATCTGCTCATCAGAGATCGCAAAAGCGACTGGTTTCAGACACACCCGAAAATGATATGGCCCGATCAACATAACGAAAGAAACTCTTAGTCTCACATGGGATTATACCCACAGGAGGATTTAGAACACGCACCTTTTTTTTGGCGGGGGGGCACAACTCAAGCCACAACAATGTTTTCTTGATATTCATAAATTATACAGAATCATAACTCCTCTAACTGCGGGACAACTGCTCGGTGTTTCTCACATGGAGAAGAAAGCATTCAGAGGGAAACTGTGTTTCCTTTGAGGGTCAATGTGCTTGTACTGAAGAAGGTGAATTCTGTAGGGACTGGGCCGGTGGACCCATCTTGGGTCTGCAGCCAGGCTGAGACAAGTGCCCCTAGTGCAGACAGTAGACATCACAACCCAGACAGCGTTCTGCAGATCACGGGAGAGGCGGAGGGATACAAAGGTGAATGTCGGCAGGTTGGATTACTATCTCAGACTATTCTCTCCATTTGTCTTGTTTCTCCTTCCCACACTCACTCCATTCTTCCTTCGGTACCCTGGCTTTCCTGGAGTGTTTAGAATTGTGTGGGGGCACTTTTTATATGGCAACAATGTTGGCATTGCTACTGGCATTTCATGGATGAGGGGCCAGGATTCCAACTCTTTTAAAATGTAGGAGACTGTCCTTCACACAAAGAATTTCCCTGTCTACAATGCCCGTAATGTTTCATAAGAAAGAGTGTATCAATGCCATCACTGGGCACCCAATGTCCCAAACAAGGAACCTGGCTGTGCTCCACGTTTCTGTCTTCTCCCTTCTCATCTTCTTCCTCAGCTAAGTAATCATCGAGTCCTATTAATTCCACCTCCTCGCTGTCTTGGAAATCTACATCCTTCTCTTCATGCCCACAGACTCTGGATTGGCCTCCAAGTTTTCCTCTTATTGCTCAGCTAGAATGAATGCTTAAATGAGCAGAGATCCTTCCTGCCAGATCTGTGCTGGACACACTAAACATGCATTAGACATTTGTTGAGTGTATGAATTTCAACTCCCTCTACTGATTTATTTGTTTTATTCAGTGTGGTATGCTAAAATGCATGTCTGAGCAGCACATTCTTATTTTTAAATCCCACATTTGCTCCCCAAAATCTTTAGGGTAAAAACTCAAACACTTTAGTATTGGATGAACACTGGCCTCTGCTGGTCTTCTAGCACCATTTCCCACCACTCTTCCATATGTCCTTAAGAGTCCTTATTGTCTGTTAGGGGCCATTGCGTTGCTTGTGTGTTGTGCTGACCCTCTGTACAACAGAGGGAAACACTTCCTGGTTCTGCACCATTCTCACAATCTTTCCCATGTTTGAGCTGTGTGATAGTTAAGGTTTTGTGTCAACTTGGCTGGGACAGGATTCTCAGTGCTTTGGCAGTTAAGAACGTATAATCCCCCAGGATGTGAGCTAACAACTTGTAGTACTTCCATAATGGGACAGGCTATGACCAGCCAATCGCTTGTAAGATCAGGGTAGAATACAACACGTTTACTCAGATCAGAGCCCTCATGCAATCCATTGAAAGAAAGTTTCCTTAGGGGTGTGGCCTGCCTCCAATATAAGGAGATGATGTGGAAAAGCTTGGTTTGATTTTTGTTGGATCTGCATTCTCCACTGAGCTCATCCTCTGACCTCTGGCTTTTTGGACTTGAGTCAGTGACCTGCCATATTGTCTGACAATTATTTGCTCAGCATACAGATTGAATATATATGGTGCAAGAATATAATATCGACATGCACTTCTGCATTTTAAAACACTCAACACTCACTTTTCCTATTCAGGTGGCTACCTCTTGCTTTATGGATATGTTATACATGAGTGTTCTGGAATTCCCATTCTTCACAATGTTAAGCATAGTATGCTATGAGCCATCAGTTGAATACCAATAAAAACAACAACAACAACAAAAAACCAAAGTCACTGTCAATTCTAACTCATAGCAACCTATAGGGCAGGGTAGAACTGCCCTGGTGGAGTTCTCAGACTGTAACTCCTTATGGGAGTAGAAACCCTCCTCTTTCTTCTGAGTGGTTTCAAACTGCTGATCTTGTGGTTAGCAGCCCAACAGGTTACCCGCTACACCACCAGGGAAGCCCTATAGTCAAGGAAACACAAGTAAACATCTTTCTGGTATTTTGGGCTTTCAGCTAAGAGCCCTCTGATGTCAGCCATGATAGTCCTCATTCCACATCCTCTTCTGAATCCGACTTGGATTTGTAGCAGCTCCTTGTCAATATATTGCTTCAAATATTTTTGAAGACTCATGATATTATTTGATAATTTCTTCATTCTGTTTTGTCCTCTTTCTTTGGAATAGGCACAAAAACGGATGTCTTCCGGTCAGTTGTCCACATATCTGTCTCCCAAATGTCTCGGCATCGATGAAGGAAGGCGCGGATGCTTCATCAGCTTGTTCAAACATTTCAATTGGCATTCTAGGGGCCTTAGCGCCAGTCTTTTTCCAAGTGGCATTGATCCCCTGGATCTTTTTGACTTCACATATTTTGTGCCAGAAAACCCTTCCTCTCCTCTTCCGCTTTCTGATGACTAATTGTTAACCTTGCCCAAGTGTCCATTCCTCTGGAAAGTCTTTCCTGGCCGTCCCTCCAGCAACTCGACTCAGATGCTCTAAAGTTTCTTCACAGCGTCTTGTCCCATACCTCTGTCACACAGCGCAGCGTACCTGCCACCGCCACCAGACTGTGAAGTGTTTGCAGCTTGTGGGTAGGGCTTGCGTTTATTATTATTATTATTCATCTTTCGTTTGTGACTTGTACAGCCCACAGCCCATGGCCACTGAGTCAGTGCTTACTTGTCTGTATAGAGAAACGATCCTATGACAAAACCACAACTGCAATAAACAGAAAAGCTGATCTCTAGCCTTCAGTGCATCTCACGGTCCCTGCTGGAATTTAGAACCATGGCAGTGAGTTACTGGATGAACGCATTAATCTGGCAATGAGAGAATAACCATGAAACGGGACAACAGGAGGTAGAGCTCATTTCACTTTCACAATGATCTATTGAGCTCTTACTATGTCCAGGAACAGAGACAAGAGCTGCTGTGATAGACAGATGACTGGGGCCTCCGTGCTGGGATGGATCTGGAGAGAACGGAACCTTACATGCTGTGGATAGGACTGTAAATATGTACAACCTCTGTGCAAATCAATATAGAGCTAACTCCAACGACTTGGGAGAGGAATTCCACATGACCCAGCAGTTCCTCTACCGGGTCTGTACCCTGACGCAGTCAGAGCACAAGCATGCTCACTGCAGCACTGCTCACGAGAGCAAGAAGAAGGAACAACCTTCACGCCATCGGTACAATCGTAGGTTAAAAGACAAACCCAACACACAAACAAAACTTTGGTACATGCACATACATATTCGTGGCTGAAAACCCATGATGAAGCCATGAAGCACCTTCTGGCACGGATGGACCTGGAGAACGAGATGTTGGATGAACTCAGTCCATCACAGGGAGACAAAGGTTGTAGGCGACCAGTGCTGCAAAGAAACAGAGGCAGCAGCAGCTGTAACAAGACAAAGGAACCAGACTTTGAAGATCAGAAGGCCGAGAAATCAAAGGAGTGGGGTTAAGGTGCATCAATGGGGTGCGTTGAATACAAAACAGATGATCTGAAACGTAACCCCCCACTTAACACACTATATTTTAAAATGTAAAAAAAAAAGTGGGTTAGATGCTGTGACGTTAGTTGCAATGGATTTCAGGGGGTGGGGTGGTTTGATTGGCTGTGGGAGATAGAGAAGCGTTACAGGGAAGCCCTGGCATCACGTGGTTACCATTCTCAACCAGGCCCTGGGTGGCCTGGCCTCCTGGATGTAGTAAGCTGCGCCAGGTGAGAGCGAGGTGTTGGCTACCTCCAGAAACAGCCCCAGGTGCCTGGACCACTAGCCGCTCCATCATTTTTCCTTCTCCTGCCACTCAGCCAGGGGGAATGGAGATGAGCCGCTGAAGGGAAACTGTCTGGAAGGCATAAGCCAAGTGCCTCCCACCTCGGTCAGTAGCCAGAAAGCCCGAGCCCCAGCTCCCAGGAGGAAATCTGGAGTGAGGACCTGGTGTTTATTCACAGCACCACCTGGCATGTCTTTAGCCACCGGCTTCTCTGGAAGGCACGGAAGGGAACTAAATAAATCGAACTCGTCATTCTGAACACCTGATGGTACCAGAGGCGGGAAGTCAGCAAGCTCAGAGCCAAGAGGTCATTGCAAACCCAGGAACTGGAGTCTTGATAACGGCTGGGATGTGGAAACTGCCTTCTCCAGCTCGTGGTCCCTCGGGGACTCCTTCAAGGGCCAGCAGGCAGGAAGCAGGAGCACAGAAGCCAAGCTGCAGAGGAGGCGAGAATCAGAAAACATCTCGGGGCCTCCTTGCCCTGCGAAAAGCGATCCTCATCCTTTCAAACACCATCTCAGGCTCTTGGCAGCGCAGGGACGTAGAGCAGCAGGGGCCGAGACACTGTGAGCATGGGGGGCCAGTCCTGGCTGGGAGCTGGGTTAAAATAGCAAAGAGGATAATTGGTTTCGCAGGCAGTTGCTGGGATTGGGTAGCAGAACTTGGGGGAAATATGCACACTGAGTGTTAAGGAAAGCCAGCCAGGTCAGGAAAAAGTCACATCTCAAATTTAGCACCCATTTCGATGGCTTCCTGACAGTTTTACTAGGACAAGGGGACACCCCGTAAAATGCATTTCAGGGAAGGAAATAAACTTCATGACTTACTAAATATGCTGCTTTGAGACGGTTTGTATTTTTATCACCTTTCTTTCTTCACTTCTTCATGATCCCAGATCAACTAGGTTGTGCAAACCTGGACACGCCAAACAAAATTTCACGTTTGTTTTGTTTTTTCTTTCGATGAGCTAAAACCAAACCCATCCTGACCCACAGCGACCTTAGAGGACAGAGGAGAACAGTCATCGGGTTGTTTCCCCCAGTGGCACAGTGGTTATGAGTTGGGCTGAAAACCACAAGGTCAGTGGTTTGAAACCACCAACCGCCCTGAGAGAAAACGATGTAGTTTTCTACTCCCGTGAAGAGTTAGAGCCTCAGAAACCGCCAGGGGCAGTTCTCGGTCCTATCAGGCCGTCACCGGGAGTCAGAATGGACTGGTTGCCAATGAGCACAGCGTTATTCAAACAACATTGCGAACACAGGTTTCCTTAATGAACCTTTAGAGTCAGTATTCGGAGATGAAATCATGATCATGGGCACTTGGCCATTTGTTTGGGGGACTTAGAAATATTTTATTCCCTACAGGACTAGCCAAAATTCCTATTTGAGGTCTGGATTTGGTGTAGGCGGCCTTTGACCAGTGAGTGCCGCTACCCTTTGCCCCTGTGTCAGTTCTGACCGATGGAGGTCCTGAATGCTACAGATTAGAACTGAGCCCTGGACAGTTTTCTTGCCTTTAATCTTAACAGAAATAATTTGCCAGGCCTTTGTTCTACAGACCGACTAGGGGGGCTTGACCCACCAACTTTTCTGCTGGTCAAGTACCAACGGTTTGTGTCACCCACAGGCCCTAAGCACATCTCCATACAGCCCAATAAAGGAAAACATCTTTCAAAGCCAAACCAAACCAAACCAAACCCAACCCAACTCAAAACAAACTCGCTGACAACAAAAAGCCAGACGGGTGGGTGGTTATGGCTGAAGTCTGTGTGGAGTTGGATCTTTGCAAGTCAGGCAGATGAGATGTAGCCCCATTCCATGGCCACGTTTTATTGCCTTGTCAGTAGGAGCAAGCGAACAGACTGAAATACTCTTCAGCGGAAGCTCCATTAAAAAGACGAACTCTGGAGCAGGCTTTGTTGAAGGCCAACTGCTTCAGATTCTGTCCAGGAAGGAAGGGGACTCCAAAGATAAAGGCCATCCGTAGAAAACAGCTTGTTTCCAACTCCCGGAAGCGCTCCACCAGGAAATTACAGGAATGCACAGGGGAGGGGGCGGGGGAGAAACAGAGGCTGAGGGAGAATCAACAGACTGCTGTGTTTGGGTTTCTAACAGCACCAGAGAAAGTCTTTGGTATTCAGGCACAAAAATGAAATAGCAATCTGTCAAGAGAAATTTGCTTGGTGGGAGCCCCTGGCTAACATGCTAAATGGCTCCTACTACCAGAAAGGGGGGATGCTGGACCCCACCTACAAGCACCTTAGAAGAAAGGCCTGGTGATCTGTTTCTGAAAGGTCACCATTTTGAAAACACTATAGAGCACAGTTCCTTTCAGATACACCTGGGGTCGCCACGAGTCAGACGTTTTAAATTCCTAAAGGTCATTTTTTAAGAGTCTAAGGTTTCAAAAAATATCAAGCAGATCATCACCATAGTCCTCTGTCACCACTTACAATTCCTCCTCCTGTTAGCACCTTGTTCTAGGGTGGTGAGCTTGCTGCAGTGAACGTACCCCTGTGGATACAAACCGAAGCCTTATTATTGACCAATGTCTAGAAGATCTGTTCAGTTATACCCATGATGTTGTGCAGTCCTATGCATTTTACAGATGTTTAATGCATCACCCTGGCATCCCTGAGTGCTGCTCGGGGCGTGAGAGGGGTGGATCACACACTGGAATCGAGACAGAGAGGATGACACCGACTGACTATCTATACAGTTTTGTGCAGTGTTCCACCAGAAAGGCATTATTTTTCATAGGCACACCTCTGTAGCCAGTTCTAACAACAAAAACCATTTCCCAAGCTCAGCTTCTGTATCAGAGACCTACAACTCTGAAATTTTCCCTTTTGACCCTCCTAGTGCACCCAGGTCACAGTGGTCATTGTCAC
>NW_022111369.1:67110464-67112163 GCF_000313985.2 Echinops telfairi | reverse complement strand
CACTTTTTCCAAGATAGATTTGTTTGTTCTTACTTCCAATATTCCCCACCAGCATTGTCGCTCAAATACATCCATTCGTCTTTGGTCTTCCTTATTCAATGGCCAGGTTTCACCTGCATATGAGACCATGGAGAATGCCGGGGCTTGGTTAGGCACACCTGTGTTCTCAAAGTCACACCCTTGCTTTCCAACTCTTTAAAGAAGGCTTGTGCAGCAGATCCACCCAAAGCATTGCAACATTTGATCTTTTGACTGATGCTTCCATGAGTGGATCCAAGCAAGATGAAATCCTTGACAAGATCAATCTTTTCTCCATTTATCTTAATAATGTTACCTATTGATCCAATTGTAAGCCTTTTGGTCTTCTTTATATTGAGTTGAATTCTGTATTGAAAGCTGTAATTCTGCATCTTCATCAGCAAGAGATTCAAATCCCCCCTGCGTCCAACAAACAAGTTTGTGTTATCTGCATATCACAGGTTGTTAATGAGCCTTCCTCTAACCCTGACATTCTGCTTCATCTAGTCTAGTTTATCTGTTTATTTGCTCAGAATAAAGTTCGAATAAGCATGGTGAGAGGATGCAACCCAGACACACACCCTTATTTTATTTTATTCTGACCATGCAGTATTCCCTTGTTCTGTGTGCCTGCTGATCCATATATAGGTTGTACATGAGTCAAATAAAGTGCCCTGGACTTCCCATTCTTCTAAAGGCTATATCCATAGTTTAATATGATCCACAGGGTCATGTAGTAAAAACAAAATAAAAAGTAAACATCTTTCTGGTATTCTCTGCTTCCAGCCAAGGTCCATCTGACCTGACATCAGCAATGATATCCCCTGTTCCGTGTCCTCTCCTGAATCCAGCCTGAGTCTCTGGCAGCTCTCTGTGGATCCACAGCTGTACCCATTGTTGGAGGGTTAAGTGTCAGACAATGAGCCACTCAGTTAGGAAAGCATGCAAAACAGAGCTCAGAGAGGTGCTTCCTCAGAGTTGAGTTGACCTTACTGATGTGGATGGAGTAAAGCTTTGGGGCTCTCAGTTTGCTGTGCTGTTGGTACAACTCAAAATGAGGAGAAACTACTAGAAACATACAAAAACTGGAAGTCATCAAAAATTTAATGCATCGTATAGCGATTGATATCCTAAGCTGAAGTGGGGCTGAAATGGATACGTTATTGTCCATTTTTAATTGGATAGTCATATGATTTAGTATACTAGGAATGAAAAACTAAGAAAAATTGGAGTTCTGTTCATTATCAAAAACGAATAGTTCAAGATCTTTCTTGAAGTACAATGCTGTATGTAATAGGTTAATATCTAGATGCGTACAACAAACACCAACTAATACAACTATAATTCAAATTTGTCCACTAACCACTAAAGCCAATGATGAAAAATGGAAGAATTCTACCAACTTATTCAGTATGAAATTGATTAAATTGCAAGAAAGATACATTGATAATTGCTGGTGAATAGAATGTGAAAGTTGGTGACAAAGTGGAAAGAACAGTAACTGGAAAATAATGGCCTTAGTGGTGGAAATGAAGCTGGAGATTGCAAGGCAGAATGTTGCAAGGCCAATTACTTCTTCATTACAAATAACTGTTTCAACAACATAAATGGTCACATTGCACATGACTCTTGCCAGAGGTAATGCACAGGAATCAAATTACTGCATCTGTGGAAAGGGACT
>NW_022111369.1:67079544-67109672 GCF_000313985.2 Echinops telfairi | reverse complement strand
AAAAAAGAATAGATTTGATGCATTGAGCATTAATGACTAAAGACCAGATAAGATGTGAATTAACATCCAAAATATCATACATGAAGAAAGCAAGAGGTATGTAAAAAGATAGAGGGGAAAAAAAAGACCAACTTAAATATGTCAGAAGAGACTCTGAGACTTACTCCTGAATGTGGAGAAGCTAAAGCAAATAGAAGAACTGATGAACTAAACAGAACATTTCACAGGGCAGCTCAAGAGAACAAAGCTAAGCATGATAGTGAATTGTGCGAAGACCTAGAGCCAGAAAGGCCAAAAGGAAGAATGAGCTCAGCATATCTCAAGCTGAAGGATCTAGAGGGGAAAAAAATTCAAGCCTGGGGGTGCAACATCAAAGGATTCTATTCAAAATACTGAATGATGCAGGGAACATTAAGTGAGATGGAAGGAATACAGAGTCACTGTGTCAAAACAAATGGATTGACATTAAACCATTTTAAGTGAGGCATATACTCAAGTCCCTACAGTGTTGAAGGGAAAAGCCCAGGCTGTATTTGAGAGCAGTTGTGAAAAGGAAGCCTCCAGAAAATGACAAAGTGCAACTGAAATGTTTCAACAAGCTGATGAGGCACTGAAAAGACTCACCAGGCTTGGCCAAGTAATTTGGAAAATATCTACTTGGCGAACTGACCAGAAAATATCCATAGTTGAGTCTATTCCAAAGAAAGGTAACCCAATAGGATGTAGAAATTTTGCTCAAGTCCACAGTCAATATTCATGGAAGTAGTATTCCAGAAATCAAAGGATGTATTGCATTGGGCACAAAGGCTGCACAAGACCAATTTAAATTGTTTAAGAGGTAAGCTGTCACCTTGAGACCTAAGGTGTGCCTGACCCAAGCCATGGTATTTTCAAATGCAGGTGAACGCTGGGCAATGAATAAAGAAGACGCCAGCAGAACTGATGCATTTAAGTTAGGATGTTGATGGAGGTCATAGAAATTACCATGTACTACCAGAACAACACTTAAATCTGCATTGAAGGACGTACAGTCAGCCTGCTCCTTGGAAGCAAGTGTGGCAAGACCTTGTCTCACATATTGTAGACATGTTATCACGAGGCACCCGTCCCTGAAGAAGGACATCAACAGAAGATGGAAGGGGTGTTTAGTAAAGGTTCAGTGAAAAAGAGAAAGGCCCTCAATAAGGTGGATTGGCACGGTGGTTGCAACAATGGGCTTACACGTACCAATATGGCTCAGGACTAGGCAGTTTTTGGACTCTGTTTTTGATATAAAATTCAAGTGGACTTGATGGTACCTAAGAACAACAAGAAGATTAAATGTGATAACTCATATAGATGGGTATACTTTACATCCAAGGTGAAGATTATATACAGATTCCAGAGATCATGCATGAACATCACTATACATCATTGTGATGGGTAGGTTTATTGTGCCAGCCTGGCCAATGAACACATGTGGGATTAATGGAAGGGCAGAGAGATCAATGGATTAGTGAGCCTCACCTTTCTTGTCTCTTGCTCTTTGATGATCGGACCCTTGTGTGACTGCCTTAGCTTGTTCTCTCTCTCAATTTACAAGCTACACTATCTGTGGGACACCTAACTCATGGCCTGTGTCACTGTAGTTTGAGGTTCCTTCAAGACCTGCTTTCCCACGCTACTGGAGTATTTATTGCTTGAGCTGGGGGCTGGAATATATATTGCTTGAGCTGGGGACTCTCGGAACCTGTCATCTGGCTGACTGTTGGTGACCTGCCTTTCTGTTTGCTGCTGGTGGCTGGATAGCCTGACTTACTCTACAGAGGACTACCCGGCGGCCCTCAAGACTTGAAGGACTGCCAGTGCCTTACCTGTCTCACAGAAGTGAGTTGCACTAGGCCATTGGTACTGCTTTATAGATTAACTATTTATTTTCTTATGTTATACATATCTATAGCTATAAAAATATATGTAAAATAATTAGTGTCCTGGTTTTGTTTATCTAGAAAACCCTGTCTAACATCAGTATTGTGGTTTTTGTGAAGAATATTGAAAGTACTATAGGCTGCCAAAAAATAAACATCTGTCTTGGAAGAAGTAGAGCCAGGATACACCTGAGAGGCCAGGATGGCCCGACTTCATCTTGTGTACTTTGGACCCGTTTTCAGGAGAGACCAGTCCTTGGAAAAGGACATTCAGCTTGGTAAAGTAGAGGGGCAGCAGAAAAGGCCTTTGACAAGCTGGATGGGCACAGTGGCTGCAGATGGGCTCAGACGTAAGAACAAGTGTGAGGACGGCCCACGGCCAGGCGGTGGGTTCCTCTGTTGTACAAAGGGTCACCATGAGTTGGACCCAACTTGATCCACCTGACAACATACACTCCCCAGGCTGCGTTGTCACACCTGCTCCGAATGTCATTGTTGTACAACTTGATAGCCACGTGACCTTAAGCAAGTGACTTAGCTGTTCTGTGCCTAGGCTTTCTCTTCTGTAGAAGTTAATAGGTGTGAAGTGCTCAGAACAGTTTCTGGCATAAATTAAGCAAAATATATTGTTGTGAGGTGCTGTCATGCCGATTTTGCGTGCTAGTCACCCCTCAGGAGGTTCTTGGCGTAATCTTGCAGAGCTGCCATGGTTCTCGAGGTCTCACGGGTTCTCCGCCATCTTACTGGAAGCTTTTCTATCACTCATTTTAGTGGAAAGTGTCCGAGTTTTCTTTTTCTGACAGATTTCGGTCTTACACAGGTCCTGGCTTCTGCAAGTTGTACTGTGGGGTATTTGCTAACTGTGGTAGTTACGTAATCTGTTGTCAGTTTGAGACTTAGGAGAGAAGGAGTGGAGGTTAGCTTGTCAATCAGGTTGCAGCTTGATGACCTCATTTGGAGGTCTGAAGGTGATAAATAACTCATTAGAGGTGGGACAGATGCTCACTCCCTGTGAGACATTGCACCTGACATGTCACATGGAGCTAGGTTAGTGCCCCGGCTGGAGGAGCCACGTTGAGACCCTGCCAGTGCTGAGATACTTACAACACCAGATCCACAAGACTTCCCACCCACTGGCCTGTGATCTTCCTGCATTTGGCGTCATTGCATGTGTTTCGTGAGTCTGAAGAGGAAATTATAGATTGGTGTCGGACATATGGGCTAATATCAGACTTATGGACTTGATCTGGGTTGGGCTGGGATGTTTTCCTCAATATCCAATTGCTCTTATATGTAAACCTCTTTCTGATACACATATGAGTCTCCCTAGATTTGTTTCTCTAGTCAATCCAGGCTAACACATTATGATTATAAACAGAGTCTCATCCGAGTCTCTGTTCCAATGGCCTGCCTAGAATGAATGAAGTCTTATGCAGTCAGCCAGGGAATATGGGTGAGAATGAATGCTGTATATACAGTGTATGCGTGGAGGTGGGGGAGAGGCGTGGGGGTGGGGAGAGGGCTGAGGAGAAAGCTGAAACAGCCCTTTGAAGATTACCCATCACTGTGCATAATAGCCCCCTTCCCAGCGGGGAGAAGAAAAAAAGGAAGGTCCAAGGCAATATTAATTAGTATTACTTCTAGGCATGTCTTCATTATGATGCCACTGTTCATTTCATTAGCACTGTTGTAAAGAATCTGGGACTCACAGTCTAATATTACTAGACCTTTGAATATGATGGTGGCACGTCTCATCTGCCTTGATCCTTAACAGGCATTGCTTTTTATTTGGTTTTACTAGAGCTCCTATTGCTTACCAGGAGAAAGATGGGGATCTCTACTCCCATGAAGAGTTACAGTCTCAAATACTCATAGGGAAGTTCTGCCCTGCCCTACAGGGTCTCTGTGAGTCAGTAGCAATGAAAGGCGGTGAGTTTTTTTGTCCATTGCTTATCAGGAAGCATTTGTGAATCTGCCTTGGACATAATTGAGTCACATTAGAATTTTATTTTTTAACACAGAGTTCTTTTTAAAAAATCATTTTATTGGGGGCTCATATAGCTCTTATCACAATACATACAAACATACATGTGTCAAGCACATTTGTACACTTGTTCCATCATGATTTTCAAAACAGTTTCTTTCTACTTGAGCCCTTGGTATCAGTTCCTCAAATTTTCCTCTCCCTCCTCTACCTTCCCCCCATGAATCCTTGATAATTTATAAATTATTATTATTTTTTCATGTCTTACACTGACCGATGTCTCCCTTCACCCACTTTTCTGTTGTCCGTCCCCCAGGGAGGTGGTTGCATGTAGATCATTGTGATTGGTTCCCCCATTTCTCCTCCCATCTTCCCCTTCCCCTCCTGGTATCACTACTCTCATTATTGGTCCTGAGAGGTTTATCTGTCCTGGATTCCCTGTTTTCCGAGCTCTTATCTGTACTTGTGTACATGCTTTGATCTAGCCAGACTTGTAAGGTAGAATTGGGATCATAATAGTCAGGGGGAGGGGAGGAAGCATTAAAGAACAACAGGAAAGTGTTACGTTTCATCGGTGCTATACTGCACCCTGACTGACTCATCTCTTCCTTGAGACCCTTCTATAAGGGGATGTCCAATTGTCTACAGATGGGCTTTGGGTCTCTACTGTGCACCCCCCCCATCATTCACATTGATATGATTTTTTGTTCTGGGTCTTTGATGGCTGATAACTGATCCCTTCGACACCTGATGATCACACAGGCTGGTGTGCTCCTTCCATGTGGGCTTTGTTGCTTCTCAGCTAGATGGTTGCTTGTTTGCCTTTAAACCTTTAAGACCCCAGATGCTATATCTTTTGCTAGCCGGGCACCATCAGTTTTGTTGTTGTTGTTGGCCTACACTACAGGGAGAGAGGCAGTTGAAATGGCTTCTTTTACTTAGACTTGTGGGAAGCCTGGTGGTGTAGTGATTGTGACTTGGCCTGCGATCCACGTAGTCAGCAGTTTGAAATCCTCAGTGACTCCACAGGAGAAAGACTGGGCTTTCTACCCCGTAAACTGTTACCATCTCGGAAACCGGGGTTGCTATGAGTCAGCATTGACTCAATGACAGTGAGTACTTTGACTTGGCCCTATGATTTGGAAGGCTTTGAATCCGGGGATTGAAGCCAGGAAGAGAGGAGGTGCTTGATTTACTTCTTCCTTGTCATTAACCTATGCTTTTCATACCTGATCTCCACCATCCCATTAGCTGCTTCCACTAGAAGCAACCCCAGTGTTCTCCATTCTGGCAGCACTAGCTCCAGGATCATTCTGCAGCCCTCTGCCAACTACAGACTTTGTTGTGCTGGGAGCCATGGTGGTGTAGTGGTTATATGTTGGACTGAGGTCTGCATGGTCGGCAGTTCGAAACCACTCGCAGCTTCAAGGGAGAAAGACTGGCTTTCTGTTCCCATAAACATTTAGAGACTCAGATACACAGAGGGGGGAAGCATTGAGTCGATGATAGTGAAAAACAAAAAAAAGTGGGGTTGCCAAAAATCTGTGGCCAACTCAATAGCAGCTAAACCTCCAATAGGATGAACATTATTAAAGGAGGTGGTTAAAGTTGAGCAGAGAAAGACATCCCAAATGCCCTGGAAGGCGTAAGAGATGTATGGGGAGGACATGGAGCCGGCTGATTCAGGACTTCTTCAGAGGTTTTCCATTGAATTTGAGAAGGAATGTCCTTCAAAAGTGCCTTCTAATTTGAATGTCATTATCAGCACTGACCACCTAGACCTGCAGAATCGATCAGGAGAGGTTCTTACGTTGGAGAGGAAAAGCTGAAGTGCTAGAGGGCTAGAGAATAAACATTTTTCATTTCTGAGTTTGGAACCAATTGAAAAATAAAGAAAAGCGGTTAGATGAACAGAAATAAACATAGCAGCTTCATTACTTACTCTAACCTGGGCGGGGGAATAGCTGTGTTGCAGAGATTTTGTTGCTTAACAAGTTGATCCAAGGCAGTGTCTTATAATGTGTGAATCATTTGTTAAGGCGCCTTAGTGGCACAATGCGTAAGCACATAGCCGCTAACTCTTCAATGTTGGTGGTTTGAACTCACGCAGCTGCTCCACTGGAGAGAGACAAGACTCACTGCATCTATAAAGATTACAGGCAAGCACACCTTTGGGGCAGTAGAGAGATTCAAAGAATTGAGCAACCAGGTCGTCGCCCTACTGACTGCTTTAAGTATAAAATAATGATACCCCAAAGGTAGTTTATCATTTCATACAATTCATACTTAGATAAGAGCAATGAAAGAGGCACCCAAAACTAGATTATGTTTCAAGAGAGTTTTTAAATATTAATGAAAATATTAAATAATACCAGTCAAAAACAATAAAACTTTTACTGAAGATATTTCCACATTGCTTCTTGATTAGCATCATCACTTTCAATCTTCTTCATTTTTATCTGAGCATCATTAGCTGTGCGATTTATCCTTAACCATCTTCTCGCTGTCGGCATAAGATCCATTCCTCTAGAAGTAGGCAATTAGATAATAATCACTGTACTTGATATACTAGAGGCAGGCAAGACTTCTCTTCTCTGAGGCTATTGCATTCTTCTTTGAAAAACCCCTTTCCGCTTCTGCTGAACGTACAGCAATTGTTCTGACAACAGTTTAGCTCTCTGAACACTTTCGGGACTGCATGGCTCACTCATAGTAACTTGTGGGAATTCAGGGCATGACAGAAAGCTGACAGCAACGGCAGCATGGCACTCACTGGCTGTTTGGTGCTTTCCCCTTTCTTTACTGGAGGAACAAATGCAAGGGAATAAAAACGTAGCATTTCATCAAAAGTATAACAAGCTTTATGAAATGAAAAAATATTACAAGCCTAGTTCTATCTGTTTTTATACCTATAGACAGAATGAGCATTACTACAACTGCTTAGAATAGGCACTTGTGCAGATGAATGTTTAAAAAGGAGTAAAGAATGTAAACTTGTGTTTTTTACCTTGGGCGGCTGCCCACCTTAGAGAGAACCCTGACTAGAAGTGCCGTTTTAACAACTGGTTGGCCAAGCTCAACCAAAAATTAGGGATCCGTTCTGCTGAATGTGTCCGAAGTGGCTATGAATCCCATCACCGCCGATGAGGCAGCTCTCCTCTATCATGTAGGATCACTGTGAGTACACACACACACACACACACACACACACACTCGAAGGCCCCCAACGGCACAAAGACAACGGTAGTTTACTTGTTCATGTGGTGGGAATTGGCAGAGCTCGTCTAGGACATTTTCACAAGGGTCTCTGGTGTGATTTCAGTCAACATGCGGCTGGGATGGGGCGCTTTGGCTCACATCTCTAGCACCTGAGCTGGAAAGAATCCAACTGCATCTCTTCCTCCTTCCCATCTGGTCTCACTCCATGGCCACATCAGGATGACCAGACTTCTTATATGGTGACTGCAGGGGCCCAAAGTGAATGCTACAAGAGAAGCCCACCTTCGCAAGCAGTCTGCTCCCAAGGCCCACCCTGGTTCAAGAGAAGGGGACGTAGACTCCGCTTCTGGTGGTCAGAGTGTCAAAGAATTGGCAGGAGCATTTGAAAGTGCCATCGTGAAGGACTGCAGGTGTCCCAGGCCCTCTCTCCTGAGGTGGTGTCTCCGCCAGCTGCCGGGTTTCTTCTTGCGGGGCAAAGCTTGCCGCAGACAACTCACTCAATGGCGGCTCTGTCACCAGCCCAGTCTGTGCCAGCAGCACACTTCGCTGCTTTTCTAAAGTCCACCAATCAGACAGGTTGCCCCTGAGATGAGAAGGCGGCACGCACGGAGAGGCCAGGAAGGGTACACTAGAAGAAGTTCCCTCTGTGAAACCTGGGGCCAGTGGATGGAGGTTGCCTTGTTTTAGACTGTAATAATAGATGAGTCTTTATGTTTCCTTCCAAGTTTTATCTTACACAAAGTGATGACTGTTTAGTCCTAAGTAGCATTTGTATATATATTTTCAAGAACAATTTTACCATCTCTGGCGGTCCCTTTCACCACAGAATGATGTGTCCCCTTCATTCTGTGGTTAATTGTCCCGATATTACAATGAGATTTGTGAGGGTTATTTCCCCTTTCCACATGAGGCTTTGTGTCATGGCGAGTCTAACCACTGGTCCAGCTGCTCATTGCCGTTCTCCTCATAATATTCTCGTGATAAACCAACCCCGTGCTCAGCCATGAACTTCAGGGAGAGCTGACTCCAGTTTGGGTTCCAGGAGTAGACATTTGACCAGTTGTGACCAGTTGGGTGGAGAATGAACATGTGACCCAAGCCTAGCCAATCAGCTCCAATGGATGTCAACCCAGGAATTGTCCATGGAGCAACATGGTAAGCATGTTTTCTCTTTCTATAGGACTGCTGTGCTGCTGCGAAGGTATAAACGTGAAGCTCCCAGGAGACAGGCCAGACAAAGAGAACCAAGAGTTGGCGAGAAAAACCTGGTGCCTACTCACACCCTTGGAGCTCCTTCAAGCTAGGACGGGACTTCTCAATTCTGTAAGTCCAGAGAGGCCTTTTGTGGCTTAGGCTTCTTTCTTATGGTGATTTGTAATCCATGATTTACAACTACAAGATTTCTATGTGATAAACAAAATGATGTGATTAAGGAATTGGCATGTGATCCAATTTGAAAGTAGAGTTTACTGTTGTTATTAGGTGCTGATGCCTGGATTCTGGCTCAACAGCAAACAGAAGCAAACACTGTCCGTTCCCGTGCTGTCCTACAATTGTTGTTTTGCTTGAGCCCATTACTGCAGCCACGGTGTCCATCCGTCTTGTCAAAGGTCTTCCTCTCTTTCACTGCTCCTCCACGTTACCAAGAACGACATGCTTCTCCGGGGACTGGTCTCTGCTGGCAACATGTCCAAAGTATGTGCCACGAAGTCTTGGCATTCTCATTCCTAAGGAGCATTCTGCTGGTACTTCCTCTGAGACAGATTTGCTTGTTTTTCTGGCAGTCCGTGGTCTTTCCATCATTCTTCACCGGCTTCATAACTCCAGATGCGTCAATTCTTCTCCATTCTTCCCTCTTCATCACCCAGCTTTCACATGCATATGAGGTGATGGAAATATCATGGCTTAGGTCAGACACCCTTCAGTTCTCAACATTATATATTTACTCTGCTATGTTTTAAATATTAGGTCACTGTTCTCTTTCGGTTACTGTCTTAGGCTGGTTTATCTAGAGAAGCAAACCCAGTGATGTGTGTGGATGTATTTATACCACACGATGGTAGAAGCAGGCAAATCCAGTCTGAGTCTGAACAGGTTCTAAGTCTGTGGATCAGATGTTAAGCTGGAGGCTTCTTCTGGCTCACGTAGTTTTGGGGGCTGATGAATTCAGAATCTGCGGAAACACCACAGATTACAGAGGCAGATGAATGTAAGATCATCAGATTAGATGTTTGGCTAATGATGGCTCCCAGATTTGGCAAGCCACTGACTCAAGTCCAAAGAATGAGAGATCAATGAGGCAGATGCAGGACCCAGCCAAAAAGAAAGGAAAAGAAAACTCACTGCCATTGAGTTTCTGCTGACTCACTCCCCATGGCTTTCTGAGACTGTTGCTGTCTATAGGACTAGAAAGCCTAGTCTTTCTCCTGAGGAGCTGCTGGTGGTTTCAAACTGCCAACCCTGCGAATCACAGCCCAGTGCATAACCACTACCACAGCAGGGCTCCTTTCCACAGGAGCTACTTATATAGGGAGTAGCCCACACCCTTGAAGAAACGTCCTCCAATTGCATCTGGGATATTGCCTCCGATTGCAAAGGGACATTGGTAATGTACACGGATAGTGAAGATGCTTCATAATATTATCTTTCCTCCAATCCTGTGTATCTTCCTGTTTATTTTCTTTTTAGAATCACCATCACCCAACCTGGAAATGTGAACCTTTCTTTATACATATCTCTCCTTGTGCTTCACATATGGAATTCTATCAGGCCAGCTTCAGAAATACCTCTTAAAGCTGTCCCCTTCTCTGCTTCCACTCCTTCCCCCTAACATCCGTGTCCTGCACTGTTACCTGGGTGAGCTGATAGCATAGCTCAGACCCCGTCTTTCATTTGTGTGGTCCATCCACAAACTTCTCAGGACACAGGGCTAGCAATGTAATTTAAGGCTGTTTTCCCAACTTTTCTCATTTCTCCATGAACCCCTTCCTGACCTGGATAGTTCAAAAGATTCAAAAAACACCACTTTATAATTTTATCTAAAATTCAGAATTCATTGCTTCTTTGTGTTTTGTTGACTCCGCCTCTTTTTTTTAAAATCATTTTGTTGGGGCTCTTACAGCTCTTATCACAGTCTATACATACATCCATTGTGTGAAGCACATTTGTACATATGTTGCCATCATCATTGTCAAAACATTTTCTTTCTACTTGAGCCCTTGGTATCAGCTCATATTCCCCCTCTCCCCTTCTCCCTCCCTCATGAGCCCTTGATAATTTATAAATTATTATTATTTTTTCATATCTTACACTGACTGCTTCACCCACTTTTCTGTTGTTCATCACCTTAGGAGGGGGTTATATGTAGATCATTGTGACCAGTTTACCCTTTCTCCCCCCACTTTCCCTTTACCGGCCTGGTATCGCTACTCTCAGTTTTGGTCCTGAGGGGTTTATCTGTCCTGGATTCCCAGTGTTTCCAGCTCTTATCTGTACTCGTGTACATGCTCTAGTCTAGCTGGATTTGTAAGGTAGAATTGGGGTCATGATAGTGGTGGGGAGGAAACATTAAAGAATTAGAGTAAAGTTGTATGTTTTGTCAGTGCTGTACTGCACCCTGACTGGCTCCTCTCTTCCCTGTGACCCTGATGTAAGGGGATGTCCAATTGTCTACTGATGGGCTTTGGGTCTCCACTCCACGCTCCCCTTCATTCTCATTGATGTGATTTTTTTGTTCTGGGTCTTTGATGCCTATACCTGATCCCATTGGCACCTCATGATCACACAGGCTGGTATCTTCCATATGGGGTTTGTTGCTTCTGAGCTAGATGGCTGCTTGTTTATCTTCAAGCCTTTAAGCCCCCAGACACTATAACTTTTGATATCCTGGCACCATCAGCTTTCTTCACTGCATTTGCTTATGCACCCATTTTGTCTTCAGCAATCATGTCCAACTCTTAAACAGCCCTTTACATGTATTGTACTACTTGCACATATCTCTGTTTTCCCTATAAATCAGTAAGCTCCTTGAGATGGAATGTGGCCTTTTGCCTGTCCAGGATCCCCCTTTTTTTTCAGGGAATAACATCTCCCAAGGTGATTCCTCCGTGTCTCCTCTAGCTAAGTCCTATTTCTCAACATGAGGTTCAGAAGGTACCAAACTCTGCTCTTCTAGCTGCAGTGATGGACAATATGTGACCTAAGCCGAGCCAATCAAGTTCTTCCCAGGATTTTTGAACTTGTAGTAGAGGGACCGCCCCATTCCTCTTGCATGACAATTCTGAAAAGGTTTAACCTGGAGCTCCCTGTTACTTTGGTGTTAGCTTCATTGAAACAGCTGCCAACACAGAGGGCAGACTAAGATAAGAGATGGGAATAGGAAGGTAACAGAATACCTGGAAAGTGTTCAAGGTTCTGATTCATGCCATCCCAGCACTTTCTGCTGTTTGAATATGTGAAACAATACACTCTTCTTTATTACTTGAACTAATTCAAGTTCAGAGAGACTGGGGAGTGTAAATGGTTTACACTCTCAGCTGCTACTCAAAAGGGTAGACATTTGATTCCATTTAGAGGTGCCTCAGAATAAAGGTCTGGAGATGTACTTTGGAAAAACACTAGCCATTGATTGGCGCACAGACATGAGCTCTATGGAGCACAGCTCTACTCTGACATACATGGAATCATCATGAGCCAAAGTTGGTGATGTGACGACAATAGGTAATTCTGGTGTAGTTTCAGGATTTGTAACTCAAAAAAGTCCTGTAAAGTCTTCCTCTAGGGAAGAGACCAAGATTCCCCCCACCCCTCCACTCATTATTTCATCACCTTGCTTAGACCCTGGCACATAGTAGACACCTGAGAGAACCATTGCTTTGAAGCAGAAGATGGATTGGTTGAATTAATGTATTGGGAACTGTGCTTGTCAGTTTAGACCAAGCCCCTAATAAAATGTTTTAAAAAAATAATAATAAAATATAATTGATCAAGAATTCACGAGGCTGGGAGGGTGGGGTAGGGAGGGGGAAAGAAGAGAAGCTGATACCAAAGGTTCAAGTAGAAGGAAAATGGTTTGGAAATGTTAATAGCAACATATGTACAAGTGTGCTTAATATAATTGAACAAAGGATTGTTATAGGATTTGTAAGGGCCCCCAATAAAATGATTAATTAAAAAAGAAAGAAAGAAAATTAAGGGTTGGCAATATATATATGTATAATATTAAGGGTTCAGGGGAACAGTAGGGTGGGGGAGGGAGGGGATAAAGAGGAACTGATACAAGGAGTTCAAGAAGAAAGAAAATGTATTGAAAATGATGATGCCAGCAATTGTACAACTATGCTCGATCAAATGGAACTGTGAATTGTAATTATACATGTACAAGCTCCTAAAAAATGTTAAAAAAGAAAAAAAAGAAAGAAAGCTTGTAGTGTTACTTAGGAGCATTGAGAGAGGAGCATCACGAGCCTGATGGTGTCTGCAATTAAATGTGGATATGAATAGTGAAAAGTAAGAGAGTTCTAAAACAAAACAAAGCAAAACAAAAGAACAAATCTACTGCCAACTTGGCAAAGAGAACTTTAGGAAGCTAAAAATATCATTAACTTTCCCCTTTCTCTGAGGGGATGAGAGGGAGGTGAGGGTGGGGATCTGGGATGGTCTTGGCCAACTCAAGAGGGGAACAGTCCCTCCTGAATCGGAGCAGGGTCTCCACTGTACCTGCCTTCCCACTTTCAGTGAGACACAGCATCACTGGTTGCAATAGTGCCAGAAAGAAATGCAACCCTGTCTGCCAACCTGGTCTGCCTAGTTTAGGATGATGTATTTTTGCCAACTCAACATGTTGTATGAACAATAAGGTCATGGTGAGCCAGGTTGTGAAAACAGAGCATCACTTATTGCTAGAGCTGAATAGAATTTTAGAAATCTGACTCCCCCACCTGCTTCTTGATCAGCTGCATGGCTGTCCTTGGATGAACTGTCATGGGTTATGCACTGCAAGGTTAGTGGTTCCAAACCACTAGCCACTCTTTGGGATGAGGCTTTCTCCTCGCGTAAAAATGTACTCTCTCAAACTTACCGGGCCAGTTCTACACTGTGCTAAATAAAGGGCCACATTATGAGTCAGAAAGGACTTTGTGGCCGTGAGTTTAGGTTCTGTGTGTTTTAGTGTTTGTTTGTTTGTTTGAACCTAACTCCCTGTAGAGTCCATTCCATTGAGAAGATTCTTCCTTACATTGGACAGAGAGCTGTTTTTGAAACTTTCTGCCAGTAATTCAAATTCCCTCATGTAAATTCTTGGGAAAGAAGCATACTCCTTCTTCCATGAAAATCTTATCCCTCTTCTGTCCTTCGGATATGCAGGCAGTGATCACATGTCTCCAGACACACTCTCTCATGGTTTTACAGCAGCTCACCACTGGCGCCTAAAGTTTCCTCCCCTTTCACGCAGGTGTTGGGTCAGACGGGTTAAATGCAGAGGGCATATTCAGAACCAAATCACAGACAGAGCCACCCCTCAGAGCACCAACTGTGAGCTTGTGTTCATCACACGAGCTTTCCCCAAAGTGAAGTTTCTTATTTCCAAGAGATCGAGAGACCTCTCTGAACATAATTTTCTTGCTTTTAAAAAAAAAAAGTTGAGACAATAATATATATGAGTTATCTTAAAAATTATATGAGATCATTCATATTTAATTGCTAGCACAATGTCTAGTATGGAGGATGTAAAATACTGCTATCTATTTAATCATTATATATTAATATTACATATAATATTTATGTTACATTTTATATTACACATAATATTTCCAACATTTATACCCCAAGTATGCATCCCAGAGAAGGGGGAGCACGTATATTACATTTTATATTACACGTAATATTTCCAACGTTTATACCCCAAGTATGCATCCCAGAGAAGGGGGAGCACGTATACAATGCCCAGGTAAAACATTGACTGAAGTCCAGTGAGGGTGTGGCAGAGTTCCTAGGGGATACCAACTGTTGACCCCACAACTAACCGAAAGGCTGATGATTGGAGTCCACCCAGAATCACCTTGGAAGGCAAGCTTGGTAGTCAGCTTCCAACATATCCACCCTTCAGAAAGCTGTGCAGCACAGCACCATAGACATAGATGGACACATGGAGTCCGCTCGAGCCATAATTGGCTCAGCTGCTGCTGGTAGCTGAAGCAGAGAACACAGAGGCGAGTGTGAGAAGCTCGAGAAGCAATCCAAGATCAGCCTGAAGGAGACAGGCCGAGAATGTTAAGAAGGTCCCGTTCTTCTCCTAAGGGCCATGGGAACAGATTGCATGTTTCAAGTGGGAGCCTGCCCTCGCTGCTTTGTGTTGTAGTAGGGTCCTGTTGAAGGAGTGCTGGTGGCACAGCGGGTTAAGTGTCGCGTGACCAGCACGAGTCAGTGGCTGGAAGCCATCAGCTGCTCCAAGCGAGAAGGAAGACCGGAAGACTTCTGGGACGGTGGAGAGTCTGGGAAACACACCAGGGCAGCTCCGGTCTGTCCCACAGGGGCACCGTGGCACAGAGGCGACTCAATGACAGGGAATCGGGAGCTTGTTTGGTTAGGATCTTTTCTAAAGCATCCCGAGTGATGCAACAGCTGAGTCGTTGAACAAAAGGTCGGTGGTTGGAACCCTCTCCTCACTCCCTGAGAGAAGGGTGAGGCCACCTGCCTGTGTGAAGATTCTCAGGTAGGAAAGCCTGTGGAGCAGCCTGCTCCCTCCGACGGAGTTAGTAGGAGTCAAAGCCGACTTAACGACCGGGGGGCTTTGGTTTCACGGGGTCTTCCTAAAGGCGCTGTGCCAACCGAAAGGTGGAGCCTGTGAACCCACCCACTGACTCCACCACAAAGACCCCTGAAGGAAACCCTAACTGGCAGCTGTCACTGTCCCCTGCAGTTATTGTGCCTGGAGGGCACTGAAGAAAACCAACCAAAGCGCCCTTCTGTCCCCTGTGCTGCAAAGACTGGGAAGAGAGCTAATCCTGCTGAAACCCTGCCCGGCCCCGCGGAGGAGGTTGTCTTCCAGGCAGCGGGAAGCGAAGGCGAGGATTCAGAATCTGCATGGCAGCGAAGCGCACACCTTCATGGGGATTGTTCAGCCCTTCAGCTAACTCATAACCCCGTTCACCCTCCTCCCCTAGCCTTTTTGTAATCTCGGATGTTCGCTGATTGTTGTGGAAGAGTGAATTTTGGGTGCTGTTACTAATTAGCATAGTGTAAGATAAGCAGCAATTTGGTTGGAACATTTTAATAATAGTTATTTTCTCTTTTGCCTGTATTTAAAAGTTCTAATTTAATGAATAAATTATCTTCAATGATCTAAGTTATTTCTAGTTTTGTTGTTCCATCTGATATGTTAATTTTGTCAACAGATTGCTTTTAATAATGGAATAAGAAACTTAAGGGAAAAAAGCTTCCACCTTGAAGTCTAAACCAACTTGTATATTAATACTCCAAGGAAGTCTGGCGAAGAAAAGAAATCTTTGCCAGAGGGCTTGGGGGAGGGACTCCATGGATGTGGTTTTTGTTTTTGTTTTCATGCCCAGAGATGGTACAATCCTGATTCAAAGTTACTGGAATTTATTTTGAAGAATTTTTGAAAAGCTCTTGGAATGGAATTGCTGTTTGCTTGAAGGAACAGCCAGGATGTAGCACAGAAATAGCAAATGACCAGGAGCCCCAGGACTGAGCCCGAGCAGTGGCTCCATGCTTCACCCGCTACCAACAAGGGGCATGTCAGGAGTCTGCTCTGGATCTCAGTTATGCTTGGAGACGAAGAGATCAGCGATAGATCATCTCCAAGGCTTTTGCAAGCATGTGCCTATGTCCAGGCTCCGTGCGAGGAATAGCTCACTCACCGCCCCGGTGTTCAGGCCAGCCACCGTGGTCTGCTAGGACAGGGGAGCGCTGCCCCTGCGGGCTTCCGAGCCAGTGCCTCATTATGGGAGTGGACTGCGGGGCAGCTGGGGGTTCCCAATGGCTGACCTTGCAAATCTTTGCAGCCTAATGTGTCATGACGACATCCCCACGGCTTCTGGAGAAGAAAGGTGGGAGCGAATAAAATAGATTCAGCCCTGGTGGTGTGCTTGTTAAGCGTTCAACTATTCACTGAAAGGTTAGCAGTTTGAAACCATTTAGTGCAGCGGTTCTCAACCTGTGGGTCGTGACCCCTTGGGGGAGGATATTGAACGACCCTTTCACAGGGGTCACAGGGGTTGCCTACATATTTCCGATGGTCTTAGGAACCGAGACACCGCTCCTCTATTCATCTCCAGGTGGGTCCGCCCACATAGGTGTAACCAGTGTGTAGACTTACCCATGCTACACCAGGCTTCCAGACAAAATGTCATTTATTTGTCATTAGAAATAACTATCTCACAATATGGAATTACATATTGTTTTGTGATGAATCATTATGCTTTAATGATGTTCAATTTTTTACAATGAAAATACATCCTGCATATCAGATATTTACATGATGATTCATACCAGCAGCCAAATTACAGCTATGAAGTAGTAACGAAAATAATTTAATGGTTAGGGGGCCACCATAACATGAGGTACTGTGTGAAAGGGATGCGGCATTAAGGAGGTTGAGAATCACTGACCTAGTGGCCCTCTTTGAGATTACCACCTGCTCTTAGGGAGAAAGAGGAGGCTTTCCTCTCCCATGTAAATGTTCAGCCTTGCAAAGGCAAAGGGGCAGCTCTAGTCTGTGTTATGGGCACAAGAATCAACTCAATGACAATGAGGGTTTTGTTGTTGCTGTTGTCAGTGGCTCTGTGGGAGGAAGATCTAGCAATGTGCTTTGTTAAAGATTACAGCCAAGAAACCCTCTAGGACAGTAACTACTGTATTGCAGGGCCACCTGAGTTGGAACCAGCTTTGTGGTACCCAACACCAACATGTACCTGAGTGATAGAGAAACTTTTTGACAAGCTTCAAGTTCTTCGGAGAGACCTGAGTGATAAGGAAAGGTTGGCCATACAAAGATGGAGAGTCAGCTAGAATAGAACCCCACCCCCCCACCCCGCCCCAGGGAGAAGATGGTCAGTGTGTGACTGTAGGTTAAACAGAGTGAGGGGACAGTGATGCCAAGTGAGAGGGCTGAAAGGTCGTCAGTGACCTGCTAGTGTAAGATCTACTGGCTTTGGAAAATGTTGGATTTTCCTGAAATGTGTTGCCATCAAGTCAGCATTGACCCATGGGAACCGTATTTGTACCAGTGAAATAAACACCTGGTCCTTTTCCTCTTCATGATGGTTGGTGGATTGGGGTCCATGGGCAAGGGTTTTCCTTATTTTGCTTGGCCTCTAACTTTACCAAATCCGATGTCCTTTTCTACCAACTGGTCTTTATTCTGTTAGTCATGCGCAGCTTTGATCCATTGGACAATCTTCAATAAGGGAGTGATGTGATCTGTTCTGTTTTTTCCTTTATGATTACCCTGGGTCCTCTATGGAGAATGGGCTGTCACGTGGATAAGAATGAAGCAGGTACACTAGCTAAGAGTCTGCTACAGTAATCCCGGTGAAGAATGCTGAAAGCAGTAGAGGCAATGGGTCACTCAGAATTGGGTTCTATATATTAGGGAACTAATGTCAAAATTGCTGAATGAGTCCCCTCCTCTTCCCTCTCACGTCTATGAGATGGCTGGTTGGGGTAGGAAAGGTAGTTTGTGGTTATTGAACTGGCTGAGCTGGCTACCGTGGGAATCAAAGAGTGACCTTCCATCCATTAGCATGGTTCTCTGTCTCTGGATCAATGGGATTTGGGGCTGGAGAAATCCCTTTCAAGGGGAAACAAAAATGGAGAGGAGCTACTGGGATTTAAAGGAACCAGAGTCCTCTGACAGAGCAAAGACTCTTTTTCTCATTTCTTTCCCTTTCAAATGTGTTCCCCAGAATTTGGTACATTCAGTTTGGCTGTAGTGGAGACAGCTGTTTCAAACAGTACTGAATCCAATTTCCATGACATTTTGCACGCATGCAGATCTTGGCATTCAAATGATTCGTGAGTGCAATTAATAAATGGCAGCATTATTTGGGAACACTCAGTGCATTATATTTTCAGGAAATGCAATCTACCTAACCTTTAACAACTAATACTCTGTCTTCATTTTCATTTAGTCATTTCACCGTGGGTGTGCGATACATATTCCTAGAACATACTTCTGTACCATCCTTATAACACTGAATAGTAGAACATAATCCTCTTTGTCATGGCCCAAGAGATGAACTGTGCCCACGTTTCAAGAACCAGCATTTTAAATCCAAGATGCCTCATCCATTCTAAGCCCTAGCAAGAATGTTGCCAGTGTCTTTAGGGTTTCTTTCTATTTTTAGAAATCATTTTATGGGGACTCGTACAACTTTCATCACAATCCATCCATCCATCTGTTATATCAAGCACATTTGTACATTTGTTGCCATCGACTTCTCAAAACATTTTCTTTCTACTTGAGCCCTTGGTGTCAGCTCCTCATTTTCCCCTTAGATCTTGTTTTGTCAATAGCATTCCTGCATGAGCACTCTTCCCAGGACCTCTGGGAGGCCTGGAGAGTGGGTCCACTCATTCCACAGATAGCTGTAGCTAACTGAACGTTGATCATTCAAATAAAGATATAGACCCTTGGAAAAAACGCTATCAGGCAGTTCTGCTTTGCCCGTTAGGGTTGCTGTGAGTCAGAATTGACTTGACAGTGATGGGTTCCCTGGTGTGGATTTGATATAAAAGGAATTATAATACAATGGGATTTTTCCATGAACTTTTTGAGATCTTCATGTATGAAAAAGAAATATATACATATTCAATAAGAACGTGATTCACCCATGTCATCTAATTACTTTTGAATGTGTTTGTGTGTGTGTGTGTTTGTGAGAAAGAGAGAGAGACTTGTAAAATGGGCTCACTCAATTCTGTGGTTTGGCAAATAAAAAATCTGTAAGTCAGTAGATAGTCTAATGATTCTGTCAAATTTGAATCTGAGTATTGTTAGATCCAGTAGTCGGGGACTGTGGATTCTGCTAGGGGCAGAATACTCCATCAGAAAACTTCATTTCTGTGTGTAAATCCTTCACCTGATTAGGTAAGACTCACCCAGGTTGTGGAGGATGAACTGCTCTTCTTAAGACCAACTGATTTGATTTCATCATGTATAACTACTTCACAGGGACGTCTACACTAGCACTAAATATAGTCAAGTTGACATCTAGAACAAGCGATGACGTGAAAGTTACACAGATAAATGACATGCAAGAATTGAACAATAGAAATATAAAATAAAGAAATTTCAAAAAGAATTGAACAATAGTAAATATGATCAAGTGAGCCCCGGTGGTGTAAGGGGTTCTGCATTGGGCTGCTAAACATATGGGTCAGCAGTGCAAATCCACCACATGTTCCTTGGGGAAAAGATGTGGCTTTCTAATGCTGTAAAGAATTATAGTCTTAGAAACCCACATTTCTACCATGTCCTGTAGGTTCAAAAGTTGATGGTAATGATGATTGCACACCTCTTTTTAATATGTTTAAACTTTGAACTACATGGTATGTGAATTATACATCAATAAAACTGTTAGGTTTTTTAAGTACAGCACAGCAATCCTTGTCATCCACGGTGTTAATGGCTACTTTGAGATGGTTCATAGTTTCAGAAGTAGATCAGGCTACATTCCTTTTGATCTTCACATCTCTCTCTGAAGCTGGGTCCTTGGCAGGCACAATGATAACAAAGTAAGTGCTGTGCAAAAAGCAGTGTGAAGCAGGCAGCAAGGGTAGTGGAGCCAAGCTGACTTCAAAGTTTGAGAAGTTGCTCGGTGCCCAACAGTGGCGTCCAAGCCACGAGTAAATGGCTGAGGTGATTTGAGACCAAAACTAACAATACACGTGTGCTTGTAGTTTTTGCATACTCCTTTTTTTTTTTTAATCATTTTATTAGGGGCTCATACAACTCTTATCACAATCCATACATACATCAATTGTGTAAAGCACATTTGTACATTCATTGCCCTCATCATTCTCAAAACATTTCCTCTCCACTTCCTTTTTTCAACAGGTTACGGAGTTGTTTGGGAATAAGAATTGAAGTTGCTTGGGCATAACTACCCCATAATATTTTCAGTGATTAATTCCTTGAAGGTGACAGGCTATTCCATTTTGATAGGTTGTTTGTAGTTTGGAAACTCTGCTGAAACCTTGTCACCTTGGATGACACTGCTCAGATTTGAAAGACTGGTGACATTGCTTCTAGTCTGATAGCAAAACACAAGCCACTGTGTCAACTTGACCGGCAGGTGGTGTACATCGGTGCACTGTGAGTCATAACTGACTCAACAACGGCCGCACCTCATAGAGCTGTTAGGTTTGGGGGTTTTGTTTGTTTTGGCTTCAAGGCACCATGAAAAAATGTGCTGGAGACACATTGCAACTGCGAGCAAAGAATGCTGGCTAACTTCTGAGTTAGATGACTTCTTTTGCTCCAGTCTGATTCATGATGACCTCCTGTGTATCAGAGTAGAACTCTGCTCCATAGAGTTTCCAATAGACTTTTTAAAAAGCATATCTACATGCCTTTCATCCAAGACACTTCTAAATGAACTTTGTTAACAGCTGAACTTATTAACCATTTGTACCACCCAGGGGATATGGATTACATAATTACTGTTGTTGTTATTGAAGAACTTTAAAGTCATTACTTTTGAGTCACAGGGACCCAGTAGGACAAGGTAGAATTGCCTTGTGAGTTTCCAATACTGTAACTCTTCACGTTAGATATTAGGTTTTGTAAACTCAGATAGGGAGTAGCCTAGAGGCCGGACATGGCCAAGTTCAACCATGTAGAGGATGCAAAATCCAAGACAGGAGAAAGAATATGGCAACCCAACCCAGTTTTCTGACATGCGTGAAGAAGAAATATTGGTTTTTTTTTCCCTTTGTAGAATGATTTTATTCACACGTCACACAATCTAACCATTCAATGATATTAAGAAAAGTTGTGCAATCACCATCCTAATCCATTTCAGAACATTTTCTTCCCATACTCATTGTTAGTTTGCCCTTTCCCCGTCCTCCCTTACCTGCCCCTCACACACTCACTGCCATTGAGCCCATTCTGACCTATAGCCAGCCTGGAGGACCGGGTAGAACTGCCCCTATGATTACCCTCCTTCCCCCATGGACTTGGTAGTTCTAGTTCAAAGTGACGCTATAGGGCAGAATAGAAACACTATTGTGGGTTAGAAAGCTTCATGCTCCTCCCTTGGAAGAGCTAGTGCTTTTGAACTGTTGACCTGATGGTTATAATCCAAGTTGTAATCACTACACCACCAGGGTCCTAGTACGCTGCCAGGTTAGTGCAAAGTCTATTTTCCACTCATTGCAACACTATGTGACAGAATAGAACTGGCCCACGTGGTTCACTAGGCTGTCATCTTTACAGGAGTAGATCACCCCGTCTTTTCCCCACAGTGCTGCAGGGCATGTTCAAATCACTCATGCTTGCCTCATCAGTTTAGCTCTGCACCTTTTGATAGATCAGCACCAGTGTACCACTGAAGGAAGAGGTCCAAACTGCACTGAAAACATTAGCGAAAACAAGGCTCCAAAAATTGATGGAAACGCTTCAATAAGCTGATGAAGCACCGGAAAGCACTCACTCACCTGTGCCAAGAAACTGGAAGACAGCTACCTGGCCACCTGATTAGAACAGTTTCATATCGGTACCCTTTCCAAAGAAGTTTGACTCAGCAAAATGTGGAAATTATTGAACAACATCAGATGTAAGTGAAGTTTTGCTAACAGTGGTTGCAGCAGGGGGCATCCAGAAATGCAAGCCGGATCCAGAAGAGGACATGGCACAGAGGCTGTCGTTGCTTCTGGCAGAGGGAGTTTGTCTCCAAACAGAGAATGCCAGAAATATGTCTACTTGTGTGTGTGTTTTTTACTGTACCAAGGTATTTGACTGTGTGGATCATTACCAAGTGGTGACAGCACTGAGCAGAATGGGTAGTACAGAATACATCACTGGGCTCATGCACAATCTGTACACGGACCAAGAGGCAGTCATGGACTAGAACAAGGGCATACTGCCTGGTTTAAAACCAAGAAAGATGTGCATCAGGGTTGCATCATTTCACCATAGTTCTTCAGTCTTGTAGGCTGAGCAGATTATTTGAGACAGTGGACTACATATGAAGAAGAATTCAGCATCAGAATTGGATGAATACCCATTAACAATCCGCACAATTCTGATGAAAATGAAGAGGATTTGAAGTACTTGCTATTGAAGACCAAGGATTGCAGCCTTCAGGATGGATTACAATTTGAAGTAAAGAAAACCCCAAACCTCACAACAGGGCCAACAGACAGCACCATGATAAATGGAGAAAATATTGAATTTGTCATGGACTTCATTCTGGTTGAATCCACAATCAATACTCATGGAAGAAGCCACCAGTAAGTGACATGACATATTGCATTAGGCAAGTCTGCTGACAAGACATTTTTAAAGTATTCAAAAAGAAAGGATGTCATTTTGGGAATTAAGGTGTAGCTGACCCAAGGTACGGTATTTTCAATAGTCTCAAAAGCATGTGAAATTTGGACATTTACTAAGCAAGACCAAAGGAGAATCGATGCATTTGAATCACAGTAGGTGAAGGAAAGTGAAAGTACCATAGATTGCCGGAAGAATACAAAATCTCTGTTGGGAGACGTGCAGCCAGAATAGTCCTTAGAAGTGAGATGGTGAGGCTCTTGTCGCCTGTACTTTGGGCATGTTATCAGGAGAGAACAGTCACCGGAGAAGGACAGCATGCTTGGTACAGTGGGGCGTCCATGGAAACAAGGAAGATACTTGATGAGAGAGATTGGCACAGTGCCTGCAACAACGGGCTCAAACATAGAAACGATTGTGAGGATAAGGTAGGACCCAGCAGGACTTTGTTCTGTGCTATATAGTGTCACTATCAGTCAACGTCAACGGGACAGCTCAGAAAAGCATACCACTACAGCTCCTTGAATTAGACAACCTTCACTGTTCTCGAATCGAGGCGGACTCAGAGCAACCCCGTAGGACAGGGTAGAACGTCCCCTGTGAGCTTCTGAGATTTTAACTCTTTATAAGAGTAGAAAGCCCTTTCTTTATCCCTCGGAGTGACTGGCAGTTTTGAATTGCTGACCTTGCAGTTGGGAGCCCAATGTGTAACCACTACACCCCCAGGGCTCTCTGCATTAGATACTAAGTTTTGTAAACTCAGCTATGGATTGGCCCAGAGGCTGGACATGGCCAAGTTCAACCATGTGGAGGATGAAAAACCCAAGACAGGAGAAAGAATATGGCAACCCGACCCAGTTTTCTGACATGCATGAAGAAGAAATATTGGGGGCGGTTTTCTTGGTAGAATGGTTTATTCACACGTCACACAATCGAATCATTCAGTCATATTAAGAAAAGTTGTACCATCACCATCCTAACCCATTTCAGAACATTTTCTCCTGGTACTCATTGTTAGTTTGCCCTTTCCCCAATCCTCCCTTACCTGCCCCTCACACACTCACTGCCATGGAGCCCATTCTGACCCATACGGTAGAACTGCCCCTATGATTGCTCTCAATGGCATTTTGATTTTCCCTGCTACAAATGTAAGTCTGCCTGCTCAGGAGGGCTATTTTAACACCATAGGAAATTTTAGGGGGTTATGAATAAGTGGATAGTTGAAGCAGCATGGGTAATTTAGTGGGCGAATCCTTGACCTCTGCACCTGAGACTCAGATTCAAGTCCCAGCCAACGCACCTCTTGCTCATAGCCATCTGTCAGTGGAGACTTGCCTGTTGCTGTGATGCTGACCATGTTCAATGGAGCACCTTCCCTACTAAGACAGATTAGGGTAAAAGTAGTCACCTACTTCTGAAAATCAGCCAGATGGATCACAAAGGCCCAATCTACAACCTGTCATGCCGATGATGCAGGACTGGGCAGTGTTGCGTTTCTTGTTCTTGAGGTGACCAGGAGTCAGGACCAGGTTGATGGTAGTTAACAAGAACCCAGGGTGGTGCATGACCATGCAGTGTTCTGTTTTGTTGTACATTAGGGTTGCTATGGGTTGGGACTGACTCGATGGCACCTAATAAGCACAATAGATAGCAAGGAAGTCAAATGTATTAGATAACATTCAATAAATGTTCCCCTCAAAGAAGGAAAGAAATACTGTTGCGTCTTGAAAAAGCTAGAAGAGGCTGGTGATAACTTTATTACTATTTTAAATAGAGAGGATATAAGCCAGCCGGTTGAGAATCAGAGAAGGACCTAGTGAAAAAGGAGATATGGATGACTCATACGGGTGCGTAAGGATAGGCACTGATTGAAGGGAGGAGATTTACAGGAGATTAGGGAGGAGCTTGGGATTCTTTTGGGGATACCTGTGGGGCTCATGTCTCCACTGATCACGGCTGTCATTATGCTAGCTATGCAATGATAGTATAAGAATATTCTCTGAAAGAAAGAGAAAGATAGGGAGAGGGAGAGAAACACACAATATTTCGCTGAGAGGTGAAGGGAGGAAGAAGGAAGGAAAGGGAGGTTCTGAAAACTGCACATTCCTAATCCAGCGCTAGTCCTAGGGGCCAGGGCCCTCTCTGCAACAACGTCTGTGTGGTGCACAGGAGGAAGTGGGTACTCCCAGCGATCAAATCCTCACGTTAAGCCCTCGGGGATGCTGAGATGAAGAACCCACTCTGCCTTCCAAGAATAGTCATTTCTAAACTTAGACAGGAGGAGGGGGTCAGGCGAGGCTGTTTTTATTACAAAATTTTTCATCTCTTTTATCTTCTGGGTTTCAGATGCATTTAATTATCCTGCCTAAATGATATATTCTGCTTTTAATGAAAACTCTAAGTAAGGGAGGTGGGGCAGGGGGACTGGGAAGAAACAAGGAAAGAAAACAACTTTGTTGTACATGCAAATTAAATTTGCTGCTTTGTCTACATGGAGGGAAATGCAAAGAGTACCTGTTTGCTTTTCCATGGGCTATGGGCATTGTGTTTGGGGCTTGTTTTCAAACGGAACAATAGAATTTTGTTACCATTATTGATAAATTCCCATAGAATATCACGAATCATCTTTAATTCTTGTTTGCAATCTCAGGGCATTGTTAGCTAACAACTCACCGAGGAATCAAGAGTTTCAGAAGATATACAAGTATACACATGCATACATATGTGTGCTATATACACAAGCATACACACATGCATAAATATGCACATGTACACAAGTATACACACACATGTGTATATATACATGTGTGTATACATATATATATATGTGCATGTGTACACGTGTATACACACATGTGCATATATAAACACGAGTATACACATATACATATATGCACATATATACAAGTATACACACATGTGCATATATACAGGTATACACATATATGCATATATAAGTATACGCACATATACATATATATGTATGTACATATATGTGTTGGGTGCTTTCAAGTGTATTTTCCACTCCTAGTGACAGAATAGAACTACTCTGTATGCTCTCTTGGCTGTAGGTTTTAGGGGAACAAATAGCCAGATCTTTCTCTTGTGGAACCACCAGATGGGTTGAACTGTCAACATTTCAGTAAGCAGTGGAGTATTTTAATATGGTGTAATTAATCACTCTCTTTCGCTTTAAATCTATATGTATGTACACATATGTGTTGCTATATGTGTGTGTATTTCCTGCTGTTGTATATAGGATCACTACAACTCAGAGCTGATTTCACAGTACCTAACAACAACACATCCACACACACAACACGTGTACACTCATATACTTTATCTAAATTAAAATTTAATTGGCATGAGATATTTATTTAGCTTCTACTATATGCTAGGCATTGTGTTGTTCTTATTTCCAAAGAGGTCAGGTTCAAGTCAGCAAACAGACATTGCTGCTGTATTTGTTGTTCGGTACTTTCACGTTGGTTCTGAATCGTAGCGAGCCCGTCTACATCAGAATGAAACCATTGCCATCCTGACACTTGCTCCTACGTTCAAGCCCATTGTTGCAGCCACTGTGTCAGTCATCTCATTTAGGACCAGTAGATAAGCAAATTATTCATTGTAATAAAAATAATCCCTAGCAAGCATTGAACACCTATGTGCCAGGTACCATTGTAAATACTCTTCAGATACTAACTCACTAAATCCTGGCAATAAGCCTGTAATAAATAGATATTATTACTAGCCTCATTTTGCAAAGAAAGAATCTGAAGAACAAAGCCATAAAATAAGGAGCTCAAGGTCACACAGCTAGTGAGAGGTAGCAACAGGAAGTCCACACATTAACCAGGAAGCCCACACATTAGCCAACCATGGGTACGATGCTAGAAACATGGGTGCAATTCTGGAACGATGCTTGGTACAGTGATGGCTGATAGGACTGCTGGAGCATGAAGGCTGCTTCCCAGTGGAAGTGACCTCTGAGTTCAGTTCGTAAAGAAGAAGCGGATGGGGGCCAAGGGCATAGAAGAAGTCTGAAGCAGCTGATCTCCTGGGACTCCAGTAGTTTTGTGTTTCTAAAAAGTGTGTTGTAGGAGGGGTAAGGATGGGAATTGAGATTGGAGAGGAAGTCAGGAGACAAATCATGAAGGGTCTTGAATGCCACACCAGGCAGCTTCGACTTTCTGCTATGGCTTGTGAAGGGTTTATGTAAAAGGAAAAAATAGCCAAGTCTGTAGGCAAAATATTGAAGCTGAATGTATGCATGTCTTACTCTGAATTGTCCTGGACTTCTTTTTTCATACTAAAAAAACAAAAAAGAAAAATACGCAAGGAACTACAAACATTTATTACAAGGCTATTCATTAGGAGACCATTTAACTTACTGTTGGCTTGGTTCCTTGATTACTAAATAACACATCTCCTTTCTATGTATTACATTCTTTAGTAAAACCAAAGCCAAGACATAGAGAAAAATAACATCAATAATCAACCCAACTGCACTCCATGCCAGGTGAGAGTACATCATTCATATGCATTATACAAGAATTCATTTTCTACCTTCATTTTAGATTCACTTAGACATACTGTTAAGCAGTATGCTGGGGCCAGATTTCAGACCTGGACATATTGTGAAACCCATCGGTTTCCTGCCCCTGTGCTCCAACCTCTCTATCTTTCCAGGGGCCTGCTTTCTTTTAACTCAAGCAAATCAAATAGCATGGGGCCCCATACCTTTCTCTAGATTTCCAAAGCTTTGCAGGGGGCCTCCCATTACCAGAGTCACCTTCTGTGTTGAATTCCAGCTCCCACTGAATTATGTCGTCTTTCAGAATCATACCTGCTTATTTGAGACCTTTTTCCGTCCCTAAACAAAAGAGCTGGCTTCTTCTCAAGAAGAATGTTGCCTTCGTCTGGGCCAACTTGTATACACTGCAAACAGCTTTTTAAAGGAACTATGATTTTCTTCCTGTTAAGAGCAATACCTTGCATGATTACATGTATTATGATTGCATAGCGCATTACAGTTTTCAAAACACTTTCACAATAGAGCAGGTCTTATGTTTTCGTCTTAGCAGAGAATGGAGGAGGGGACTAACATTTTGTAGACAGTTGGTATTGTGTTGCCTGCTCTATGATGCATTGGCCTATAAAATCTAATTAAGCACCTTTTCCCAGTCATTCTGTACAACATCTTTGCAAGGATGGCAACTGTATTAGTTATCAACTGCTATGTAACAAATCACCGGAAAGCGTCGCAGTGAGAAACAATAACCATTCATTATTTCATCGTTTTTGTAGGTCAGGAATCTGGATGTGGGTTAGTGGAGTGCGCCTGGGTCAAGGTCATTCATGGGACTGCAGTCCGGTAGACTGATCAGAAGACTCCATTTGGAGAGGCTCTGTGTCCACGATCACCCGTGTGGCACTTGGCTGGCCTCAGTTCCTAACTGGCTGTTGGTTGGAGGTCTCCCTTAGCTTCCTGTCACATGGCACCTCCCAACAGCAGCAGCAAAAGCTCCATGCCAGGGATCCCTGGTGCCATGGGTGATGTGGTAGGCTGCCAAAATAAGGTCAAATAGTCTGAAACCACAAGCTTCTCCTCTGGAAAAAGATGAGGCTTTCTATTTTCTGTAGCTTTGGAAACCCACAAGGATAGTTCTCTTGTACCCTCCAGGGGCTATATGAGTTGGAATCTACTCAATGGCTGTGCATTTTGTTTTGTTTGGGCTTCAAAAGATACATGGGTGATCCTGTAAAGTGGCTTTGATAGAATAATGGCCCTGAGTTCTAAAGATGTATGTATGCTCCTGACATGTTACCGAACGTTGCCAAGTGTGCTTAGATCATTTAATAAGAAAGGAAAATTGGATTTTACTTTTTAAAAAAAATCATTTTATTGGGGGCTCATACAACTTGGATTTTACTTTTAAGAAATAAAATTAGATTTTACTCATAAGAAATAAAGTTAGAGGGGTTGACCCAAACTTAAAATAAACTTTCAGATTTTAGGATAGCTTGGATTTACATAATAAGAAGACCATACAATCAATCCTTGTCCGTCCCCCGCAGTCCCCCTCATGGACCGCGCAGGTTTCATTCTGTGGTGCACAGGGCCACTACGGGTCAGGATGGACTCCATGGCACCTGTTGACAACAACAACAACTTTCCCCTATAGCTAAATAATGTTTCTAAGTTCCTTTTGACTCTCAGCACAATGTGCTCATGATAAATGACTGAAAAAACACAACAAATAAAAAGAACAAAATTAAGGTCAACCTGTAATAAAAATACTGCAGAAGTTCTCATTCATTTTTTTATGTATCAATGTATGTATGTATGTATTGTATAAGAATTGTATGAGCCCTCGATAAAACGATTTAATAAACAAAACAAAAAACCAAAAAGGCTGATTCGTAAAGAAACAGATGCCCAACAACAAATATCAGAATTAATAAATTACGATACATCAAAAAATTTTTTTTTTTTTTTTCTTTCTTTTTTGGGGTTGTTTCAAAAGTTTCTTGGAAAATTGGATTTAAAGGTTATTGATTTTTTTCGTGAACTTTTCAAAGCACCTCTCTTATGCATGAATACACACGATATTTATACATGTTAACTTAACAGAGTAGAGAAAATGCTGCAAAATCGATTTTACATTCTACTTTTCCCGCTTAACATTCTATTATAAATATTTTCAATTCCATAAAAAAGTTTCCGTACACATAAGCTGAATAATTGCATTATTCCTATTGTATTCCTGTTGGCTAGTTAACACTTATTTAACCAGTCCCCTACTTTTGGGCATTTTAAATATTTCTCATTTTTACCTGCCATAAATATTGTAATGTAGGGTTTTTTGTGAGGTTATTTATAGAAGCTTTGTTTACAGTAGGTAAAATTTTAGAGCAGTTCAGATATTTTTCCATGGAAGAATAGTTATACAAATTATAATATACACATACACAAAAGACAGATACACAAAACATGAATCTCAAAAATATTATGTTTTATGGAAGACCAGACAGACCCAAAAGAGAACCTACTGTATGATTCCCTTTACATGAAGTTCCAGAATGAATTCATAGAACAATAATTGCCTCTTGGGGATACAGTGGACTGAAATGGCAGGATGGAACATTCTGGAATGATGGCACTGGTTAATGCCTCATTTGGGATAGTAGTTACATGGTTGTGTTTTTGTCAAAGTTTATTATACTGCACTTTAAAAATCTTTGCATTTTATTTATATATACAATTTACCTCAAATTTTTAAAGTGGAAAGGTTATCATAATAGAGAATCTGTAATTGAAGATACCTAAAAGGCATATCAAGGAAAACAGGCAAACAAACCACACAAACAAAACAAAATCCTTATAATACTTAGAGATGTATACTTGAGTGGTAAAATACTCAAGGAAACAGTCACTATTAAAACAAAATCCTTATAATATTTAGAGATGTATACTTGAGTGGTAAAAAACTCAAGGAAA
>NW_022111369.1:67065011-67079444 GCF_000313985.2 Echinops telfairi | reverse complement strand
TATAATATTTAGAGATGTATACTTAAGTGGTAAAAAACTCAAGGAAATAGTCACTATTAAAACAAAATCCTTATAATATTTAGAGATGTATACTTGAGTGGTAAAAAACTCAAGGGAATAATCACTATTAAAATCAGTTACTTTGCAGGGAACATTTTGGGGGATGTTGAAAGTGGAGGTCAAAGTTATTTTTCTTGAACTGAGTGGTGGATGCGAGGGCGTTTGCCACGTGGTGATTTATTAAACAACACAATTGTGTGGTTGTGTGGTTGTGTGTGTGTCTTTTATTTGATAAGGAACCCTGGTGCGTGGTGAGTTATGTAGTTATGTGTTGGGCTACCAAGTGGAGGGTCAGCAGTTCAAACTCACCAGCTTTGCGGTAGAAAGGCGAGGGTCTCTGCTGCTGCAAAAATTAATAGTCACAGAAGCCCCCAGGGGCAGTTCTACTCTGTGCGGCAAGGTCACAGAAGCCCCAAGGGGCAGTTCTACTCTGTGCGGCAAGGTCACAGAAGCCCCCAGGGGCAGTTCTACTCTGTGCGGCAAGGTCACAGAAGCCCCAAGGGGCAGTTCTACTCTGTGGGGCAAGGTCACAGAAGCCCCCAGGGACAGTTCTATTCTGTGCGTCAAGGCCACTGTGAGTCTGAATTGATGGCAAAGGGTTTGTTTGGAGGGTGTTTTTTGGACAATAAAAAGTAAGAAAAAATACGATCCAAATAGCGGCAGCAGTGAATTGCTCTAGTTAGCATGGTCAAGGGTGGCCTCTTTGAGAAGAGAATTGTAAGATGCGACTCAGCGGATGAAAAGAATGAGAGACCTGGCACCTGCTCCCATAGAGATTACAGCAGGCTACGTTGCTAGGGGACAGCTAGGTTGTGTTTTATGGGGTTGCTATGAGTCAGACTCAGGCACAGCCATCTATAAAGACTAGCTCGAGAGCCCCTTGTCCCCAAAGCCCATGTAAACACCTGAGAGAAGACCTGTGTGATGGGTCGCGGGCGGGGAGGGAGCGTGGGGCGGTCATGAGACTTCATGGGAGAGGAGAAGGGCAGGAGCAGACGGTGGACTTGGCGGACAAGAGGCAGCGCTTGGATTTGAGCCTCTGAACTAAGAGAGCACCGAAGAGTGCCACTCAGGGAAGACACATCACCCCATGTCCTTGTTTGTTTAAGGGCGACTTGTGGTGACTGTGCGGCGAGGGATTGAAGGGGAACAGAATTTTAAACAAGGGAAATACGTCAAGCTGCTGGCAAAGAAGTTGCACTTCCAGGTGGAACCCTGAAACTTTCGACGTGCCGATGCATGCGGCAACGGGGTGGGAGCAGGAAGTGGTCTCCGTTTCTGAGGGTTTTCTTCCCAAGGGACAGAGTGGATGGCAGTGCCATTTGCTGACAAGTGGAAAACTTAGCGGGGACGAAGGGGAGGTGGTTGGGAAAGAGAAATGAAGAGTTACTTCTACCAGTTTCTGGTTGCCATTGCGTCCTTTCTGACTCCTGGCGACCGTCTTCTCAGAGCAGAGCTGCTCTCTGGAGCTCCGCGGCCGTGACCTTCCTGAAGCAGACAGACCCTTAGACTAGGCAGAAGTGCACTGGAGCGCTGAAAACCTCAAGCAAGCAATCGCTAGAAAAATCACTTACTGGGGCTGATGCCAAGGGCCCAAGCAGAGAGAGAATGCTTTGGGAATGATGACGGCAACAAAAGTACAAATGTGCTTGACACATGGAAGGATGGATGGATTGTGAGAAGAGTTGTATGAGCCCCCCCAAAAATGGTTAAAAAAAAACCAAACAAACTCCAAAAAAGAAACCGACAAACAGAAAAATCATTTACCTTAGGCGGAAGGACTTGTGAGGTCTTTCTTCCAAAGAGTGAGAGCCACCGATGTTCCCCCTTGGTAGTCAACAATTGGCTATTGGCCCCACCCCCCAGGCATGATCCAGTACTTTCTTTTGCTTGCGAAACTAGCTCGTACATCCCCAAAGAATGGAAGTCGGTTTGGATTTACTTTGCCTCCTGTTATAACCACTCACCCCGGGTTTGGGTGTGATCAGTAAGGAAACTGGAGGGCTCGAAGAATGTGGGCCTTCTCTCTCTCTCAACAATATTAACTTCTCTTATTTATTTTATTATTCCCCCCCCCTTTGATTTCTGGACTATCACACATGGACGCACACACGCATGCACGCATGCAAACACACACACCACACCACACATCCCATCCCATCAGAACAGTGACAGTATTTCAGTCAATCCATGGATGTGGTATTTCTGTCTTTATTTTTGTCCTCTCTGCCACCTTCCCTCCCTGTCCCTCTCGTCTCCCCTTCCTCCTGTCCCTGCCTCATCATAGTCTTTGAAGACTTTTCCTCGAGTGCGAAAAACAATTTTCTCTCGCCTTTTATTTTTTAATAATAATGGTGTCATAAAATACTTATCTTTATGCAATGGTTTAACTTTTCGAAGTATAATGTCTTCTGACTTGTCCATGTTCATGAGGTGTCTGACAGTCTTATCATTGTTTTGTAAGGACGTGTAATATTCCATTGTATGTATGTACCAGAGTTTGGGTACTCATTTCATCACGGATGGGGCCTTTGGTTATTTCCATCTCTTTGCTGTTATAGAAATTGCTGTGATCAACATCAGTGTGCATATAAATTACTTTTGAGGTGTGGAAAGTCAATGATTCAACCAGAAATTTGGAAGGTTATTTCTACTTTCTATTAGCCCTCTCATTCCAGACAAATGTTCTTCAAGCTCACTTCCATGTCCTGCAACTAATTCTTGTTGCAACCATAGTGTTCTTGCTTTCTCACCCCTCCTGACTACGCCTTCCCACCAATCTTTGCCTTTTAAATGTGTGTGGGGGTTTTCTCTGTTAAAAACATGCCCCTTTTCCTCTATCATACTTCTGTGGTTAATTGAATAACTGTTCACCAAGACTCACATGAGAGCCTGACCCTCTATGGGAAGTTCTTGTGCTCTATTCCCCAAACCATACACCTACATTTATTGTAGTTTTTATTAAATGAGTTTATTTTTTCCCAACAGCTTTATTGGCGTATAATTCACATATCATACAATTTAATAGTTTGATCATATCAAGAAAAGTTATACAATCATCACCACAATCAGTGTTAGAACATTTTTTTCTCATTGTTATTAGCTTTCCATTCCACACCCCCATCCACCACCCCCACCAGCCTTCCCTGCCACACCCTCAAAGATCCCTTAACCACTTACTGCCTCTATAGACATACTTATCCTGGATTTCATGTACAGAAAAACACTTAAAACCAAGCAAAACTAACAAGAATAACAAAGTATAATAGATTTAAAACCTCATTGGAAAAGAAAGCAGAAAATATTAAAATCTAGAGGAAATATAAATGGATTGTAAGGGAGATCAAGGATAGAGTGCTAAATTTTAACTAACTGCATCTGCAACAACCTACTTTCCAATTCTTTCTGTATGTTAGCAAGGGTTTACATTAATTTATGATAGCTATTTTCTGTCTGCCTTCAGCATTAAAGCGAAATCCCACTGAAGGCAGGGAAGGTATTGCCTGGTTCATAGTATATCTAGTACTTAGCACAGGCATGGCAAGTAGAAAAACTGAATATTATTTATTAAATAGCTCTTTGAGAAAAAAGTCAACCAGTTTGTGTTCCTGAGACTTTTGGGGGAAATAGTTACTCTCAGATGATTGCTATACTAAGATTCAGCATTTGCATTGGCGAGATATTTACTAAGCACCTACTATATGACAGGTTGAAGTTTTAGGACTAGAACATAACAAACAGGACACAGATCTTCCTCTTTATACCCATCAGTACTTTTGTGAGATGACATTTAAACAAGTGATAAAACAAACGAGGCAAGTTTCCATAAAGTTGCAATGAACAAGATACAGTGGGAATACAATTAGATTCTTTCTTTTCTCACTCATTAGGACCATATATTTTTTTCAATTCTTTGAGTATATCCATGTATAATAGCACCTTAAAACTGAGGCACCTGGTATGATTAAATAATGAGCATCATCTGACTTAGAGCATGTGTGCCCTCTCCCTTGAATGAACAAGTTTAAGACTGTGATTAAAAATTTTGCTCTCAGAAATAATCGTTATAGACAAAGTTATAATTTAAACAAGTGATAAGAATATTCTAGAAGTGACTGGAAAAAATTTCCAGCCCCAAATGTTTGGATTGTGCAGAAAGCTGTGCCATGATGAAAACCTTACTTGTGATCATATTTAACCCTTCATGTAGCCTCCACCCTCCAGAATAAAAATCTCTCTCCACTCTTTGAACTTGGTGCTTATCAAATGTTAGCCTAATGCTGGCTGTTGAAAATCCAACAACAAAGACTTGATTGTTTCTCTCCTTGAAAGGGTTCTTATTTTTTTGTACTGTCATATCTATAAATTTACTTTAGAATCTTTATATGATTTCTCCAGCATCTGATACATCAGGGTGTCAGTTCTATGAATTCTTTTTTTTTTCTTAACCATGGGTTGCATCTTCCTATTTCTTTGTATATTGAGTAAATATTTTATACTCAACATTGTAGGAACTCTATATTCTCTTATCTTTCTTTCACAGCCATTATTTTCTGTTCTAGTTGACAGCTCTTCTATTGACTGAATAACTTGAATTTCTGTGGACTCTGCTTTATGATTTGTTTTAGGAGAGATGTTCTGAATACTTAAGATCTTACATCCCAGACCCAAATCAACTTCTATGGAGTCAATTCTGATGCATATGGACCCTACATAGGGATTCTGAGATTGGAAATTCTTATAGGGGCAGACAACTTCATCTTTCTACTGAAGAGCAGTTGGTGGGTTTGAACTTCCAAACTTGTGGTTAGCTGTCGAATGCCTAATCCACCTCTGCCCCCAGGGCACCTTAAATTCTTCTAGACTCAATTGTTCATACCATCCAGATTTTCTGAGGGCTTTATTTTATTTAGGTTTTATTCAGATGCTACTTTGTCAACCAAGATTCTTCATCAGAATCACATAAAACCAGACACACAGACACACACACAAATAGGACTAGAGTCTCCACTTTCTTTGTTCATGCATTGTTGTTGTTGTTGGGTACCATTAAATCAGCCCTGACTCGTAGGTAACCAGTGAACGATGGGATGAAGCACCAGCCAGTCCGGGCCAACTTCTTCATCCCTATGTGTGAGCGCACTGTTGCAGCCACTCTGTCAGCTCACCTCCTGGAGGGGCTTCCCTTTTTCTGCTCCTAGTTTACCAAGTATAATGTCTTTCTCTCTCGGTCTCTGCTGAGGACACGAGACACCATCTCATCATCTTTACTTCTCATGTGCACTCTGGCTGTCCTGCTTTCCAAAAGATAGATGGGTCTGTTCTTCTGGCAGGCCACTAAATGTTCATGATACCCTTTCAATACCAGCATTCAGATGCATCAGTTCTTCTGTGACCTTCTTTATTCGTGGTCCAGATCTCACCTGCATATCAGCGATGGAAAATACCCCGACTTGGGTCAGAAACACCTTCGCTTTCAAAGTGCCGTCCTTGCTCTTTCGCACTTTAAAGAGGTCTCGTGTGGCAGATTTGCCCAATCTGCTATGTCATTTGATTTCCTGACTGCTGCCTGCCTGCGCATTGATTGTAGATCCAAATGAAATGAAATCCTGGCAATGTCATTCTTTTCTCTATTTATCGTGATGGTGTCTGTTGGTCCATTTGTGAGGACGTTTGTGTATTTTGCAGCGAGTTGTAAGCCATGTTGCAGGCTACAGTCCTTGGTCTTCACCAGCAAGTGCTTTAACTCCCTTCAGCAAGCAAGTGTGTCATCTGCATACTGAAGGTGATCATAAGTCTTCCGCTACTCTGATGCTTCGTCTTGTCCAGCTTTTCTGATCGTTTGCTCAGCAGACAGACTGAATAAGGATGCTGAAAGGATACAACCCTGATGCACACCTTTCCTGATTTTAAGCCATACAGAATTCCTTTGTTCTGTTTGACTGACTGCGTCTGGGTCCATGTGCTGCAGGCAAACAATGAAATGTTTTGGAATTCCAGTTCGTCTCAATGTTATCCATAGTTTGTTAGATCCACACAGTCAAATGCCTTGGCAAAATCAATAAAAAACAGGTAAAAAATTGTTGTGTGTTCTCTGCTTTGGTCCATGTTCTATCTAACATCAGCAATGACATCCTGTATGCCACATTTTTAAGGACTTCTAAAATCAGGCCCATTTTTAAACTCACTCCAGTTAATCCCTTTTGAGCACATCTTATGCTTTCTATTAGACCTCTGTCTGATGTAGTAGCCATTGCCAGAGACCAGGATTTCCAAAAGTGTAATTGGTAGACCATATCTACTGTAAAATGTAGATAACTTTTACATTAATAAATTTTCTTGGACAAAAAAATTAGGTAAAGATAGAGCCTAACAAACTTAGGAATGTTTCTTTACTGTCAGACCTAGAAGAGCAATTACAAGCTATAACTAGACCTTAAACTTTCTAGGCCATTTTCCCCCCATGAAGCATCTATTGCAAGCAACCTTTGAAGGAATACATACTGAGAAATACTCCAGTGGAGTCATTTTAGAAATACAGTATTTTAGATCTACCTTGGAAAAGACCCACAAGGGAGAGATTCTCAAGTAGGTCTGGGTAATTCTATTTTTAAAACTAACTGAGCCAATAGACACTGCCATTTCTATCAACTCCAATGCCAAACCCACGACCAACCAGTCAATTCTGACTCACAGTGATACTACAGGTCAGGCTGGAACTGCCCCTGCGGATTTCTGAGACTGTAACTGTTTACAGGAGTAGAAAATCTCATCGCTCTCCCATGGAGCAGCTGGAGATGTCAAACTGGTGATCTTGAGATTTCTATAAACAAATACAAATAAGTCTTTGATCAATAGAAATGAATGAGAAAGTCCTATATACTTAAGTACAATATTACGTACATGAAGCTTATTCCTACACGCAGTCAATATCAATTTAAGCCATTTGGGGTGAGAAACATGTTGAAAGATATGATGACTTTGTGATGTATGAGTAATAAACAATAAAAATATTTCCCAGAGTGATTTGAGGGTCTGTGGATGTTGGCTAGCCCCTTCACTTAATCCATCTAGACTGATTGATGGCTGTGTGTTCTTATGCATGTGTCACCGCTTTTATGTTCCTTAGGATGTCACTCTCTGTCAGGTTGTCAGCCTGTATGAAGGCTTACAGTTGTCCAGCTGCCACATTCCAGCATCCCACTTATCCTCTATCTTCTCCACCTGGAGAAGGCAGAAATCCACGCCTCTTAGAATGGGTTACAAAACAACAGCACCGCCCTCTGCTACTCATAGGGAACCGATGTGTGTGGTCCAAGTAGAACTGTGTTCCATTCGGTTTTCAATGTCTGGTTTTCAGAAGTGGATCGCCAGGCCTTTCTTCCGAGACACCATGAGTAGATGTAAACCTTCAGTCAACTCCACTCCCCTTTGGCACCCCCATAGGACTCCTATACAGTGATAAAAGCAAATCCTCCAAACCTGTTGCAATTAAGTCAGTTTGACTCATGGGACTGTATGTACTTCAGAGTAGACCTATGTTTCTCTCCCCCACCCCCCAGCCCAGGGATTTCATGCCTGTGACCTTTCTGTAGCAGCTTCAGAGGTACCTGTGGCTGGTGTGAATGGCCAAGACTTTTGGTTAGTAACTGAACATTAAATGATTTGTCAACGAAGGTACTCGTTAAGTAATCATGTCACTGTTGTTAGTCACAGTCGGGTCGATTCTAACTCAGAGCAAGCCTTAGTGCAAGAGAGAGCTCCATAGGGTTAGCAAGACCTTGACCTAGAGAAGCAGATCACTAGCTTGTGCCTCGAATGGACAAGCTTCTGTCTAGTAGCTGAATCTTGAATCACAGTGCTACGTGGGGCTCATATACCTTGAAAACCCAGAATTAAACCCACTGTGGTCAAGTCCGCTCTGAATCACAGTGACCCTATCAGACAGAGGAGAACTGCTTGTTCCATGGGGTTCCCGAGGCTGTAAATCTTTATGGAAGATTACGTACATGAAGCTTATTATTACGTACATGACAGCCTCATCTTTCGCCCAAGGGTGCAACTGCTGGCCTTTCAGTTAGCAGCGCAATACTTAACCTGCTGGACCACCAGGGCTCCTTATATACGGTGCTGGCGGATGTCTGGTTAAACTGCCAGATAAGTATCCCCTAGACCACAGGCACAGGTCAGCCAGCTCGGGCCAAATTTAAAGCTCACCCAACAGTTAATTCTCGCTGTTTGACACAGATACCTATAGTAAACTTTCACATGTAAAAATAATAAACAGACTTCTGTTGTGGAAGTTAGTCTTATGGTCTAAAATCTTCATCTCCACAAGATACTGTTTAAAATCCAGACAATCAATCCTCTCGTTTGGTGAAACCATGTCTGTTTTCTTGTCACTCGTTTTCTGAGTTTCAAATCAGATGAATTCTGAAGGGAAAAATAAATGTTCACTTTCTGCTTGTTATTTTCACACACACACACACCCAACCCCTCTTTCTGAGTGACTCTTCAATCCAGGATTGAAATCATCTCCGTGAGATGACAGCTCGGAAGACTCAAACATCTGACGGAGGGAGGACGCAAAAATCACAAGAGAAACCCACCCGGAGCGCCGAGAAGACGCTCGCCCGAGGCGACGCACACTTACATCAGCTTCCATTATGCATGAAGTTACTGGGGCTCTTTGCAAGGGCTCACGGGAGACCTGTTTACATGGATTTTGTTACAGACCCTCACCACATTTGGAGCCAGGCAGAGTGGTGTTTGATGTTAAATAAATAAATGAAATTGCCCTCATGGAAAGGCCTCTCCCAGGAGCCACCACGCGTGTGGCTTGTGACCTGGAAGCTGTGTGTGGGCTTGTTGGAGGATGGTCATCGGTCCAGCTTCAGAGCTAACTGCAGACGTTGGTGTCTAAAGAGATATCATTTCTTAGGGAGCACTGGAAATGTATATCAAAGCTCATAAACACTCAGACCAACTTTTGTTTTGGGCAGTGAACCATATTTGGGAAGAATTTTGAAGAGCTTCTGTTTGTTGAAGGAGGGTGAAGCCTTAAAGGCCATGACCTTCTGAGTGAAAGGAATCTCATTTCGACTGAACCCAAAGAAAATGGGGTTAAGGCTGGCAAGTCCCTGGGCATCACAAAGAGTCATGCGTTTGATAGATCATGGGCAGGTCCAAGATTTGAACCCACCCAGCGGCCTTTCAGAAGAAAGGCCAGTGATCTACTGCTGAAGACTCAACCATTGACCACCGTATGGAGCCCGGTTCTCTTCTGGCAGACTGGGTGTTGTGGGTTGGAATCCACTGGTGGGTAGCTGGTGATGGTGGTAGGTGGCGAGGGTCAGTGTAAGGACCGCTGTAATTGTCTGGGTTTCTATGATGAGCCATTTCCGAGGGAGCTTAGAATTCATAACTCTCACACAACCCCATTTCACAGATGAACTGATGTTTAAATCAATCAATCAATGTCCCCAATGTTACAAATCAGAGCAGTGTGTGAGCTGGGATTAAAGATGAGGGCCGTTGGGCCTATTTGCTGGTTCGAGTGCTTCCTCACCCACCTGCCTTTCTGTCACCCTGGAAACATGGTGGGCTGAAGCACTGACTGCCTGAGGTCTGGACTGGAGTCCTGGTCCTCTGACCTGGAACTTCTTATTTCACCTAGGACTTCTCGGCCAGAGTGTGGCAATTTTATTCTCTAAAGCTCAATCTCGTACATCCACACCCCAGGCAGGGGGGCGTGAAACTTCAACTTTTTCAGTCGGATGTCCAGAAACTTCCAGATTTCAATTCGAACTACCTTTCTAGCCTCATCTTCCACCACCTCCCCCAAGTTCGGCAGCATTCCTGTGCATTCTGAGTCACCGAATGCCACCTGATTCACCTAACACTCATGCGATGGTATCATTCTTTTAACCTGAAATATTGTTTCCTTTGCTTATCCGTGCCCGCCCATCTACATTTTTGGAGTTCACAAGACCCAGCTGTAGGAAACAGCTCTTGTGTGAAACTTTCTTTATACCTCAGTCAGAATTACCATATCCACTTGAGTATAAGCTGACCCGAATATCAGCCGAGGCACCTAATTTTAGCACAAAAAACTGCATTTAAAATGTGCTGGAAAACTCGGCTTCTACACGAGTATATATGGTATTCTCTCCTTCCTTTGAGCCCCCATAGCAGTTTGCATAGACCTATTTCTATTATGGGCTTATCACATACCAACCATCACACTAACTCACTTAGATAGTGAAAAAAACAAACTCCAAATTCACTGCAACTGAGTGCATGCTGATTCGTAGTGACCTCCCTGTGGATTTCCGAGTCTGTAACTGTCTGGGGGAGTGGAAAGCCCAATCTTTCTCCCAAGAAGCTGCTGGTGGTTTTGTTCCGCCAACCATGTGGATCTCGGCCCACTTGTAACCAGTACACCACCAGAGCTCCCTACTCACCTGGACAGAGTAGAGCTATGCCTGCCTTGTTCACCACAGACACTTTCTTCTCAGAGGAAACACTCGTGGTGGTAGTCGCTTGATGCTCTGACTTCTACTCCCAGAACAGTCATGAGCAGAACAAAGCGGTGCCTGATTGTGTGTCAGCTTCATGACTCATAGTACGTATAAGCCCAATCTTGCAGCTATTGACAAGCTAATGTTAGGGAATTGCCTGGTGGTGCAAACAGTTAAGCACTTTACTACTAGCACCAAGGCTGGCAATTTAAACCCACCCCAAAGCACCTGAAAATACGGTCCTGGTGACTGACTTCTGCAAGGCCACAGCCTTGAGACCCCTGTGAAGACGTTCTTCTCTGTTCACCCTGGATGATGACCAGTCGAGTTGGAGTTGACTTGGGCTGAGTCTGCAATTATGTCTGTGGTCTGAGGCTACTTATCTGGCAACCTTATCAAACTCTCCGATACAGAATAGGCACTATCATTATATCTAAGGAATCCTAATGGCCCAGCAGGTGTGGTAGTTACTTACTCTTGTGTCAATTTGAGGTTTCAGAGTGAAGGGGTAGAGTCTAGCCTGTCAATCAGGTCATAGCTTGATGACCTCATTTGGAGGTGCTAAGGAGATAAATAGCTCACTGGAGGCAAGACACACGCTCAATCCCTGATAGAAATTCTTGATGACAAGCCACATGAAGACAGGCTGATGGCAGCCAGAGCCTCGAAGCTGGAGAAGCTACATGGAGACCCCTGCCTGCACTGAGATGCTTATAGCACCACTGGATCCACAAGACTTTCCAGTGATCCTCCTGCATTCAGTGTCATTGCATGTGTTTTGTGAGTCTGAGGAGGAATTTATGGATTGCTGTCCAATATATGGGCTAGTACCAGACTTAGGGACTTGATCTGGACTAGGCTGGGATATTTTCTCACTGTTCAATTGCTCTTGTATATAAGACTCTTTCTTATACACATATGAGTGTCTATGAGTTTGTTTCTCTAGTCAACCGAGACTAACACAGCAGGTTAAGCACAGGACAGCTAAGTAAAAGGTCTCTGGCTAGCATGTACCACCGTTCCAGAGGAAAACGATGAGGCAGTTTGCTTCCCCAAAGATCTGCAGCCTCAGCAATCCTGTGGGCCAACTCTGCTCTGCTCTGTAAGATATCTATGAGTTAGAATCCATGTGTTTTGGGGGGACATGGTTAAATAAATACTAAGTTTTCACTGTTAATATAGTATATATTTTCACTGGAATATTGCATCTGACAGGTAGCAAGATTAGGGATAAAGGGAGTTGTCTCTACCAAATGAAAATTGGCTGGCCAGGCCATAATAAAGGGGTTACAAAGAAATCAGGCACACATTAGAGACCTATGGGAAAATCCCAAACTGGGCATGCTCAGACCCAGGTCACCTAGGCCCAGGTAGAGGTTAACCTGGGCACACCCACAGGGCACCATCAATATTACATCACACACGTGCACCTGAACTCTGCCACTGGGTCAGCCAATACCCTCAACCACGCCCCGCCCCCTTAGCCAGTGGGGATAGGGGGGTAAATAGCAGGCTGAGGGCAGGCCTTCCCCTTTTTGTAGGTTGCTCTCTCACACCCTCAGGGTCCACATTCTCTCAATCCTGAGCTTCTCTCGTTCCTCCTAATCACTATCGCCTCCCTTTCTCTGAGGATGCCACTATCCTGGTTTCTAATAGTAGAGTGGCTGTGCCTGTTTTAAAATTTTATATATGGAATCATACAATCTGTGTCTTTTGGTATCTGACTTCTTGAGTCAATATCTCAGTTTTGTTGGTGAATCCTCGGAGATTTTGCCAGTGACTGTGGCTTATTTAATTTCATTGCTGAATAGTAAAATGTAGAAAGGTATCTTGGATTGATTTATTCATCCTTTACTCTTGGGCAACATTCAGGCTAGTTTCAATTTGAGACTATTATGGAAAACATTCCTATTCAGTGTTTGCATTTTACTAATTTTGATAGTATTGAGTTTAACATAGTTCAAATTAATTTCAGGATACATTGTAATATACCTGATCAGTCAAAATACTTCTTATTTAATGTGATTACAGTGAACTCTACAAGTGAAAGAATTACTGAACTACGAACCTAATGGCTAATCAAAACAGTTTTATATACTGAGTACCATGGAGTTAGCTTAAGCCCATGACTAAATACCTGAGAGCCACCGCTCTACAGGTGGCAATAAATGGAATCTCCGAGTTCTGCAAACACCATGCTCCATGCAGCAACTTATGCCTCCTGGTAGTTCAGTATGCACATCAGCCTGGAATCCTGCTAACAGCCAAATCACAGGTACAGGAAAAACATGAGATCCATTCAAATAGAGAAGTCCTGGGGTGTGACCAAATTTAGCCTCAGTGGTCGCTGAAGCCCCATAACGACAATTTCGAGGGGAAGTTAAATAATAGAAAGGTTTTGGTTCTTTATAGTCTTGCCTTTCAAGCCTATCTGAAGGATTCCCTCTTCCCCCCAACCCATCCCCATCTGAAGAGTACAAGCAAGAGCTTTCAGCACTGAATACAACCAAGCATAGGTTCTGAGAGTGATGTGTGCATGAGAGGGAAAGAAATATGGATTATTACTATACATTTTGTGATACAGGTTATGTCCTTATAAGGAGGGACATTTTCATATGATAATGGCTGTGCTATTTGAGGCACTTGGTTTTGATTTTGATTTGGGGTATGATCTGTAAGCTTACTGAGAACAGAAATAGAATCCGATTCACCTTTGCACTTTTTCCAGGACCTAAGTGTGTTTCTGATTTGAAAAGGAATATTCACTGAGCTTCCAGGTCAGGGCATGGTAGATGCTTGGAAAATGCTGTGGAATACCATGACAGCCATGACATTTCCTTTGCTCCTCAAAGGGTGGCCCAATGACCAGCAGTATCAGCATCACCTGAGAGCTTGTTAGAAATGCAGACCATCCTGTGCTGGGCCACTCCAGCTTTACTGACTTGCATTCTCATTAATGTTCAAGAAGCCGCAGGGTTAAGATCATTCTCCCAGCATGTGAAATGATCCAGCCATCAGGACCATTTCCTGACAACAAAACAAAACAAAAAATGGGGAGGAAGTTAACATGTTTTCCCTCAACCTCCCTATTCGAATGGTAAACAAATTGGGGGAGGGGGGGACAGATTGAATTAACATACTTGTTTCATTTCATTTCCTTCTTTAAACAAAAAAGAAAGAGAAGGAGAGTTATTTGGAAATGGGAACAGAAAAAGGAGCCATGAAGGAACAGTCTATGTCCTTACAAACTGGGGTGCAATCTTGCCTTAGATGTCCCTGCCAGAGAGATTCGATCCTTGTTAAATAAGGAAATCTCGACAGATCTTCTCATTTCCATTCACTGTGTCCTTCACTCCTCATTCCGTGGTTTTGTTTTGGTTTGCACAGGGTCCGGCTCCATGATGTTTAGCCTTTGACTAGAAAGTTTCTAACAGAACCCTACTGGCACAGTATAATTAGATGAGGGGAGAGGGTGAAGCCTGTGTGTGTGTGTGTGTGTGTGTGTGTGTGTGTGTGTGTGTGTGTGTAAAGATATACTCTGGCCATTCGTTTCTCACAGACTGGCTTGTCTTTCGCCCAAAGCTTAGTCCTCTGAATTAAAAGTAGAATAGTGGAGGTGAGAAGCAAATGGGATCTTAAAAGTTCATAAGCAACCATCTAAGGTACAATTCTTGGTCTCTCCATGTCCAGAGGAAACAAGAGTGACAAAAATCAAACAGACCCTGTGAGCATCAGTTTCCAGGTCCCAGAAATCATCAGAACTAAGTGGTACCTGGGAATCACTACCAACTGCTCTGAACGGAGGCATAGTAGAAGTTCCTGGGTAGAGCAGGGAACCATGTGGAACAAAATC
>NW_022111369.1:67057649-67064354 GCF_000313985.2 Echinops telfairi | reverse complement strand
TGTACATATGTAAATATACTTATATATAATGATAGGGAAATCTATCTATGTACATATATCTATATGTTAAGTATCAAGGTAACAGATGGACATTGAGCCTCTACTCAAGTGCTCCCTCAATGCAAGAATACTTTGGTCTAATAACCTGGTATTCCGTGATGCTCACCTTCTTGACATGATCGCTGAAGACAAAATGAGTGCATAGCAAATGTGGTGAAGAAAGCTGATGGCGCCCAGCTATCAAAAGATATAGCATCTGGGATCTTAAAGGCTTGAAGATAAATAAGTGGCCATCTAGCTGAGAAGCAACACAGCCCACATGGAAGAATCATGAGTTATTTGAGATCAAATGGGCAGTACTTGTGCAAGGACACTATTCAGAGGGGTTAGAGATAAGAGAGAGTGGAGATAGAAAACACACTGAGGAAGTGAGATGAGCTGTGCTATATATTAGTGGGAACATGAGACAGGCAATAAAAAATGAGCAAGTAAGTGCTAAGGTAGTTCTGAGAAGAGATCACTGCTATGAAGCCATGTGCTATTAGTGTCCCTTGAGTCAGCCTCCAATTCATGGCAATCTGCTGTACAAAGGAATCAGATTGCTGTTGGAATTCAAACCCTCGTCTTCTTCATGGAGAAAGAGCATTCTCTACTGAACCACTATCGCTTTCATGAAGGAGTGTGTCAGAGACAATAACCCAAACTCCCCATGACACTGAGACAATCCACAACAAACCTATAGGAAAGGGTAGACCTGTCTCTCTTGGGTTTCCAAGGATGTAAATCATTATGGGAGCAGAATGTCTCATCTTTCTCCCACAGAGAAACTGGTGGTTTTGAACTGTGGACTTTTTCATTAATAGTCCAACTGGTAACCCACTATGCCACCAGGTGCCTTGGTGACTGTGTTGGGCAGGAATGGGACTGTTAACTCCAAGGTCCCTGGTTCAAACCCACTAGACCCTCCAGGTCACCATGAGTTGGAATGAACTTGTTGGCCATGGGTTTATATGAGGCCAAAAGTATGTAAAAATAGCACAGTGTCCAGCACAAAGAGCCATTCAATAGCATTTCATCCTCTTGTTCTTGGGGTTTTAAATATGTACCTAGTATAGCCCCCAACAACCCTGTTCATGGGTATTATTGTGATCATTTGGTAGATAATAAAACAGACTCATTGGAGGACAAATAATTGCAAACTAACCTCCCCAAACCACAATATCACTGTTATTCACATGTAATGCCACTGACAGGGAAGTCTTACCTTAGGTCATGCTTCCCAAGGGTAGCTGTGCCGATGTGGATCAATATTCACTTGAAATGTAAAGTATTACTACTTTCCAAGTCAAAGAAAGCTTACTGTTTTACATTCGCCACATTCTGTGGGGGAGGGGCTGGGGAGTTGTGATCTCACAAAATAGCAAAAGTAGTAATTTCCTTAGCATTATTTTTCTGATTGGTAATTATTTTTGACAGTGCTTAATTATCATATGTCATAAGACACTTAAATTTAAAAAATGGGGCTTCATCTACCCTTATGGTTTGAGATGATGGTGGCACAATGATGTGCAGAAACTGAAAAGAAAGAAAGAAATGTTTCTGGCTTTTGAGTAGTTTATGTAGATTGTGCACCATAGTTTCATAGTGGATAACTATGATGCTAATTTATTGTTCCTCAGTTTCATCTTTGTATAAGACATGCCCGAGACTGAAGAAACCAAATACCATATATACTCGTGTATAAGCCGAGTTTTTCAGCACATTTTTAATGCAGTTTTTGTGATAAAATTAGGTGCCTTGGCTGATATCCGGGCTGGTTTATACTGGACTATCTAAGGTATATGTGTTTATTGTAGCATGTTTTCAACCTAGTGGAACATAGTTCAGGGACATGGAAGGGTCCGAATGAATTTCAAAAAATCATTCACTTGATTAAATGTCTGTAAATATTTCATCATTCTTACTGTGGTTTATTTAAAATCTAGTGTAAATTATGTGACTTTTAGCTTCCTCTATTTTCAAGTAAACATAGCAAGGTAAAGAAGAAAAAAAAGAGAGGCTCAGAGGAGTTAAGCAATTTGCTCAGAATCCCACAGCTACTACGTGTGAAGTTATTTGAACCTAGATAAAAGAACCTTCCTTTAGATATCTAACTTTTGCCTCAGTTATTCAGTTAAATCCAACCTGTCTAGCCTAGAGACATAGTGATGTAGTTGAATTACTGGATATGGTCCTTCTATCCATAGTCTACGCATGCCAATAAGGTCTCTTAAACCCTGATGAGGGGATTGCCCAGTTTTGTCAACTTGCTGAGGACAAAGTGAGGCATCTCAGAAGCAGGCACAGAGTCCCACAATATCAAGAAAGAAGAGCCAAGGATCAGAGAGAAGTATGCCTTACCAGTGTGGCTGAGACGGGATGCTGTGGACAAAAGAACTGTATCTTTACTATTACTGATGCTGGCTAGTAATGTGCTAGCTTCATTATTAAACCTTATAATGGTGAAGTGGTCTGTGAGCTGTGTGGCAATTACAACAGATCTTGAAACCCAGCAGAGGAGTAGAGTGCTATAGAATGGACAGTGTCAAAATAGGGCACACAGGGTTAGAGGGTGGGGGCATCGCTGATCACTGCTTCTTCGGCATCTTGCACAGATGTGGAGTTGGATCTTCCTCCTTGGATATGAAGGGAGATCAGATGTGGCCACTGTGCCATTTCGTCAGAAGCCCTAATCACGACTGTGGTGTGCATACTTGAACCACACTTGAACTCACCTTTTTATTCCCTTGTCTTTTGTGTTGATTTTCCACGGGAATCTGTGTTATTGGGACATCTTGGGGAATCTGTCTCCATGTACCACAGCCCTTGGCGTCAGGAAGTTTGGGGGTTTTGTTTTACTATTCTTGATCATCTTGGCTTTCATAATGTTATGAGAGTTTTTTCCTTTCAATGGCACCACATCTAGATGATTTCATTTAAGCTGTTGAATGAGAAACTAAAATAAACAGATGACTCCCTTACTCCACATGGAACTTCCTCTAGCCAAGACCAGGCTTGATCCACTTAGAAAGAATTTGCCGGAGCTCCTAGGAAGAGAACCTTACAGGAAGAGGGACTAAGTAGTTCCAAGATAATTTGCATATTCATTCACCATCCATTTATTTAATTCAGCAGTTGGGCTACTAACTGGAAGGTCAGAAGTTTGAAACCACCAGCCCATTCCCGTCAAGAGTTACAGTGCCAGGAAACCCACAGGGGCAGTTCTACCTTGCCCTACAGGGTCAGGGCACGAGTCAGAATCGACTTGATTACCATGAGTTCGGTTTTGGAGAAGCGAACTACGTATGATTGTGTATGACCCTCCACCTAAATCTAGCCTGTGTCCTGTTTTTGTAAGAAGTTTATTGGAACACGGCCACGTTCATCGGGTATTATATTATTGAGTTCTGCTCTAACTGGCCCTGATTAAGCACTTGAAAAGACCCGATGATCTGTTCCCACAAAGATGTGAACCAAGGCTCATGTATTCTAGTGGATTATGAACCATAATGACTTTGTAGAATAGAGTAGAACTGCTCTGTGTTAGGCAGGGTTCTGTAGAGAAACAGATCCAGTGACACTCACAAGTGTATAAGGGAGCTTTATATCCATAGAACAATTCCATATTGAGTAAACATCCCAGCCCAGTCTAGATCAAGTCCATAAGCCCAATATTAGCCCATAAATATGGATACTATTCTATTCTCTACATTTCTTTTCAGACACACATAGCACATGCTATGATGCCGAATGCAGAAAGATCACAGGCTGGTGGGCGAAAAGTCTTGTGGATCCCAGTGTTGGCGCCGGTCTCTATGTGGCTCCTTCAGCTCTCTGAGCGTGGCTCCTCAATGCTGCTCCAAGTGGCGTCAACAGGCAGGAAAAAGAGAGAGAGAGAGAGAGAGAGGCAGAGGCTCATGGCAGAACCAAAGATAAGAAGTTCCCAGAATTCTTAAGAGAAGACCATGCCCACAAGGATACAAAATCAGGCTAGATTCTACCCCTATACTTATTTATCAAGTTGACATGAAATTATGTGACTACTACATTCCCTATAGGCTTTCCAAGGCTGTAATCTCTATTGAAGCTGATGCCCACAGCTTTGTCCTATGGTACCAGAATCACTGCCTTTTAAAATTAGCAGCAAAGCATTAGCCACTGCACTACAGGGCCCCTTCTGTATACATACACACACATACATAATTAGGTATAGATATTTACTTATTTGAAGGCCTTGGAGAGGATTCAATTCTTGTAGAAGGGGAGTAAAAGGAGTGAAATTTATACCTACTTGGCTTTTTCTGAGGGCACTTTTATGTCTGCAAATTTAGAATTCCAAGAGAAAACTTTAACGTATTGACTTGCTGTAAGAGAGGATGTAGTTTTCCCCCATGGCTGGAAATTGGGGGGAGAAATACTGGAGAGAAGGCACCTAGATCTTCGTGTAAAGTTTCCATGCTGTGAGGCATGGGGCAGGAGGCAGGGTAAAGGGTGGTAATGGATTGCCAAGGTGCTGAGCAGAAATCCCTGCTCAAAGCCAAATCAAACTCAATGCCTCCCAGACTCAAAGTAATCCTATAGGCAGCGTAGAACTGCCTTATTGAGTTCCAAGGCTGCAAATTTGTATCAGAGCAGAAAGGTTAGCTTTTTCCCTCGAAATGTCCCATGGATTAGAACTGCTGACTTTGTAGTTGGAAGCTCAATGTATAACACACGACACCACCAAAAACCCCAAAAAACCCCAAACTCACTACTGTCAAGTAGATTCTAACTCATGATGACCCTAAAGGACAGAACTCCCCTGTGGGTTTCTGAGACAGTAATTCTTTATGGGAGGAGAAAGCCTTGTCTTTCTCCAGTTGGACCAGCTGGTGATTTCGCACGGCTGATCTTGAAGTTAGCACCCCAGGGAGTAGCCACCATACTACCAGAGGTCCTAAAAAGTCTGAGGAAAAACTCAGGGAATTCAGCTGTTTCCAGAAGTAGTGTTTGAAAGTGAAAATTCATCAAATTTGAAGGACTTCATTAAAAACCCAGGCTTTACATTTTAGAAAAAAAATGATTTTGTGAAATAATTTGACACAGGAATTTGCAAAGAAAGGTCCCATCTCTGCCCTTCAACTAGTTTCCCTGGTTACGTCTAATGACATCAGTCCAATGTATGTGTCTAGTCCTGTGCACTGTTGTCACCGGGGTAGGTTCATGTAACCAACACCTCCATCAAGAGACAGAATTATTCCATCGCTACATAGAACTCCTTCCCATTATGTCTTATAGTCAATACGTAAGTCAAGACATAAGTCAATGCCAACCCCCTCCAAAATCTGCACCCCCAAAGATAGTGCCGTTGAGTACGTTCCAACTTATGCACAAGAGAAGGAAACACTGTCCGTCCGGCACTATCTTCATACTTGTTCCTATGCTGGAATCCTTTGTGGCAACCATGGTGCCATCCATCTCCTTGAGGACCTTCCTCTTTCTCTCTGCCCTCCCACCTTACCAAGTGTGATGCCCTTCTGCAGGAACTGGTCGGTGTAGCTGTATTATTGGACTGGAAAGTAGTGTTGCAGGTGCCATGAACTGCCAAAAGAGCAAAGAGACCAGTCTTGGGAGAAGGACAACCAGAAGGTTCTTTAGAGCCCAGGGTGATGAGACTTCATCTCAGGTATGGGCGGCATGTTGTCGGGAGAGACCAGCCTTGGAGAAGGACACAATGCTTGGTCGAGTAGAGGGGCAGCAAAACAGAGGGAGCCTCTCAAGCAGATAAATAGACAGTGGCTGCAACAGTGGTCTCCAATATGGTAACCGTTGTGAGGGGGATGCAGGACCAGGTACTTCTTCATTCTGTTGTGCCTAAGGTCACCATGAGGCGGAACCAGCTCGATGGCACCTAACAACAGCAGCAACAACAAAATGGCGTTTATAATGCTCACCGTGCAATAAAAATAGATGAATAATAATAATAATTGAATCAAAGTAATGGAGAGAAGAAACTGAAAAATGAAAAGGACTCGGTTGTGACTTAGAACAATAGAACAAAGCAAAGCTCCCTCCTCACAGTCCTTGCCATTCGGAACCCATTGTCCCAGCTGCTGCGTCGACACAACTCATTGAGGTGAGATCCGTCGTCTTCTTCACTGACTCTCCTCCAAGCCTGGTGTCCTTCTACAGGGGATGGGCCCTCCTGATGACCTGTTCAAAGTACGCGAGGCAGTCTCTCTAGCCTGGCTTCCGTAGAACTCTGACTGCACGCCTCTTAAAATAGATTTGTTTGTTCTTCTGGCAATCCATAGTATATTCAATACCCTTTGCCAACACTGTAATTCAAATACACACCTTATTCTACAGTCCTCGTTAGTCCTTGTCCAGCTTTTATGTACGTATGAGAAAATCGAAAATATCACGGCTTGACTCAGGCATACCTGAATCTCACAGTGATAGCTTTGCTTTTTAAAACTTTAGAGTGGTCTTGTCCAGCAGATTTACCTAGGATAAATGTGGTCATTTGGCTTCTTGACTGCTATTTCCGTGAGTGTTGATTGTGGATTCAAGTAAAATGAAATCCTTAGCAACTTCAATTTTCCCCCTTAGTTATCACGGTGTTACTCTTGGACCAGTTGTTAAGATTATATAGAGATATTGATGTATAATCTATATCTTAGTTGT
>NW_022111369.1:67054988-67057275 GCF_000313985.2 Echinops telfairi | reverse complement strand
GTCGCCGTGCCTACCATGGCGACCATGGGTGACGGAGAATCAGGGTTCGATTAATAAGTGCCTCAAATTCTCTTCACTTTCAGCAAGTAAGGTTGTTCATGCGTCTTCATCTATCCTCACTCTGAGTTTTTCTTTGTATAGTTCAGTTTCTTGAATTAAATAAGACAGATTAAGTACGTATGATGGAAGGATACAACCCTATCTCACCCCTTTGCTGATTGTAACACATGCCAGGTCCCCTTGCTCTGTTCAAATAAGTGTCTCTTGGTCTAGGTACAGATTTCCCATGAGCACAATTGACTTCTGGATTTCTTGTCCATTACAATGTTAATCCTCATTTGTTATCATCCACACAATGAATGCTTTTGTAGAATCAATAAAATACATGTATACATCTGTCTGGTGTTCTGAGCTTTCAAGCACGACCTACCAAGTGGAGCAATGGCTTCCCTGGCCCTATTTTCTCTTCTGAATCAGAATTTCTGGCAGTTCCCGTCTGTGTGCTGATGCAACCGTTTTTTGTTTTGTTTTGTTTTTATCTTTACTTGAGTATAGTATTAATTTTCTGCATTCTGTTGGATCATCTATCTTTAGAATGAGCATGATGAAGACGATCCCTTCCAGTTGCTTGTCCATATTTCATGACATAGACGAGTGAGAGCTTGCAACACGGCATCCATTCAGAGAGACGTCTCAGTTCATAGTCCGTCAGTTCCTGGATCCTTATTTTTTGCCATTGACTTCAGTGAATCTTGGATTTCACTTCATTAATTCTTGGTCATATACTATTCCTACTTGATCGTTGACCAATTTTTTTGGGGGCGGGGCGTAGAGTGAATCTGGTTTTTGCATTTTCTCTTGAAGGTTCCTCCTTGTGTTGTTGTTTTATGACATAGAATTTGTTCCAATCACAGTGACCTTATATGCAACAGAAGAAAACATTTTGTCCATCTGTGTTCCAATTTTTATGGGCGCTTACAACTGTTTCTTCTCATTTGAAGTCATGCCACATCGAACCAGTGCCATAAACGATGCACTCTTGTAGGTCATTAGACCAACTCCACCTTGAGGAAGCCATTCTTCCACAGTCTTAATTTGAGGGCCTACAACTTGAGGGGCTCTTCTTCTGGCTCCAGATTAGACAACGTTTTGCCACTATTGGTATAGTTTTCATGGAATCAACTTTGAAAGAAGTACACAGCCAGCTCCTTCTGGCTCTGGTAGCTCTACAGAAACCTGTCCACCTTCTGTGACCCTGCGGACGTTTTGAGTATCAGTCGCTTAGCTTTCAGCATCACAGCACCACTCAAGCCACCCGAGGGAAACAAGCCGACAGAGGATTGGTAGGCCTGCCCTGCAAGTTAGGCTAAAAGAACATTTCAAACTGAAGGGAAATTTCTGTAGGAATTTCCATAGGAAATTCTAGCCTATCAGAAAGAATAAATAGCAGTGGAAATGTGGGCTATGTATAACAATCATATTTAATTCATTTATTGTGGTAAGTTATATTTAATAAAATACCACTTCAATCATTTACATGTATAATTCTGTAACATTCATTAGTTAGTTATGTGTATAATCACCATTACCCATTTACACATATTTTCATCAGCCTTACCAGAAACACAGTATTCCTTAAGCAGTACCTCTTCATTCCCGCTTTCCACCTGTCCCTGATAGCCTTGAATAAACTTGCTCTTCATAAATGTGCCTATTCAAGATAGTTCATATCAGTGGGAACATACACTATTTGTCCTTTGGATCTGATGTATGGCCTTCAGCATAAGCTTTCCCGGTTTTATCCATGTGTCAGAACTTCCTTTCTTTCATCCCTGCATACTATTCCATTGTATTTATGTAGCACGTTTCGCTTATTAATAAATCATTTTGTTAGGGCTCTTACATATATTATAACATTTTTTTCTTATTCTAAAATTTTCAAGGGACAACTAACTGGCAAAGATGATAGCTTGTATGATGGGGTTTGTAATGTACACTAGGTGGATAGCTATCATTAAACGCTGTTCAGCTTTCACATGCATATGGGGTGATTGAGAACGCCATGCGTGGGTCAAGCACACCTAGTCCTCAGAGTGACAGCTTTTCTCGTTAACACTCCAAAGAACTCTTGTGTGCAGATGTTTCCCAACTCAGTATGTCTTTGATTTCTTTTTTTTAATTTCCATATTTATTTATTTTTAAAATCATTTTATTGGGGGCTTATCTAACTCTTATCACAATCTATACATGCATCCATTGTGTTAAGCACATTAGTACATTTGTTGCC
>NW_022111369.1:67048445-67053960 GCF_000313985.2 Echinops telfairi | reverse complement strand
AGGCAAAGGGCAGTTATAGAAATCTAAATACAGGTATATACAGATGTAAATATATTTATATACATCTTTGATTTCTTTAGTGGCTGTGGATTCAAGTAAAATGAAGTCCTTGACAACTTCAATCTTTTCTCCATTTATCATGATGTCGCTTATGGGCCAGTTGTGAGGATTTAGGTTTTCTTTAACTTGAATTGCAATCAGTACTGAAGGCCACAGTCTTTGATCTTCATTAGCACAAGTTTCAGGTCCTTTTGGATTTCAGCAAACATGGTGTGTCATCTGCATATTGCCATTGTTAATGAGTCATCCTCTAATCCTTATGCTATGTTCTTCTCCATAGGGTCCAGCTTGCATAATGAATAAGAATGGTAGAAGGAACAACCCTGTTGCATTTGGAATCATGAGATATCCCTTTGATCTAGAGTCTAGATCAAACTTTTGAGAGAGGGGAGTCCTTCCTGCCCCCTCACAACAATTTCAAACTCATTTGAATGCCATAAATATCTTTTGACAAGCAAATGAAATCACCATTATCTGAATAATATCCTTTAAATGTTGTCGATTTTACTTCAGAGCCACATGTATGTCCCGAGAGAGCCACATGTGGCTGGCGAGCTGCAGTTTGCCAACCCCTGTTCTAGCCTAACAACTGCTTCTTGGTCTATGTACAGGTTCCACAGGGCTATGGTTAAGTGTTCTGGAATTCCCATTTTGTGCAATGCTTTTACATAGCCAATAAAACATAGTAAACATCTTTCTGATCTTTTCTGCTTTCCACCAAGTTCCGTCTAACATCAGTCAGTCCACAGTCCTTTCTGAGGTCAGCTTGAATTTCTGGCAACTCCCTGCCAAGCTACTCCGACCTTCTTGTTTAGTTATCATCAGCAAAATTTTACTTGCATATGATACCGTTCAATAATCCTCCCATTCTGTTGGACCACTTTTATTTGGAATAAGCACACATACGGATCTCTTCCAGTCAATTTTCTGGTATAAACGACTTTTTCTAGCTTTTTGACACCTTTTAATTGGCATTTTGTCAATTCCTAGAGCCGGTTTTTTGCTGATGCCTTCAGTGCAGTTTGGGCTTCTTTCGGTGCCATCAGATCTTTGTCATATGCCACCTCTGAAAGGGTTGGGTGTCAGTTTGTTTGTTTGTTTTGCTTTTTGATACAGTGACTCTATTTTCTTTTGATGTTTCCTGCATTGATCAGTATTTTACCCCTAGAATCCTCCCATATTTCAACTCAAGGCTTGAGTTTTTCCTTCCTTTGTTTTCAGCTTGAGATAAGCTAAATGTGCTCTTCCTTTGGAGCTTTCTAGCGCTAGGTCTTTGTGAAGTTTATTATATAAATTCACTCCATCTTCTTGATCTGCCTTTTGAAAATTTCCATTCACCTGTTCCGGTCTCGCTGCCAGGGAGTATGCGGCTCTGCCGTGTGAATTCACTCCTCTGCCGCTGCTGCCGTGGCTCGTGGTCCCAAGAAGCACCTGAAGCGCGTAGCTGCTCCAAAGCATTGGATGCTGGACAAACTCACTGGGGTGTTTGCTCCTCGTCCATCCACTGGTCCCCACAAGCTGAGAGAATGTCTCCCGCTGATCATTTTCTTAAGAAATGACTTAAGTGTGCTCTGACTGGAGATGAAGTTAAAAAAAATTTGCATGCAGCGGTTCATTACGATTGATGGCAAGGTCCGAACTGATACAACCTACCCTGCTGGTGGTATGATTGTCATCACCATTGACAAGACCGGAGAGAATCTCCGTCTGATCCACGACACCAAGGGTGGCTTTGCTGTTCCTCGCATTACACCTGAGGAGACGAAGTACAAGTTGTGCAAAGTAAGAAAGATCTTTGTGGGCACAAAAGGAATCCCTCACCTGGTGACTCATGATGCTCGAACCATCTGCTATTCTCATCTCCTCATCAAGGTGAAGGACACCATTCAGATTGATTTGGAGACTGGAAAGATGATTGATTTCATCAAGTTCGACACAGGCAACAGGTGTATGGTGACCGGAGGTGCTAACCTGGGAAGAATTGGTGTGATCGCTAATAGAGAGGAACACCCTGGCTCTTTTGATGTGGTTCATGTGAAAGATGCCCATGGCAATAGCTTTGCCACCCAGCTTTCCAACATTTTTGTTATTGGAAAAGGCAACAAACCCTGGATTTCTCTTCCCCGAGGGAAAGGTATCCGCCTCCCCATTGCTGAAGAGAGAGACGAGAGACTGGCTGCCAAACAGAGCAGTGGGTGAAATCATCTTGAGGTGGAGTGAATGAAGAGATCTCTACAATAACAAATGAGGCTTTTTCCCCCTTTGTAAAAAAATTTTTAGCATAATTAAAAAAAATTTTTTTAGCATAATTTTTAAAAGTAGTTACTTCTGATTGAACTATTGGATTGTATGGTATGTGAATTATTTGCCAATAAAACTGTTAGAAAACTAAAAAAAACAATAAAATACTGCTCAGAAAAAAGAAAGAAAATTTCCATTCAGATCTTGGACCTCATCGTTTCTTCCATTTGCCTTAACTACTGCACAATCAAGAGCACGTTCCAGAGTCTCTTCTGACATCCATGTTGGCCTTTTCTTGCTTTCGTGTCTTTGGACTGTCCCGTTGGTAACTTCTTTCACGTGCTATTCTGGACGTCTTCCCTCTGGCGGGGCGGGGCTCACCTTCTAAGCAGAATAAGCTGTGGCTGTAGAATCAACTTCAGTCTGTACACCCCCGTGCCTGTCAGAGGGCAGCTGTGTACTCCAGAGGATTTATCAAGAAGATTGCCGGCCTGTTTCTGAGCCACCTCGAGGCAGACTTGACTCTCTATGCTTCCAGCTATCAGCTGAGCACATTAACCATTTGCAGCACCCTAGGATTCCATGGAGAGCCATCGACTTGCTGTACTGGTGCGGCACGAGCAAGCACGTGGGCCGCTTCTCCCCTTGCCACCTCCATTCCCTTTTCAACAATTTGTGCAGGGGGCTATCAGCAAATGTTTCCTCTCCTTTTATTATTTTTTTCTTTCAGTATGATAAATGCCTTCCAAGAAATAGAAACCAGATTTGGGATGGCATTACTGCTCCCATCTATTAACGGGCTTTCATATCTTCTGATCCTGTCTTCCAGAAGGACTAACACACCACTTGCTTAATCAGTTCAGAAGGTCCTCTACTTGTCAATTCTCAAGTTCATTGCATGACTGGGAGCAAAGCTTCACTCCAGACAGAAAAAGGGTCCAGTTTGCTTGGCGCTAAGAAAGGCAATAGCAGCCCTGCCCAGTCATCTTCAACCTGTGACCAGCCTGCTTCTCCCTGCTTCACCTCTCAGGCATGGTCCGAAACTTATGAACCCCATCGTGTCCAGTCAGCACAAGCCCATCAGCATGAGAAGAGGTGCACTGGTATAATATTTCGGTTACGTTGGAAGTGGACGGAAAATGGCCAGTGTTTGCTTGCAGATGTGCCTTTGGGGGTTTACTAGCTTAAGGGGCTGCCCATTGCTCCTCACAGGGCAAAGTGTGTGGAAGAGGGTTGCTTCGGTGCTCCTCCTCCAAGACAACAGTCACTGTCATGGGGATGATGTCAACGTATTGCTACCCTGTAGGACAGGGCGGAGCCGGCCCTGTGCGTTTCCTAGACTGTAACTCTTGACAGGAGCAGAAAGCCCCGTCCTTCTCCCGTGAAGTTGCTGGTGGTTTCAAATGGCTGACCATGAGGATCGCAGCCCAACGACTAACCACTATGCCACCAGGACCCCTTCTGTACTCCTAGGGAAGGGGCATTTTGAATGCGGTTTTCTCATCAGCCTCAAAACCCTTTTTGAGGGAACAAAACATAGACACACACACCCCAATGGTGTATATGCAGGTTTTAAAAAGTAAGAACGTGTGTATTTGGACAGGACAGTCAAGGCTATTTATTTTGTGTTTAAATGACTCCTCTTTGGTTTTGTCTTGCAAATCCTCGTGGCATTCCCAGGAGGCCTCACCTGAGTCCTGTTTTCCAATTATAGGCAGCAATCTCACCAAATCAGTCACTGAAAAGGAACTGTTTGTTTGGGCACATCCATTTTAAAATCCAATTTTGCTTGTGAACAAAAGAGAAAGATAATTATAGTATTAACTTCTTATTTATTTAGTGCAGTGGGGCATCCAGAGAACAGCAATCAAAAAGAAGCAAGCATTTCCAAGTGTCCACAACTGCCACGTCCCCATCTTGACTTACTTTCACAATTCACATCCAGACCAAGCGCTATATTTTTATTGGTCTATAGTGAACGTAGCATGCAATTCAATGGTTCAATCATACCAGAAGGGTGGGGTAATCATCATCACAATCCATTTTGTAGCTTTTTTCTCCCCTTTTACACATTGATGGTAAGCCCCCCTTTTCTCCTCCCTCTCTCTCTCTGTGGTCCCAGGTAATCATCAATCCCGTTTTCATCTTCTTATTTCCATCCATCTCAGTTTCTCTACACAGATAACTACAGAAGACTGGGGCAGACAGCAAGCAAAGATCTGTCAACAATGGCCATTCAAAACTGCTAAAGACTTCAATCTAATAGAAAGCAGAGACGCTTAAGTTTAGGAGTAATTTCACATGGGGTCCGTAGGGAGACCATATTCAAGAACATTCATTAATTCCAGCCTGCATACAGTTGCCAAACTACCCTTTACAGGGCTCACCCACCACCTGCTTTGGGGTTACTGTTGTTTCTAGCCAACATGTATTGGGATTCCCTGGAGGCCTATTCCATGTAGTGATCCTGTACTTGGCTTATGAGCTACCATTCGCATCCGTAGTTTCCTGCAAGCTGGGTATTTAGCTCCTGGCTATCATGAATAATAGCCTCTGGGGCCTTAAAGGCTTGTCTCAAAAGCAGTAGTCACCTAAGCAAGGAGTCATCTAAGTCCATACAGAAGAAGCACACCACCTTGTGTGGTCCAAGACTGCTATAATAAGATCCAAACCTGGAAAAGGGAACAGTACTCGTGGCCATACTCTAGGTATAAACTGTGGTGACTTTCACTCTTCTGGGGCTTGCTTGCTTCTTTACAATGGGCTTACACCTTCAAGCCACAGACATAGGTTTTTAAGAACTCTTTTCATTTCAAGTGACAGAAACTCAACTCAAGCAGAGAAGGAAACTTACCACCCCATCTAAATATGGAGGTAAAGCCTTAGGCATGGGATAGATCCTGGGTCCAAACAAGACCTCTCTCTTTTCTTCTATTTCTCATCTTGCTTTGCTTCATCCTCAAGCTCCCAGATTTTCAGTATCCAGTCTACATTGTCCTTGAAGCTCATGATCTCAGAGGTCTAGTGAATGTCTATTCTTATAGCCCAATACAATCTCAGGGAAGACTCTGAGAGGTGTGGTATAATTCACATGCCCATCCCTGAACCAAACTATTCTGCAGATGATTTTAGAATACTATGATTGAATATACTTGGGTCAGTTGCAGGGAAGAGCCACATAAACTAAACAAAATGGCTATAGAATTGAGTCCAA
>NW_022111369.1:67040666-67047325 GCF_000313985.2 Echinops telfairi | reverse complement strand
GGGCACCATCGGTTTTCTTCACCACATTTGCGTATTCACCCACTTTGTCTTCAGCGGTTGTGTCAGGAAGGTGAGCATGATAGAATGCCAATTTAATAGAAGAAGGTATTCTTGCGTTGAGGGAGTACTTGAGTGGAGGCCCAATGTCCTTCTGCTACCTTAATACTAAACCTATAAAAATCACTGACTTATTTATAGGTTTATAAGTCAGTGATTTTTATAGAAACACGCTATCACCTCTTTCTCTTGTAGAGTGGTGCTTGGTTTGAATTTTTAAACTTTGGTTAGTCGTGTTTAACTACTGCCCTACAGGATTCCTTTGTGATAGAATATCAAGTCCCAAATGACCGCCTTGAAGTTGATTCTGACTCACTATATGGGACAAAACAGAATTCCTCCACTGGGTTTCTAAAGCTGTTTATCTTTACAGAAGAAGACTGCCTAACCTACCTCCCTCAGAGTGGCTGGTATGTTTGAACCACAAACCGTTTGGTTATTTCTGGAATCTCATTCACTGTCACCAGTGAATTCTGACTCATAGACTCTATAGGACAAATTAGAACTGCCTCGTGGGTTTCCCAGACTTCTGTCACTCTTCCTCAGCCCACCTTTCTCTTTAGGAGGGGCTGGTGGTTTTGCTCTGCTGACCTTGTGGTTTGCAGCCCAACACCCAAATCACTGCATTGTGCTCATTCAGAACTTGTACATGGATCAAGAGGCAGTTATGTGAACAGAACAAGGGAATACTGCTTGGTTTAAGTCAGAAAAAGTGAGAGCCAGGGTTGTATCCTTTCACCACACTTATTCAATCAGTAGGCTGAACAAGTAATTAAAGACACTGGCTTAAATGAAGAAGAATGTGGCATCAAGATTGGAGGAACACTTACAACACCCTGCAATGTGCAGAAGACACAGCCTTGCTTGTTGAAAGTGAGGAGGACTTGAAGCACTTTCTAATGAAGATCAAGAATTTCAGCCTTTATTACAGATTACAACTCAATGTAAAGAAGATCAAAATCCTCACAACTGGATCAAGAGGTAACATCATGGTAAATGGCGAAAAGATTGATGTTGTCAATGATTTTGTCTTGCTTGGATCTACAATCAATGCTCATGGAAGCAGCAATCAAGGGAGAAAAGGACAGGTTGCATTGAATAAATCTGGTGCACACCCTCTTTAAAGTGTTGAAAACAAGGATGTTACTTTGAAGACAAAGGTGTGCGTAATCCAAGCCATAGTATTTTCAATTCCCTCATTTGCATGTGAAAGTTGGACATGGAACAAGGAATATGGTAGAAGAATTGATGGGTTTGAATTATGCTGCTACTGAAGAATATTGAAAGTTGAAAGTACAATAGACTGCCAAAAGGACAACCAGAATGCTTCTTAGAGTCAAGCCTGGCCAGACTTCATCTTACTTATTTTGGGCATGCTGTCAGGAGAGACCAGTCCTTGGAGAAGGACATCATGCTTGGTAAAGTGGAGGGGTGGCAAAAAAGTGGAAGACCCTCAATGATAAGAATTGATACAGTGGCCACAACAATGGCTCAAACTTAAGAATAATTGTGAGGATGGGCAGGACCAGACGTTGTTTCATTCTGTTGTACACAGAGTCACTATGAGTCAGCATCAATTCAATGGCACCTAACAGCAACCAGAAGAATGATAGACAGTATGATTGTTGGATGGTAAAGAGAGAGGGGTCTTCTGGTTGGGGGAGGTCCACGAAGATAGTCAGTGGTGCCCAGAAAACACTGACAATTTCAAGTGCTGCTGATAAGACTGAGTTCTTGAAACACACTTGCTACTTGCTGTACTTAAGTGGTTTACCTGGTGACTTGCGACCTCACATCTTAGTGAGCCAACCTTGGTTGGTCATCAAGAAGCTTGATTGCCACAGGTGACAAACAAAGCCCTGTAAGAAATCCAGGGGAAGTTGGAACTCTTAAGATTGCTAGGCCTTTGAAGTTTGGGGATAGTACAGATTGTGTTTGCTTTCAAACACTACTCTCATACCCTAAGCATTTTTCTGGGGGGGGACAGGGGAAATCCTAGTTCCCTCTACCTCCTACCCACAGTGCAATAAACACCCATTAAAGTGCTGCTTGCGCATTAAGACTGAGCCATATTTCATAGTTTCCCATGCTTTCTCCTTTGACCTTGTCTCCTTTCCCTAGAGAAAAAGCTGAAGTTCCCGAAGAATCATCCCGTCTGTGCCGCAGGACTCCTCAGCCCTCGCAGTCTCTCCTTTAAGCCTACACACAGCTCCTTACCTTTGCAATTCAGATGGGCTTTTGAGAGCTTTGTTTCCTAAGAGGTCCTCACTGGAAAGGCTTCAAGAATTTCTCTCTCCCTCTCTCTCTTTCTGTGTGTGTGTGTGTGTGTGTATCAACATGATCTCATAAAGCAGTCAGACCATATTAATGAAAAAGAAACACAACTAATTTTCAGCTGGGCTAAAGTCCAAGGCATCTTCCCTACCTACAACACTGAATATGCAAGGCCTGCTTTGCATCTTACATTCTTGCCTTGCTCCAAGTTAGTGGCTGGTGGCATAGGCAACAAGCTTGGGAATTCAGGTCACAGGCTGACATCCCAACTGTGGGAAATGACATATTCAGCTGGGTATGAATACGATGCAGCCCTCAGTGCACTGGTATCTGCTGGGCTCCAGATCCTGCTTTTGGGAGATTGCATTCTGTGTAGAGAGCACTACCTCCAGCTATTATTTGCATCTTTTCTTGGTCCTTTGTCTAGCCTTTGGTGTCATAAGATGCTGTTCAGGAACTGACAGGGCAGCTTGCACCACGGAAAGGGCTTCCTTTGCAAGTCTAAAGGGCAGTGGCTTTTCAAAATTAGACCTGGCAGTTATTAAAGTTTTCCAGTGTGCCTGCCTTTATTGAGAAGATACTCTGTACGAGCGATGGGAAGATACTCTGGCACCTATGGTTAGGCCAAGAAGCCCTGGCGGTGCAATAATTAAAACACTAGACTGTGGCCAGCCCAGGGGACCCACCAGCATCTGCACAGGAGCAAAGATCAGGAGATCGGCTCCTCTCAAGATGACAGCTCTTGATACCTCTACAGTCCTACTCTGTCCTGTAGGCTTGCTCTGAGAATGGGCCCAATGACACACAACCACCACAGTCATCAATGAGCCTCCAACCTGGCTTCAAAGGTTGCACTGGGAACATAGACTTTCAGAGCTGGTGGTTGAAATTGCAGCTCTCTTGTCTTTGAGCTTCAGTGTGGCAGTACTTAAGGCGGTCATAACCTCCACCTGTGGGAAACATCCCAGGGCTTCTCAGTACTCGAAGGTACAAGACGAAAGAGCCAAGTCCTTGACCTGGTCTGTCTCTCACACTATTCTCCACCTTAGGGCCTCAGGTCCCTCCTGCTGCTGCTCCACCTTCCTTGGGGGCCTCTACACATGCTCGTTCGCTGCTGAGAATCCTCCTTCCTTCTCATTCCGATCTCAGTTCAAGGACTGAAGAGAATCCTCCACCAAGTCCTGACCAGCCCCAATCCTCTTTCATATTTATGCTTCCGATGATGGCAGTGTAGGATGTGGAAATCATCTTTTCTCCTTCACTAGTTGGGGAACTCCTACTTAAACTTCAACGTTTAGCTCAAATATTTCCTGCGCTGTACGGTCATCCGTAATTCCCCTGGCACTCTCTGTGGTCCCTACATTACTATCCTTATCTCTTCTGTGGCTGTTTTGAGCTGCCATGGAGTTGAGCTCCAACTCATGTGACTCCACACACCACACACGCCGCAGAACCAAACATAGCCTGGTGCTGTGCCATCCCATGCTTGGCTGCAGATCCTTCCATAAGATCCGTAGGATTTTCACTGCCTGATGGTAGGAAGTAGGTCATTCGGCTTTCTTCCTAGTCTGTCTTCATCTGCAATTGCCTGTGAAATCTATTCTGCTACACAAGCCTCCCCTGTTCCATGGCTGGTGGTAGATGAGGTGGACAGGCCTCAAATAGGGCCCAGATCTCCAGCATGGAAGGTAAGAATTCTGCCACTGAATCCACCCTCCCCCATGAAATGCACACAGAGGCCCAGCCATGTGCCCAAGGTCATCAGCATTAAATCAGTCTGGCCGTGCAAGTTCAATCCATCATCTGTGCCTCCGCCTCGCTTCCAACTGAGCAAACTCCTCCCTCGTGGTGATGGTGCAAAACGATTTCAAAAATCTATAACTGTTTCCATGGTCCTCTCCAACCTCCCATCGTGTACTGCATCCCCAAATGTGGCTGGTGGGACCGCCTACATGGGAATCATTTCGAGAGCTTGTTACCAAGGCAGATTCTTGAGCCTCATGCTCGGGTCTCTTTCTCAGTCGGCCCCCATCTTCATTGGTTGGGAAATACCCTGCTATCTTTCTTCTCCTACTTCCTTCCTTTTCATCCGGGCTCACGCCATTAGCTCAGGAGAACCTGTTTGATTTTATGGGCAGCATGTGGGTGCTGCTCTCACCACGAGTCCAGCTCCAGGACTGGGTCCCAGAGGGAACGGCAGCAGTGAATTGTTTGTGTGCACCTCACTCACCCTGGGCAATCAGTAAAGGGTTTTGGCTGAATGGGCTCTGTGATCCTAAGGCTACCCGAGGACAGCTTGCTGAGTGAAGGCTGGCTGCTAGCCTCTCAGCTGCCAATGTTCCCTTACTATCCAATATTGTTTGACACCCAGAGGCCCTTGGGTTTACAACAAACATGGAAAATGAAGTCAATGTACTTTTTCCTTCAAAAGCTTCTTCCCAGCTATCAATAAGAGCCGGTGATGAGCTGCATGTGTGAAGGGGTGGACTGGTGGAATCAAAGCCCTGGAGAAGTCTCCCTACTCTCAGTTTGTGGCCTTCCATCCAGCCCCGATCGCTCTGGTGGTTGTCGATGCTTCTCTTGCAATCTGGAACTTGCTAGCCTCCTCTGGAATTGGGGGTTTGGATCCTCCCTTTGTCTCTATGTCTTTGTCCCCACGAGTGCATTTGGCTTCCCTTTTCCCATTCCACATTGTGGCAAGCTGTCCCTTTCTCAGTGTGTTCCCTTTAAGACTATTAGATTCAAGGCGGGAACTTTGTACAGCCAGCTTGGACTCTTAACTGGAAAATGACGTAGATAATCAGGGCTAAGACCAAGAAGGTAGAGGAATACGCAGAGTCACTGTCCCAAAAAGAACTGGCCAAGGTTCAACCGCCTCAGAGAGTCGTTTTTAATCAGAAACCAATGATATTGAAGAAAGACATTGAAGCAGCACTAAAACCATTGTCAAAAATAAGGCTTTGAGAATTGACGAAATACCAATTGAGATGTTTCATGAAATGGATGAAATTCAGGAAGTGCGCATGCTTCTTTACAAAGAAATTTGAAAGACAGTTACCTGGCCAACCTACTAAAAATAGCTATATTTGTTCTCCAAGACAGAGTATCCAACACAATGCAGGAATTATTGAATAATCTCATCAATATCACATGCAAGTAAGATTTTTCCTGAAGACAAACTAAAAAAAGAAGATATAGCAGCACATTGACAAAGAGCACCCTAAAACCCGAGTCCGATTTAAAAGAAGATGTAAAACAAAGGATCTTATTGCAGAGGGTGGATCAATCTTGGTTATAAAAAAAAGATCAAAAAGCTGTTTACTTGTGCTCTAGTGAATATTCAAATGTACTCAACTGTGAGGATTGTAGAAAAGTGTGGAAAGATTGTGAAGAGTAGGAATACCAGAACACTGCCAGTTCCAATGGCCTCCTGTTGACCCTGGAGGTCATCATCTTGCCTGCTGACCTTTGGATGACTTTGTCTTTGCATCCAGATGCCTGTCAACTGACTTTCCAATCTTGGGTTCATCAATTCCTTTAGCTGCACCAGGCAGGATAAGCCTCTAGCCTGACATCTGACTGAAGGACTTGGAACTTGAACTTGTGTTTCTCTACAAGTGTGTGCACCATTTCCTTGACATAAATCTATCTATCTGTCCAGATCTAACTATCTAGATATAGATACAGATATAGATAGATATAAAGGTCGTTATTTCTGGTTCTCTAGAGAATCTAACGTAGGAAAATGAAGACTCATCAACAACCTGTGATATGCAGAGATATGCTAAAAGCAGAGAAAACTTGGGAGACTTATTCATGAGGACCAATGACTATAGTCTTCAGTATGGAGTATACCTCCACATCAAGAAAACAAGAATCTTCCCAATGTAGCCAATAAGAAACATCATGATATATGGAGAAAGAATTGAAGTTGTCAAAGATTTCATTTTTATTTTGATATACAATCAACACTCATGGAAACAACATAAATGAATCAAACAATATATTTCCTTGGGTAAACCCCTTACAAATAAACTCTTTAAAGTATTCAAAAGCAAAGTTGTCACTTTGAAGACAAAGGTGTAGCTGATACAATCCATGACATTTTCAATCACTTTTTGTTAGTCTGGCTTGAGTAAAGAAACAAATCCAGTGGCATTCATATGTGTGTAAGAGAGAGTTTTAGATCAAAGAGTAGTTGTACATTAATAAAATATCCTAGCCCAGTCCAGATAAAGTTCATAAGTTTGATATTAGCCCGTATGCCCAATACCAATCTATAAATTCCCCTTCAGACTCACACAGCACATGCAATGATGCCAAATGCA
>NW_022111369.1:67034497-67039619 GCF_000313985.2 Echinops telfairi | reverse complement strand
CCCCACCCCCCACCCCCCGCTTCAATGGGGTCATTCTCCTAGAAGACAGACATCACCTTCAAAAACATCCACTGAAATTTTTACTGATTGCTTTTCTTTGGGGTCCAGAAATTTAAACAAAGTCCCAGGAAGCCCTGAAAAGAGAGCCTCACACAACACCTTATGGCAGGAAGCTCAGGTTTTTATTACCAGAATTTTTTCATGCCATCAAAAAATGTTTGAAGACTACCACCACTCCTCACCCCCATCCCATAGGGTGACTTGAGCAGCTATAGAGGGAGACTATATAGTATGATAATATATATTATGATAAAATGAATTCAGTTTCTCTTCTGAACTGAATGCATATTTTAATAGATCCATAATATCTGCACACAGTCTAAAAATAGCATACCCATCTGGGAGAGGTGAGCTCTTTAATCAGTTTGCAGACACCATGGAGCTTAGAGGAATTCTGGGTTGGGGCTCGTGTCAGGAAATGGTTGCTGAGGGCGCCACGCCTAGAGAAGGTAGAGAATGGAGGGGATTTGCCTGGACCAGAAAGGATTCAGAGATGGCAGGGTGCCCCCAAATTCTCTCCTATGTGGAAGACTCCGAAAATGTTTCTATAATCCAAATGAGAGGTGAAGTCAGATCTCTATTATGGTAGGCTAGAAGGACAAATCAAAGATAAATAGTGCTGAATTGGTATATAGAATAACTCATGTTCTTATGTAGTATTCTTTTTGGGAAATTAAAATATTTCCTGGTGTTTTTTTGTTTTTTTTTAAAGATGCACAAGGAAATCAACCACTCTGGGAGTAAATCAGGGATTCTGATCTCTTTGGGAGTAGGCATATATATATAATCGGACCAAACTAGGTTTTAGGCTATGTTGTTAAAGTATCATTGAATCCATTCCAACTCATAGTGATCCTATGTACAGCAGTCCTGCCACATGCCCACAATTGTTATTACGTGTTGTATTAGTCTGGGTACATTAGAGAAACAAATCCACAGAAACCCATGTATAAGAGAGAATTTTATATAAAAGTTAAGTGCACATCAAGAAAACATCCCAACCCAGTGCTGCCAAACCCACAAGTCCAACATTAGCCCATATATCCAACACCAATCCACAAAGTCCTCCTCTATCTCACAAAACAAACACTGACACCAATTGCAGGAGTAAAACCGAATCAATGAATGTGTAAGCATCTCAGCACTGTCAGGGGTCTCCACATGGCTGTTCCAGCATCCAGGGCTGCATCGGGGTAGGTTCATGTGGCTTCTCCTTGGGGATGTCTTGCAGGAAGTGAGCCTTTCCAGCTGAAGCAGGGAACTAGGTAAGGCAGCTGCACACTGGTCCGACCATCAGAAAGCAAGAGACTAGAGAACTAGAGAGGTGAGGCTCACCGAGCCTTTTCTCTCTGCCCTTCAATTAACCCCACATGTGTTTATCAGCCAGGTTGGCACAATAAACTAACATCATGTGTGAACCTGATGTTGCAGCCACTGTGTCTATCCATCTCCTTGAGAGTCTCTTTCTTTACCCTTCTACTTTACTAAGCATGATGTCTTTTTCCAAGGACTGGTCTCTCCTGATAATATGTCCATACTATGTGAGTCAAAGTTTCACCATCCTTACTTCTAAGAAACATTCTGAATGTATGCCTTTCAAGACAGGGTTGTTTGTTCTTCACATCTTAAGTAGATGGTGGCAGACAATCGGCCATCACAATGAACGTTGGTAGGGTGTGTGTGTAATTTCCTCTGTTCTAGCTTTATCATTGTTGATGTAGTGTTTTTCATAATTTTAAGCTATAAAGAGCAATCTACTGCCTTTTTCATCATCCACAAGGGCCCCTTAGACCAACTGTATAGACAGGTTAGGCCCTGTCTGAGTTTGCTAGTGCTGCTGTTACAGAAATATCACAAGTAGGTATTTTTAAAGAATGGAAATTTATTTTCTCACAGTTCTGGAGGTCGAGTTAAATCAAGGTGTTGGTCATATCCATTCCTCCTTGTTGGTAACCCTAGGCATTGCTTGCTTCCTACTTTCCTTCAGCTTGGCTTTCACCACTGTGATAGGTTTTTGTGCCAACATGCCCGCTGCCACCACCCCACCCCACCCCCGACCCCCTGTAGGAACATGTGGGAGGAATTTAGCCTGTCAATCAGGGCGCAACTGAGATAAATGAATCTCTAAGACTGGCCTCTTCCTCTTTCTCCCTGGAGGCAAGCCACACACACTCTCTCTGCTTCACCTTCCTATTGACAAGCCAATTCAAGCCACGCTGATGACAGCCAGAGCCCTGGAGATGTGTCCTCTGCTGTTGGATCTACAAGACTTTGCACCGACCCACCAGTGACCTTCCTGCATTCTGCATTATTGCATGTGGTTGCATGAGTCTAAAGAGGGATTCATGGACTAGTGTTGGACTTATGGAGTAGTATTGGACTTATGGATTTTATCTGGACTGGGCTGAGATGTTTGCTTGATATATAATTACTCCTTGATCTAAAGCTCTCTCTTATACATATATGAGTGTCCCTGGATTTGTTTCTCTAGTCAAACTGGTCTAACAACATAATATTTGTTGTGTCTGTGGGTGCATGCCTTTGTGTCTAAAAATCCAAATCCAAATGACTTCCCATTGAGTCAGTTCCAGCTCATGGCAACCGCATGTGTTTCATAATAGAGCTGTACTCCAAAGATTGTTCAATGGCTGTGGTGCAGTAGTTACACCTTGGGCTGCGATCCACATGGCTGGCAGTGCAAAACCACCCGCGGCCCTGCAGGACAAAGACCGGGCTTCTAATCCTGTAAAAGGTTACAGTCTTAGAAACCCACAGGGACTCTCCATGAGTCAGCCTTGATTCAGTGACATTGAGTGACCTTTAACAAATAGACTGCCAAGTCTTTCTTCTGAGCTACCCTTGGCTGAAAGTACATGTGCAATTGTTTGATTAGTAGCCATTTGTACCTCTCAGAGATTCTGGTCTTTGTATCTAATCGGCTCCTTTAAAATTCCAAAGTGATTAGCTTCAGGATGCGCCCTACACAGATGTTCAGGTATAGGTTTTCAGATTCCAGCACATACTGGGGGGTGGGGGGCGCACAATTCAATCCCTAACAGTCCCAAAGACCTATAACTTCTGGTTCTACATGAAAGCCATTGTGTCTAGAAGGTCAGAGTCTCAGAGTTCGGAGCTCCAAAGTTGCAGTGTAGCAACATGGCCTATGTTACCTGTGGTACCCATCAATGGTGAATGGTAGATTATACACCATGGTCGGCTTATGGTTAACTAGGGCCATGTAACCAGTTCTGGCCAATAATTTTGAGCAGATGGCATAGTGCCATTCCCAGGCCAGAACATTTGGTTGCCACTTTGAGACCTTCCAAGACTTTCCTCCTTGCTGGCATCTTGACCATGGCATTGGGGGCAGCAGGGGGTAAGGGGTGGCTGCTGTTCCATCAGCCTGGATCCCTGAGGTTGGTGATGAGGGGAATCTCCTATGGAACTTTGACAACTAGGCAGCATGACAGAGATAAACCTCCACTGATTGATTAAAAGCTGCTTCAAGTATGAAGTTGCTTGTTATGGAAGCGCCAGGTTAACCTATCCTGACCAGAGAGGTAGCATTCACAGTGCCATGTTGCTTGCTTCAATCTCATCAGTAAAATTACACTGAGAAGTCCAAGCAGTGATTTGATTTTTCTTCATCATTTCTTTGTGGTCGCACTAGACCAGATGCTCACTCGAGTACCCCCATCTCGCCCCCTCTAACACACCTATGCCTGAACTGGGATTGAATTGGGAATGGGGATCTGAGGGAAAGGCAATCTTTTCAAATGGCCGTGCTGTTGGCATACCTCTGTCCAGGCTCCTTCCAGAACAAAACCTTTGGAGCTGTCCCTTCAGAATGAGCTGTGTGGGCAAAGTACAGGCAGGTAGGCCCTTCTTGAAGCTCTGAACACACAGGACTCTAGCCTTTTTGATTGCCAGTCTAGTTCTTGTCACAAAGACACCCTGTAGTATGTGTGTGTGCGTGCCTGATTTTAAATGGCATTTTGAATCGTGGCCAATTTGAATCATTTCCATCCCACAGCCCAGTCCTCGCTAGGACTCTGGAATACACTTGGGCTTGTGTTTGGACAGTTGCGATGATGTATTCACAAACCTAGTGTTTAGCTGCACACTTTAATGACAGGCAAGGAGTAATTGGGTAGTTTGGCACATGTCAGGTTCTAAATGTAGAGATGAAGGTTTTAATGGTAACAGAGGTGGAAATAGATTTGTCCTGAACTTGGCAGCAATGTCACTCCGTCAAGGTCTGCCAGCCTGGTGCCTGGCTATTTCCAGACCCAGGTCTGTTCTGAAAAGGAAAAGAACTTTGGAGGCATCAATATAATTGGATCCTCTTTTACACACACCAGTGTTCTCAGAGCCATGAACCTTTGGGGGAAGGTATTTTGAAAAGTGCAAGCATCATTGTTTCCCCATGGCCGTTTCCCTTCCCTTCCCTTGATCGACACCTCGTTACTAAGCATCATATTATTAGCACAACTGCTTTCAGCAGCAACATAAAAGCAAGGATGCTCAGTAATCAAAAACCAATGTCTTAACCGGGCGTTTAATCAGGGATCTTGGAGGATGTGAATGAGCATGTTTGGCTGGAGGGGCGGAGAGCAGCTTCCTCCCGTGGCACTTGATCCACCGGGATGAGGCGATCCTAGGAAGCAGGAGGTGCAGGAGAAAAGACTGGGAGCTGAGCAGTCTTGGGGCTGTCTGTCAGGGTGAGTCTCACCGGAATCACAGAGGTATGTAGGGATGGCCGGTAGGGTGCGCTGCCTGGGTGCTCTTTGGACAGGGACACCAATGAACAGTTGTTATTGACCATCTCGGCTTCTGCGGTCAGCTGCAGGAGATTATTCAACATTTCAAAGTGAATTACCATAGGCGCTTTTCCCCACAGCTATCCCACAGGTGGGAATACATGCACTCCTGCAAAATCAGCTGTGAGGTGCCACTGTCAAACATCTCCACACGGGCAAGCCAGCATTTCTGAGGTCAGATTGCAAGGAAGATAATAAGGGAAAGATGAATTCCTCTTTCATCTTAAAGATGTGTGTGTGTG
>NW_022111369.1:67021214-67034049 GCF_000313985.2 Echinops telfairi | reverse complement strand
CTTATTTTTTGGGAAACAGGGTAGCTGCATGGCCTCAGGTAAGTAGCCTAGCCTCAGGGTTCCTAGCTATACAATGAAATAAACATTTGACCTGCCTTAGAGTGCTATTTAAAACACACAAATGCCACAGAGTCAATTCTGCAAAATTGCATCTCATAGCAAACCTGGAGGCCAGAGTAGAATTACCCTTCATGGCTTCTAAGGTCGCGATCTCTACGGAAGCAAACTGCCACATCTTTCTCCAGCAGGGCAGCTTGCGGATTTGAACCATTGACCTTTCGGTTAGCAGCGTAGCCCTTTAACCATAGCCTAGCCTTTTTTCCTCCAGGTGTGATTAAGAAGATTGAATTGGGTTGTTATGTGGAACAAAGCATTGATCTGGCACCACATGCTGAACTTGGAGTTCAAGTTCAATGAACGTCCAACGGTGGTATCTCAGAAACTGCGGTAATCAGGTGTTATTGTTGCTGTGATTAGTTGCCATAGAACCGACTCCAGCCCATGACAACCTGAAGCCGAACCAAGGAAGCAGTGTGCAGTCCTGGCCCATCTTCAGCACTCTTGGGGGGGCTCAGCCACTGTTTCAGCAACTGTGCAGTGCCTTTCGAATCAGAGGGCTCAGCTTCAACACTACATTAGACCATATTCTGCTGAGATTTATAGGGGCTTCACTGGCTGACTGGGGAGATAGAGTTGGTTAGGTCTTTCTGGAAGCACTACTAACACCTGTCCGCCATGTTTGATCAGGTTGATATATCAACTGCACCGCTTCTGGTGCAGGAGCTAGAAGTACCCACAGCAGCGGACCGCCCACTGCAGTAGGATAAACTGACAATCAATGGTGGGGTCAAGTTGAAGAACTGTTTTTGAGACCTGGAAAATACCCCTTGACAAGGATTTTATTCTGGGGTTTCCAATTACTGAATAGCTTTTCTGTAGTCCTGTTCCATCTTTAACCTTCAAAGATCCTTCTGAGGATCCATATTCCGGTGGAAGGTTGGTGTGAGGAGAATGGGATGGAAACAGAGCTACTTCCTTTCCACTGGGTGTCTCCGTGGCTGCAGAGGACACGCTGGGCCTACCTGAGCTGAAGTTAGTCTCAGGAGGTAATCAATTAACTGGCTCACTTTCTGACTCCACAGGTGTCATAGACTGGACTTTTTCAAAACTTTGTTATTCTTATTAGTTTTGTTTTTTAATGTTTTTCTGTATATGAAATCCAGGGTGGATAAATCTATAAAAGGAGTAAGTGGATTTATAGTATTAATGGTTCCAGGGGATGTTGGGAAGAATGGGGAGCTAATCAGGATGAATTCAAGATAGAAGAAAATGTTCTAAAACTGACTGAGGAGATGGTTGTACAACTCTTCTTGATGTGATGGAACTACTAAATTGTATTATATATGAATTATATGCCAATACAAAGAGAAAAAAGAAAAAGAAACCCAATTGTGTGGGGGTTGAATAGTGTCCCCACAAATTCCACCTTCCCCAAACCTCAGAATGTGACTTTATTTAAAACGTAAGTTTAATATATAACTGTGTTGGAACTAAAAAAAATAAAAATAGACAACACTGGTTTGAAAACCATTCAAAAAGAAAACATGACTATCCCACCCTCCCCAAGAATGTTCAAAACACTTTTAAGGAATCACAGTGTCTAATCCCACAGGGAGTAGCTGCTCCTGAAGCCTGTATTTTTTTTTTTTTCCATACTGCGCAGAGAACAAAGGCACATGAAGTGGCGTCTCTGGTCTCATCAGGGGTCGTACCAAGAGGCTTCTCCTATCTTTCTCTGGCCTCGGAGGTTCTAGTCACACACACACACACACACACACACAGTTTTTCGTTCTCACAATTGGGTCTGTCATCTGTCTTATGCAAAGCACTGAACAATAAGATGGAGGTTTTAAAGTTCACACTGACCTTTTTTTGGTGTCTGGGACAATACAATCCCTTCAAGGTGAAATGGAAAATAGATTAAACTACCTGCCTGGCTTGCTTTATAGGGAGTTGCTACCTTCTCATTTTCAGTGCCCTGAAATCTTTGATCTGGCTCTCCTTTGGTAAACTCCCCTGAGCACTGTGATAGACAAGGAGGGGTTATGTCTGCCTTGGTACGGAGTTTTCTTCTCCTACTGCAAGTCAAGCATTTTCTGTGTAAAGACATTCTCCCATTTTCCTCTAGTTCACATAATAGAAGTTCATGGTCATTAGCGATTAATAATTAAAACCAGAAAAAAACAGGCCTGGAAAGAATACAAATTATGAACATTTATTTTGGAAGGAGACTGTTCTAGGCCTGGAGAATTTCAATGTCAATGGGTCCTGGTCTTGCTTTATTTGTGTTGTTTTTCATTTGCTCTTACTCCAGGTTAATGGGCCTCTGAATACCAGCCATCTAATCCTTCCTTTGAAATGGCATTTTGTGCTTTCTTCCAAAAAAAACTCTCCACAGGATAAAAAGGATCTTCTCAAGGAACTGCCTGCCTAGCAGACATTTTTTTGGCTATGATAACAAATAGAAAAATACTACATAAACATAAGTCTTTGCATTACTGTGCTTTGAAAAATAAAAGAGAAACTCATATTTATTTAACAGCCCCACCTCAGTGGGAAAAACTTCAGAGTGCCCCCAAAAGTAAGATTGTAGCTGTGGGAGGGAGAGGAGTCATCCCACAAGTATCATTTCTGCCCCCTCTTCTTGCTTGAACGCTCCCAATAAACTCACCAGTAACTTTGGTCTTCCTCAACTTGAATGAGATTTCTCTGCATGCACTGCCAGAGCGTGTGTGGACTTCTCCAAGGTTGAGCTGAGAATCTGTCTTTAGAATGTCACCTTTCGTTTTCGTCCTGAGACATCACTGGACCACAGCACAGGTACGACGAACGAACCATCTCTGTACGCAAATAACACGCATGCTGGACGGGCTCTCTTTGCAAGCTGCATAAAACCCTCATATGTTTGCTTCCTTTGCTTTGTATGCACGTTATATGTGTGCGCACATATCTGTCGACATGCTATGTGGGAAAATATAATACTTATGATTTTGTTAGTAATAATTCATTTTGGGTTTAATTAAAAAAAAATCTCCCAGATTTTACAACGATATCCATTGCCTGTGTTTGAGCTAAAGTCCTGGGTGGTACAAATGGTTAACATGCTTAGCTGTAAACTGCAAGTTGGAAGTTAAGGCCCCCCACTCCTGGGACCCCTCTATAGGAAGACGTGGAGATGTACTTACAAAAATCAGCCCTTGAAGACTCCTGGAGTGTGGCCCTACCCTTAAATACACGTGGTCACCATGAGTCATAATCAACTTGATGTAATTTTTTTCTTAATTGATCTATAAACCCAGGAAACAACTAAATACATGCATGTATGAATTAACTTAATGCTCAGGACAATCCTATGAGGTTGATACTCTTCACAGAGGAGAAAGCCACAACACAGAGAAGTTAGGTCATCAAGGCCCTATGTGGCAGAGCCAGAATCCCAATCCTTACACTGATTCCAAAGCCCAGGCGCATAACCACTGTGATCAACCTGCCTCATGAGCTGGCACCTACTAGAGTGCGGTGGCTCTCACATAGTGAATTCCTCCCAAGTACTTGTTGAGTGAGTTAAAAGGCAAACAGAAACTCCCATCCTTGTAACATACCTGTACAGTAGTAACTTGCATGTCGCTGTGATAATGGGAGATACGCCACCAAGGCCACGGATGGTGCAATCCATTTTAGCCAAGCTTCCAGATCACAAAAAATCAAGCAGAAACAGCTGGAGATATGATTCCAAAATTAGTCAATGAAAACCGTGCAGATCGTAGACTATTGCTGAAACTGTAATTCATTTATTTTAAAAGGATCTTCAGTAAAGGCTAATTGCTGAAGAAGGAGATAGTGTTTCCGTGGAGGATCCATGAAAATAAGGGCAAATCCACTGAGACTGAGTGGCAGAATGTTGTCACAATGGACCCAAACCTATCCACAACCACGAAGACGGGGCAGCACGGGGAAATGTTAAGGAAATTGCTTACCAACAACTAGAGAGCATTTCTAACAGGATGTTCAGGTACCCTGTATGCTGGCTTCTGCAAGGAATAACTCCTGAATCTAAGTGTCTCCCCAAAGCAAAAATGTATTTCTCACTCCTCAGTAGAAGTGGGAAGAGGTCTGTCCTCTGTGGACATTCAAGATATTAAGCTTTATCCACACCACCCTGCCTTCACCTTCCTCCTTGCTGGCCACCCAGAGAGCTGTCACCCTGGGGGAGGGGCTGGGGGGAATTAAAGAAAAAAAATCAAGGTTCAAGTTGCAATATTAAGACTCTATGAGAAAAGTATTGCATGATGCAGGAAGCATCAAAAGAAGATGGAAAGAATACAGAGAGTCACTGTACCAAAAAGAACTAGTTGGCATTCAACCATCTCAAGATGGAGCATATGAACAAAAAACAATGGTGCTGAAGAAAGAAGTTCAAGTACACTGAAAGCATTAGACAAAAACAAGGGTCCAGGATTTGACAGAATATCAATTGAAATGTTTCAACAAGCTGATGAAACGTGGAAGCACTGAACTTGTTTATGGCAATACGTTTGGAAGATATCTACTTGGCCAACTGACGGGAAAATATCCATATTTGTATCCTTCCAAAGAAAGGTGACCCAACAGAATGCTCTAGCTATAGAACAATCTCATTGACATCACAGGCAAGTAAATTTTTGGTGAAGATCATCCAACAATGGCTGCAGCAGTACATTGACAAGGACCTGCTAGAGGTTCAGGCCAGATTCAGAAGCGGAAGTGGAACAATATGTATTATTGCTGACATCAGATGGATCTTGGCTAACAGTAAAGAATACCAGAATCCTTTGTACTTGTGTTTTATCGACTAAGCCAAGGCATTTGACTATGTGGATCATAACAAACTCTGCATAGCCTTGAGAAGAATGGGGATTTCAGAATACTTAATTGACCTCGTGCAGAGCCTGAACATGGATTAACAGTCAGTTGTATGAACAGAACAAGGGAATGTTTCATGGTTTAAATTCAGAAAAGCTGTGCATAATGATTAGATCCTCTCACCATAAATACTCTATCTGTATGCTGAGAAAATCATGAGAGAAGCTGGATTATATGAAGAAGAATGTGACATCAGGATTGGAGGAAGGTTATTAACAAGCTGCAATATGCAGAAACAAATGTGCTTGCTAAAAGCGAGGAGGACTTACCGAGAGAAGCACTTACCGAGGAAGATCAAGAATTGCAGCCTTCACCATGGTTTACAACCCAATGTAAAGAAAATCAAAATCTTCACAACTGGACCAATAGGTAATATCATAGTAAGTGGAGAAAACACTGAAATTGTCAAGGATTGTGTCTGCCTTGACGTCACAATCAGTGCCCATGGAAGCAGCATGCAAGAGGTCAAGGGGTACATGGAGCTGGGTACATCTGCTGCACAAGACTTCTTTAAAATGTTGAAAAGCAAGACTGTTACTTTAAGGGCTAAGATGTGCCTGACCCAAGCCATGGTATTTTCAACTGCCTCAGATGCCTGTGAAAGTTGGACATTGAATAAGGAAAACCAAAGAAAAATGGACACATTTGAAATATGGTACTGGAGAAGGACACTGAAGGTACTGTGGACTGGCAAAAGAACAAGCAAGTCTGTTGTGGAAGCCCCAGGGAGCCAAATGCTCTTCCGAAGCAGGGATGGAGAGACTTCATTTCACATACTTTGGGCATGCTGTCAGGAGAGACCCTGGAGAAGGTCGTCATGCTTGGTAAAGTAGAGGGACAATGAAAAAGAGGAGGCCCTGGACAAGACGAATTGATAAGGTGGTCCCAAAAATGAGCTCAAGCAGAAGAACAATTGTGAGGGTGTGGGAACGTTAGTTGATGTCAACTTGAAGCGATGGAAGGGTGCAGGGATGATATCCAATCTGTAAATCAGGTCACAGCCTGGTGGTGCCTCCTTAGGGATATGCCTTCTCTTAAGGAGGACCTTGGGAACCTCTCCCCGGCCCCCCACCCCACCCCCCCCCCCCGCCACTTTGCCTTCCTCCTTGCTGGCCACCCAGAGAGCTGTCGGAACCCTGCAATGTTTTCACTGACTTTGGATCCATGCAGCTTTGCACCCTCCAGTCTGTGATCTCCCTGCATTCCGCTTCATGGCCTGTGACTGCAGGGTCTGTTGAGGAACTTCCGGCCTAGAACTGGACTGGGATTGGGATGTTTTCTTGATACATCATTACTCCTTGCTATAGCATTCGTCCTTACACATGTGTGAATGTCACTGGACTTGTTTCTCTGATCGACTCAGGCTAACACAGGGTAGTAGAGGACCAGGCATTGCATTCCTCGGTGATCCATGAGGTGAGGATTATGGTCTTGAGGCTGGTGTCCCTTGGCATCACGATCCAGGTGGCAGGTGACAAATGCAAGTACAGAGCATGGTTCTGAGTATTTGAGGGGTAGGCTTTGGAGGGATGTGCATTCATTGGCCAGAACTCAGTCTCAACACTTCCTATAACTACAGGGGAGGCTGGGAAATATAATTTAGATATGTCCCTGGGATGAGCATGAAATGAACTTAATGAACACATGGCTGTATTTTGATCTGTTAGGCCGGTTGACTAGAGAAACAAATCCAGTGACACTCATATATGTGAGAGAGATTTATATCAAGTAGTAATTATGCAGCAATAAAACATGCCAGCCCAGTCCAACTCAAGTCCATCAGTCCGATACTAGTCCATAAGTCCCTCTTCAGACTCACACAGCCACATGCAATGATGCAGAATGCAGGAACATCACCGGACAGTGGGTGCAAAGTCTTGTGGATCCAATAGCAGTGACAGCATCTCCAGGGCTCAAACAGGTCTCCATAGTGTCAACCAGAGATGAAGGCAGAGAGATCGGGTGGGTGGATGGAGGGCAGGACCCTCCTTATGAGGAGTTCACACCACATGGAGGCACTATTTGACTGTGACCTGATTTACGGGCTAGATTCTACCACTACAAGTTGACACAAAATGATGTAACTGCCACACTGCCACAGACCCATACCCTTCTTTTATTGATGGAAACCTGTAGATGTGTTCTATATTGCCTTGGCATGAACCTTCCCTCCTATGTGAATGGGAATTTCCTTCATTGGAGGCATTATCTTGAGTTTGATAACAAAGATGGGAGTTTTGCACATGTAGGTCCTGATGTCCCTTCGACACTAGAATGATTATACTGTAGGCCCTTTACTTTATAGTAATAATGGAAGGCCAGTCCCTAGATGAGGACATCATCTTCAAAGAGAGATCTTTGTCTTTTAATACTTTCTATAGGTCTTTGGCAGCAGATTTATCCGATGCAATATGTCACTTCCTCTCTGGACTGCTGCTTCCCTGGATATTTGTTGTGGACCCCCTAAAGAGAAACCCTTGACAACCTTACTCTTTGCTCCATTTGTCTTGATGCTGCTTACTTGTCCAGTGGCAAAGATTCTGGCTTTCCATCTGTGGAGGTGGCACCCTTAGTGAAGACTATGGTCTATGATCCTTCCTCAGGCAGCTCTTCCAAGCCCTCTTCACTGTCAGCAAGCCAGGTTGCCTCATCTACCTAACAGGTTGTTAAGACGTTTTCCTCTCATCTGGATGTCACCGTCTTCTTCACATGGTTCATATTTTAAATTATAGCCCATTAAACACAGGCTTCTGTTTACTCTCTAAAGTATCGGGGCTTTCATGTTTCTGATTTCTAATGAGAGCATTAATTATTCATAATAGAAATTTATCTCTCTTACTTCAGTCACTAATCTCTTGATGCAATTGGTGGTCTCAAGGCTCTGCCTTGAAAGCTTAATGAGTTTGGCATTAGTGTGTCATACTTACTACAGACTTCCTTGGCTTGGCACAAAGGGTTAAGCAATTGAACTTGAGGTGGTGCCAGACAGTGAGATACTACCAAACACGTCTGTGTGTGAAGGGACTCTTGCAGACATTATGACGGAAGTCATGACTAGCAACTTCCTGTTTTCATAACTGTGCACCAGGGTTTTCAATGTCACCATCAAGTTCCAAGATGAAACATAGTTTTACATTTTCATCTCTTCTTTTTAAAGCATGCTCCCGCCCCCGCTCCCACCCCTCAGCACCTTGTCTGGTTTCTGAATTGCCCGTGGAGTCAGTTCTCACTCCTGTTGACTCCTTGGGTTGTAAAATAGAACTGTATGTGCTCCATAGGGGTTCAAGGCTGTGACCTTTCAAGGGCTGATCACCACGTCTTTCTTCCCAGCAGTCTGGGTGGGTTCCGGCCCCCAACCTTTCAGTTAGTTGTTGAGCATGTAACCATTATTGCTACCGGGGAACTTTTTTACTTTGCCTTTTCTGGTGTGAAAAAATGCTTCCAAATTAATATGGGCCATAATAGTCAGCATTCATTGGGTGTTGACTGCATGCTGGGTTCTGTGTTAAATATTTTACACATACAATCTCACTTAGCTCTCTCAATAGCCCAAAGAGAGAGGTAATAACAAACAGGTAAGGCTCCCTTGCTGTAGACCAGCAGTTCTCAACTTGTGGGTTGCAGCCCCTTTGGAGGTCAAATGACCCTTTCACAGGGCTCACCCAATTCATAACAGTAGCAAAATTACAGTTATGAAGTAGCAACAAAAATAATTTTATGCTTGGGGTGTCCCCACAACATGAGGAACGGTATGAAAGGGTCACGGCATTAGGAGGGTTGAAACCACTGCCCTAGATACTCAGTCAACATCATTTCAATCCTCGGAGGCTCATACTCCATTTCATTGAAAGAAAGGCATGCTTATCTAAGGTCTCACTAACAAGTAATGGAGCCCTGATGGCGTAGTCTTTACGAGTTGGTCTGCTAACCAGCAGGTCAGCAGTTGAAAACCACCAGCCTCTTCCAAGGGAGAAAGTTGAGTCTTTCGACTCGCATAAACAGCCACCGCCTCAGCCACGCGCAGGGGCAGCTCTCCCCTGTGCTAAGCTCGCTATGGGTCGGCATTGACTTAGTGGCACTGGACTTGGACAGTTTGGCTTGGAAGAAGTCAAGAAGAAATAGCAAATGAAATGAACAATTTCTCCCTATTGTCTTAGACATACAGAGTCTGTGTAGACAAACGTTTATTGAATATAACTCTTATACATACATAAAAAGGAAAGGGTAAGTGAAAATTATCAGTGAAACTTCTTCCTATACAGAATATGACTTTTCTAAATGGCTTTTCTATTCAGGGCCATTAAAATCCATGTTTTCCATGCAAAAGTATCTTCTATGCCAGCAAGAGTCATGGTGCTGCAGTGTTTCTTAAAGAATGTTCCACGGTGGCCTCCAGGATCTTCTGTAAACCACAAACACCCATTCTGCAAGTTTGGATGCTGACACCATTGTAATCTTGCCATCCTGTTCTGTCTCTGTCTGTGAGCTCAGCAACATTCATGCCGATGTTGAATCGTGATGGAAATGTTTTCCAGTCAATACATCACTACACAATGGATGGAAGGAAGAAGGGATTTGGAATGGAAGACTAAGCCAAAAACGGAGGGAATCTTTGAAAAAGACCAGAGAAAGATTCCCGTCCCCAATAAAAAGAGTCTACCTTACAATCCTGCCACTGTCTTGTTTTTTACTCATTAGCTGGTTGGCATACCAAGGTGACCATTTTTCCCTGCCAGGGGAATGGGTTCTACTTGGTGTGCCACTGAGTGTGTGGTCCATTCTGGGCTTAAATGATCTGAGCTATCCCAACTGGGCCCAACATATGGCATCTTGGGGGAGGGGGCTACAGGGGGCATTTGGCTTAAGTCTCATGTCTACTTGTCTGTTGGTTTGTCATATTGTGATAGCAGGTGTGTTGATGTGATGCTAGAAGCTATGTCACTGGTATTCCAAACTCCAGCAGGGTCACTCAAAGTGCACTGGTTGCAGCAGAGTTTGTAGACTAAGAACAGATTACAAAGAAGGAATAGGCTGCCCACTTCAGAAGAATCAGCCACCGAAAACCATATGGATAGCAGAAAAACATGTGCACACGGATCTTTAATACACTGTCAATAATTTTATTTAGAAAACATTTTAGCTACCTCAAAATATTGAGATAACCCAGATCATCCTTGAATTCTGAAAGACCTTTTCCTTAGATTGAATTGTGTCCTCCAAAAATACAAGAGTAAATGGAAGATATTACTATAAAATCATAGAACCGTTTATTCAACATCTCTTGAACTCCATGCGTTCTTTGATTTACACTATGTCCTGGAGCATCCTCAAAAGACTCAAATCATGTGCCTTTAAATGTCCTTTGATTTTGAGAAATAAAACAAAATCTGAAGGGGCAAGGTCAGAATTGTCAGGTAGACAGGGAAAGGTTTCCCAAGAAAATCTCCATCTATTGACAAACACACATCACTGAGGTATCTACCAGCCCAGGCACTCCAGGGATTACTGGAAATATCTAAAAGCTAAAATCAATGAAGAATGACCTCCTTTCATTTGGTCTAGTACTCTCTTCAACTGTGAGAAAACAACTTCTTGTTCTTTGAAGAAGCAATCACTTGAAATTTTTAGAATAACATTGAATAATCAGAATAGCCTTGGTCCCAAACACAAATGTAAACTTCTGTCCATCTTCATGACACAGCTTTTAAGTGGCTACTGTTGAGTTAACATTACCAAGAAGGGTGAAACCAGTTGCCATCAACTTCGACTCCTGGTGACCCTGTGTGTGTCAGAGGAGAACTCTGTTCCACTGGGTGTCCTATGACTGATTCTTTTTTTCCTCCAGAAGCAGCTCACCAGACATTCAGAGAGGCCTCCTAGTGGGCTCAGCCCTCTAACCTTTCACTTAGCAGTTGAACATAGTAGCCGTTTATATGAAGAATGGAAATGCTCTATGGGCCTCCAGGAAGAAGGCATTGCCTCCCACTTTGGAGCAGCCACTGCGAACAAAAGGAAGCAGATCTGTAAGTGTGAATTTGCTCCGCTGTTATCAGCAGCCTGCTGGAGACGTGTGCTCTCTGTTAGGACACAGGCAACATCAGAAGAAATGGAAGAAACACGGTCTCTGGACCAAAGAGGATTGGTCAACATCCAACCATTTCTGGAGGCAACATCTGATGAACCAGTGGTACTGAAGAAGGAAGACCAAGCTGCACTGAAGTCTTTGGTTAAGAAACAAACACCCAAGATCGTAGAAACTAGCAGAATACCAATTAGTTATGATGTTTCAACAGAGACGCAAGTGATCGCTCATCTAGGCCAACTAGAGACAGACGTTGTCGTTGTTGTTAGGTGACCCGGAGTTCATTCTGATCCATAGCGGCCCTATGCCCAACAGAAGAGAACATTACCAAGCCCCCCACTGTCCTCATAGTGGTTGTCCTTTGAACCTTGAGGGCCTTCCTCTTTTCCTCTGCCCCTCCACTTCGCCCTGTATAATGCCCTTCTCTAGGGACTGGTGTTCCTCACAGCATGTCTCCTAGCAAAGTCTTGCCATCCGTGCCTCTCTTCCATGGCAGATCTATTTGTTCTTTAGCAGCCCGTGGCATCTTCAATAGTCTTTCCCCAGCACCACAATTCACTACATCCATTCTTCTTTGGTCTTGCGTATCCGATGTCCAGCTTTCACATGTAGAGGAGGCAATTGAAAATTCCATGCCTAGGGTCAGCACACTTTAGTCCTCCAAATAGCATCCTTGCTTTTCAACACGTTAAAGAGGTCTTGTGCAGCAGATTTACCCAATGCACAGTCTTTCGATCTCTTCATTGCTGCTTCTGTGAGCATTGATTGTGAAGACGAGCAAGACAAAATCCTCCACAATTTCGGTATTTCTCCACTCATCATGATGTTACCTATTGGCCCAGTTATGAAGATTTTGATTTTCTTTTTACATTGAGTTGCAATCCATGCTGAAGGCTGCAATTCTTGATCTTCATCAGCAAGTGCTTCAAGTTCTCCTCACTTTCACAAGCAGGATTGGGCCATCTGCATATCATGAGTGGTTAATAAGCCTTCCTCCAGTTCTGATGCCACATTCTTCTTCATATAATACAGCTCCTCTGATTTTTTTTCTTAGCATACAAATTGAATAAGTACGGTGAAAGGATACAACTCTGATACACTACTTTCTGGATTTCAAACTATGCAGTATTCCCTTGTTCTGTTAGCACAACTGCCTCTTGAGACATATCTCACTGCCATTGAGTCAATGCTGACCCCTGTGGGTGTCTGAGACTGTAACTGTTTACAGGAGGAGGAAGCCCAGAATTTCTCTGGAGGAGCTGCTGGTGGTTTGGAACTGTCGACTATGTGTATCACAGTCCAATACTTAACCACTACACCACCAGGGCTCCATTATGAGACATACAGTGGAAAGAAAAAGAAAATCTAGTTTAAGAGTTGGGAACTAGTCAGAACTAATTTCACATGCAAGGAGAGTGGCTTGAAGGAACAAGAGATGCCTTGCTATCCAGATAGGGGACTAAAATCCCTTGCAAAAGATACCGTGTGAACAAAGTCATGCATAAGTGGTAACATGCCTATGCAATCATGAGGTGTCGATCAGGTGTAAGACATCATCAGAACAAAAACTCTTACCACAGTGAATGATAGGGGGAGTGCGGAGTGGAGACTAAAAGCCCATGAGTAGGCCACTGGAGATCCCCTTGCAGAGGGGTCTCGGGGAGGAGATGAGCCCCTAGTCAGGGTGCGATGTAACAACTATGAGAAATACAACTTTCCTCTAGTTCCTAAATGTTTCCTCCCATCTCCCACTATCATGACACGAATTCTACCTTGCTAGTCAGGCTAGAC
>NW_022111369.1:67001390-67020422 GCF_000313985.2 Echinops telfairi | reverse complement strand
ATCTAAAGAGAACAGGCTAACGGGTGCACAGAGTAGGAACAACAGGAGATGAACTGGGTAAGGCAGTTGAAGTCAACACTGGAGAGTGTTGTGTGCCGCTGCCTCTTAATAACCCTGCCTGCACAGCAGAATCACTGGGGAGCCTTGAAAACGTGCAAATGCTCGCACCCTCGCTCAAATCAATGCATTCTGAATCTCAGGAGATGGGATTCTGATGTGCAGTCAGGGTTTGCAGTCGCTGCTGCTTATTTTCTAAATATGACTTACCTTACAGCCAGGTAAACCTGGGTCTACTCCTGAAAGAAGAGGCTTCTTCGCAACATTTTGGCAACATGTCTAAGGGCCACGCTGAGTTTTCCTATACTGCTGGAGCACCAATATGACACGTGGAAGGCTTTAAAAACCAGGGATTGATTTTCTCACACTTCTGGGGGCTGGAAGTCCAAGTCAGAGATTTGTCCTTTCTCATTGGTAGCCCAGCATGCCTTGTGCCCTTGGAGATGCTCAGAGGGCATCAGTCTTCCCCACTGTGTGCTTGACCCTTTTGATAACGTAGAGGCGCTGAGGTTGACCGTCCACCGTACACTGATGACAGTCTCATTCACATAACCCCAAATCCTCTGTTTCCCAATCAGGGCTCATGTACAGGTTTAGGGATCAGGAAAACTTCAACACACATTTAAGGGGCACATTGTCATCCATAACAAAATTATAGAGAAAGTAGTTCTGAGCAATTGATTGGAAAGAGACCCCTAGGTGACTGTAATATATTATACCCCAAATCCTCACCCACACTAACTCTGATGTCAATGGTGGACAAACAATATGTGATAGAATACATCAAGGCATCTAATCAATTAAGTGGGTCTCACACTGCCCAGGTAGTGTAGTGGTTATGAGTTGGGCTGGGATTGGCAGTTCAAAACCACCAGCAACTCCGTGGGAGAAAGACTTTCTACTCCCATAAATAATTATAGTCTTGGAAACCCACAGTGGGTCGCTATGAGTCAGCATTCACTCGATGGCAGTGAGGATGCTGGGTGACATCGACTGGTAAGATCCACAGGACTGATGGGGTGTTTCTCTTTTCATTGCAACCATTGGGCACCATTTGGGAGCAGAAGCACTGACCTGTGTCGTGAAGAGCAGAATTCCTGCTCAGTCATAACCTTGGCAGTCACCCCTGTGACTTTGGTTTTTGCCCAATCAGTGACCATCTCTTGGGACTGTAAACATTGGCCTTCATCCTGAGAGAAATCAATATCACCATATTAGCATCCAATTTCATGTATTGACCATGCAGATCTGCAGGTCTTAGGTGAATCCGAGATGACGTCAGCATTGGAGCAGGCTGCCTCGGAGCTGAGAGGCCTTTGTGTTTCCCGGGATTCTTGGCTTCACGATTTGAATCGCCATTATCTCTTTGGAGTGCATCTGCATGCAAAACTTTTTTTGGCAGAACCATTATTGAAACAAACAGACAAGGAACAAAGAAAGCTTTTTCAGGGCTCAAAATGAACTTCCTCAAATTCAATAGCATGCATTCTCTGAATGCTTTACAGTTTGAAAAATTTAACTCTTTGGTTGAGATTGTGTTTTGAATGGGACTTCCTTTAATCTTTCCCTACATCTGAGGAATCATGAAAACTTGGAATAGCTTTTCTACATGCATCCACCCACCCCCACACTCAGTCTTTATCCCCAGTTCTCAACTCAAGTGTCAAGACATTTTGGATAAAATACAAATATTTCAAAAATTGTCACCAGCCAGGTCGGCTCACCACACACAGGCAGAATGGCTGACTTATTTCTCTGTGGAAGTGAGTGATGTCTTGACTAGAACGACGTCTACACAATTCCCAGACAACTAGGCTCTTCCGTCCACTCTGTCAGGTATTGTGTAGACAAGATTTCTAGGAATGATGGATGGGAGTGATCTGGTTGTTTGGGCCAAATGGTCACAGGTGTAGACAAAGATTTGCTCTCTGTTTCATAACTGATTAAGGCATTGTGGGAGGTGATAAAGTAGCTCAACTCTACCTCACTCCCTTATGAGAATGATTGGGGGAAATATGAAGAACAACTAAAAATAACTGACAGGCCCCCAGCTTCACTACAGGAGTCCCATGGGAGCATGCCAGAGAAGACGTCTCACTCAGCCGCTCCTTGGTTCTGAGATCCTGCAAGCAGATCAGGATTGTCTCAGTGGGAAGGATGAGTTCACATCTGTAACAGTCAGGAGTTCTACGGGACATGGGACCAAGGTGCAAAAGAGAGCTCAGGGATGGCTTCTGGAAAGGCAGACCGGTCTGTTTTTGACCATTTGCTCTGTTCTGACAGTGGGCATTTGCTTACACTCTTAAGCCAAGCTCACTTTGTCCTCCACATCCCCTCCTTGACACATAGTTAGGAATTTTGTATTTCAAAGCATTTTAATATAAGTACTCTCCCTCTCTCTCAACAAAAAGGATGTTGTTGTTGTTGGTAAGTGCCTTCAAGTTCAATTCTGACTCATGTTGCTGTTAGGTGCTGTAGAGTCTGGTCCAACTCATAGCGACCCTACAGCTATGTACAACAGAACAAAATACCACCCAGCCTTGTGCTTGGTCGTTCTAATTCATAGAATGGATTAAAGGGCCTTGCCTCTCACCTGCCAGTTTGCTGTATCATAGTGGCTTGTGTGTGGCCGTGATGCTGGGAGCCATGCCAACGGCATTTCAAACAGCAGCAGAAACATGCATGGTGGATAGGTTTCAACAGAGCTTCCGAACCAAAAACTATTAGAAAGAAAGGCCTGAGGATGCACATCTGAAAATTCACCAATGAAAACTTTTGGGCATCACAATGGAACAGTGCCTGACCCACTTCCTTTGGACATGCCACCAGGAGGGAGCAACAGCTAAGGAAGGCAGTATGTTTGGGGAAGTGGAGGGCTAACCAGAGTGACAGAGCCCCCTAGTGAGAAGGAGTAACACCATAGCCCTAGGGATGGACTTAAACAGACCAGGGATCATGAGGAGGATGAAGGATCAGGCAATGCCATTGTGTAGAAGATCACCATGAGTCAGAGGCAACTCTAAGGCCCTACCTACCTACCTCCCTCCCTGCCTACCTACCAACCAATCTGTCTACCTACCCTCATTATAGAAACAATCCAAAGGGAAAAGAAGCCCATGGTCATCAACTAAAGACAATCGATAGTTATAATCTAGCCTACTTGGTTTTGGTCTTTAATGTGTATGTACATGTGTATGGGTGTGAATGTGTCTGTGTGTGTGTACTCCAGTTTTAAAAAGACACAGAAAACATGGTTCATGCTCAAATTAAAGGCCACAGTGGACATTCAACTTGCAATTAAGGCCAAGGACTGCCAGAGACCTGCTTGAGCCATATGACGCTTGCTAAAGAGCCCGTTATATTTCTAATTTACAGTTTGGCGACCCCAGGCCACTCCGTGATAAGCTCAGCTTGTTGATTTGCCTTTGGGGGATGCCAGGTGGATTGTGGTCAGCCGATCTTACTTCAACAGCTTCAGCACGTTGAACACACCCACCAAACCAGCCTGAGGCCCTCCCTCCCCCTGCCCCCGGCAACATGCAAGTCACACCATGAGCGCCCACAACGAAGAGTGGTCACCACAACTGGTGACAAAGAAGCGAAGCGTGTAGGGCCAAGAGTTAAAGAGGAAGAACACAAGGGAGGGTCCAAGAGATACAGTCAAGGGGACAGCAGGTCAGTCTGGCCACCTTCTCTGTGACAAGTTTGCTCCAAGCAAGCGAGGTTTATTTTTTTGTTGGTTTTGTGTGTGGGTGGGTGGGTGGGCCTTTTAATTAGACAGCCTACATTGCTTCTAAGGATGACCTCAGTCCATTGGCTGCATTTTGACATTTTTCCCCTCTCGGGGAGCTGTCAGCTTCCTAGGCAATAACCTCTTGTAGGAGAGGGTAGTGGCGACTACAAAATTAAAAGCGAGAAATAACAGAGTGCCCACAGCCAAACCTCTCTCTATCCTGGCGTGGGCTATGGAGGACCATGTGTGTTGACGTCCTCCCTCCAGCTGGGGCCCAGAAGAGGCATCCGCAATCATCACATCTGAAGGTCTCAAGTGGCTGCGCTGCTTTGTGACAAAGGCAGGGAACTGGATGGAGCCCTCAGTGGAGGAGGAAGAACCTGGCTGACCTGGAGTTTGCTAGGCACGGGTCTAGGCTCTCATTGGAAGAATGGTCCTGGATGACCCAGGTGGGGCCCTTTGTTTTCTTCCCCTGTGTTGGCTCATGAGCTTTCACGTGACAGGTTCATTTCTGTTCTGAAGCTAATGCTTTTCTTCCTCCAAAGAACCAGGGCTCCTTATCAAACTAGGGGAACTGACACCATGGGACTGGTGTGAGAGACTCCCGAAAATTCCATCGGAAGATGATCTGTGTTCTGAGATTCCCAAAGGAGCTGGGGAGTGGGGCTTGGGGAGTTGGTGCTCATCCCACTGTGAGCAGAGAATTGCATTCTAGCAAGTTCTGGAGTGTAAGGAACACCGTCCTTCATGTTTCCTGAAACAAGCGTCAGGAATACATCTTAAAACAGGCCAGACCACACGCAGGATGATAGAGGTCCAGGTAGAAGCAGCGGTTCCCCACATGCTCCTTCCTGATCACCAGAATCAATCACAGACACTTACAGCAGGGAAGGAGGATGTGCACTCTGTGCTGATTGAGAAAATATGGAAGGTTACTTTAAATGAATTATAAATATTTACAAGCATCCGACTTGACACCTTAGTTAGTTAGATACGAATATGAAGTCGAAACCCAAGTTGTAAGGAAACTGTCACAAGGATTTCTACGATCTTGCCGGAGCTCAATATAGATACACCGTGTGTCACGTGTCCCCTGTCAAGTCGATGACTTTGTTGATCCCAGAGTTGTTGGAGCACAGCCGGCCGTGGTTTTGAAATAGAAGCCAGGATGCTACAAGTCATCAGGCTGTCAGTGTTTGACGGGTCCCTATCAGCAGTCAACAATGTGAGGACCGACCGGGACCTAGATGGCCACTCTTTCCCAGGTGTTGTTTAACCAGAAGTCCAGTCCAGTGCTGTGGGAATTATTCTCAAAGAATTCTTAGACCACAGAATGGAAGTTCAAGGGTGCCTTATCCTGCTGAAAAATGAGGTTATCAACATTTTCCTGGAGCTGTGGCATAAACCTATCAATATGAGTAGATATGGATGTTTGACCCCTATCACAGTGGTTTTGTCACACACACACACACACACACACACAGACCCAGATGTGTGGTAATAATATAACAGATATAAAGTACTGGGGGAATTCTGGGCATACACGTTGGGCAGTGATCCACATGCTCGGTACTTCAAAACCACCAGCAGCTCCTTGGGAGAAATACTGGGCTTCCTACTTCCATAAACAGTCACTGTCTCGGAAATGCACAGGGGTTGCTATGAGCCAGTGAGGGCAGGGAGAGTTTATAAGGGGCTCTGCTGGTGAAGTGGTTACACATGGCACTGCTAACCTCAAAGTCAGTAGTTTGAAACCATTAGTTTCTCCGAGGGAGAAAGATGAGACTTTCTACTCCCATAAAGACTTACAATTTCAAGAAACCCACAGGGGCGGTTCTACCCTGTCCTGTAGGGCTCCAATGGGTCCGAATGCACTCAACGGCAGTGAGGTGGGTTTTGTAATTTTGTATTAGTATTTGCTGGATCATATATGGATGCCATGAAGAAGAACTCTTTGGATGAAGTAAAGCATGTCCTTGGTGCTGAGTTGAAGACTACTGGCAAAGCCAACTTTAGCTTCCATGGGACTCTCATCTCATCACCCTCCCCCTCCATCAGGGCACCCTCCAGCAGAGGGTGAGAAAAGATCTCACTTTTTACTCTGTAAAGTGAATGTGTCGATCCATGGGTGAGTGGACAGGAACTTCATGGCCAGTTCCCTGGGTTGTTTTCTTGGGACTGTGCCGGTGACACAAAAGTCATTCACAAGTCTCTCAGGTGTGTGAAATTTAAGAGCGGTTGCTATGTTCACTAGTGGCTGAGTAATCTGGTTTTGATTTATCCAGTTCTTTTGCCATCATCTGCCCATGCTGAAGGAGCCTGGTGGGGCAGCGGGTGCTGTGTTGGGCTGGGGAAAGGTGAGGCTTTCTGCTCCTGGAAAGATTTCCAGCCTCGGAAACCTGCAGGGGAAGTTCTAATCTGTGCTATAAATCTGTAAGTAGGAATCAACTCCATAACAGTGAGTTTGGTTTGTTGGTTTGTTTTATTTTGATTTTGTACATACTGACCAAGACCTACAAAGCCTTCGAGAATGCTTTTGGATGGATTTTCATTTTACTATCCAACAAAGAACGCATCTCAACACACTATGAAAGAGTTACACACACAGATGTGTCACACTATTAGTATATTCCTTTCTAAGGTGACACGGCTTTCACACACTTCCCTCACTGGATTGTCAGGACCTTTTATCCTTTACGAGAGGTGTCATGATCACCGTTCCATAGGAGAACTCACTGAGAATAAGAGCTGAGTTCATTGGATCAAGTTCTTTCAAAGAGTGGAACTTAGAACTGGAAGCCAATAGGCCAGGTCTGGCCATATCCACAGCCCTTGGGTCTCTGTAGCAAACACTAATGCCTTTTCTAATAAGAAAAATTCTCTATTTAAAAAATATAGTCATGAGTTATTATTCTCTTTTCTGGGAATTTAAAATAAGCATTTGAAATCTTAAATTGTGTTTATTGTATTAGGTTATTGAGTGAAACTTGATAGTTGACCAATTTTCATCCATGGCTCAACCCATTGAGAAGGAAGTTGGAAGGAAGCAGGAACAGAAGGAGGGAAGAATGTGGGAGGAAATGAAATATAGAAAGAAGGAGATAACAAGGTCACAAAAAAGCCAAGAAAAAAGAGAAGAAGGTCTGAAAAGATTATAAAAGCAAAATTATCACTGAGGGCCAAACTGCCACTATTTCCCCAATCCTGCTGCCCTACAGCCAATGGCCCCACAGTCTTGGCTATTATGTCCATTGCCTTTGATCGGGATATTCAGAGTCATCAGACCCCTTAAGTAATCAACAGAGACCAACTGTATCAAATTGTCTCATTATTTCTCATTTTAGCAGAAATGCCGCAGATTTTTAGCCACCACCCTGAGGGACTGAGAGAAAGAACGGATCAGCAGAGCACGGTCTTGCATGTACAAGGAGTGTAGAGATGTAATGTTCTCTGCCCAGAGGAGAGCCACTGGCCCAGAAAGAGATGGCCTCAATGCAGGGGCTTGTGGAACTGTGAGCGAGTGCACGTGGGAGTTTCTGATGAGAAACATGGCGGCCATGTTGAAAGCAGAGAGATGAGGGCGGTGATATGAAGGAAGCCTTTGATTCAATAGTTAGATATCAAATGTTTTCTCCATGAGTCCATTCATAGGAAGAGATCAACACATCTGAACAATTTGAGGGACACATCCAAATAGCAAATGAGAAAGCCAGGGAGTAGCTGGAAGCCCCGGAAGTGAAATATTTAAAGGACAAGTGTGTTCAGCCGGTCATGCGATCTTCACCTTCTAAATTGTCCAACGAGAGCTGTTTGGAGAGACATGTCCTCAAGTTACCCTCGCTCTATTGCTATTATACCTCACCATCGGCACGTAAAATCAATACTTGGCTCCAGTCCTTAAGACTTGCCCTTTGTACAAATGTGAACAATGTCACCGGATCCGAACAGCAAGCCAGGAGCCAGGGCACCCAGTTTTCCTTGGGAATTTCTTCCCAGAGGCACTCCCCGAGACAGCCTGCGCCGTTGGCTCTGGAGGCTGCCCCCAGAGGAACACAGTGGTGGTGACCCCACCCCAGGGCGCCATGCCGGGTCCCTCTAGCCAAAGCCCATTACCCAAGTGTCTTTGTAATGAAGGAGTCGCCAGAAGACACAGCACACGGCCACTTCTTTGATCTTTGGAATTCTCCAGCGGAAAGGGCCTAAAAAGATGATCCAAGGCATTGCTCGGCTCTAATTCTACCCTCATCATTAATAAACTATGATAGTTACGTTCTTTGGGACTTGAACTGATACAGCACTAGTTTGCTCCTAGTCAAAATGTGCCTTATTTGTAAATGGTCTAGTTATGTTTACCTAATTTTAAAAAGTGGCATGAGACATAGATTTTCTTTGCTCTTATGAGTCTGTGGTATTTTTTACTTGCACTTTTAATCTTTCATTGTCTTTATGTTTTACGTAAGATTCTTGAATTGCATGTAACTGGATCTTCAGAAAGCTCTAATACAATCTATACCTTTTCAATGTAGAATTGGCTCTACTTCCTTTATGAAAATGTATGAAACATATTATGGTTTCTGAGATTTTGATTCATGTGGATGACACCTAGTTTATTGGTCATTCTATTGTTGTTGTTGTTAGGCACCAGTGATTTAGTTCAGACTCATAGTGAACCTTTGCCCAACAGAGAGAAACACTGCCTGGTCCTGCACCATCCTGACAATTGTATGCTTGAATCCGTTGTTGCAGCCACGGTGTCCGTCCAACTCACTCAGGGTCTTGCTCCTTTTCCCTGGCTCTTTCCCAAGGACTGACCTTCCCTGATGACATGCCCAAAGTACGTGTTGCAAAGTCTCACCATCCTTGCTTCTAGGGAACATTCTGAATGTACTTGGCATTTTAGGTTGAGCTAGATTTCAGTAATACACAACTTTTACTCCCAGTGGGTCATACTGTGGTGACTTGAGGGTTGCTGTGATGCTAGAAGCTATACCATTAGTACGACAACTATCAACATGGTCATGAAGCAGACCCAGGGATACAGGCTAGAACAATAACCCGAACGGTGGACTTGAACATGCTGGAGATTGTGAGCATGGCAATGGCAGTACACTTCTCATCTTCACACTAGGTCCCCTTATCATTTGTGTGAATTTTCTACCCCTTTCTGCCTTGTCATCTTTACTTTTGAGCAAATGTCCCTTTCACCTCAAATTATTGGATGATCTAAGGAACACATTTCTCTCAGGAATTGTTTTTTTTTTTTAAATGAATTTGATTTTTTTGTTATTGTTCTACATTTTTCTTCTACTCTATTCAGGATCCTCTGTTGTGATCCCAATCAGATTAAATCCATAGTGATAGCTAGGCATGATCTAGTTCTTCTGGTCTTAGGGTTGTATAGGCTGTGATTCTTGCGGTCCATTATTCTTTAAGGATCCCTGGTGACACTGTCGAGTAATAATTGGCAGGAGTTGGATTGCTCACCACAATTCAGACTCACGAGCTTATGCTCGGGAGAAAGATGAGGCTGTCTGTGCCCATAGAGACTTACAGCCTAGGAAACCCTATATAGGGTCGCTATGAGACAGAATTAATTCTAGGGTGGTGGGGTTGAGGAGTTTTTGGTCCTTTGGACAAATTGCTTCCTTGGTCTTTGGTTTCCTTCACTCTTCCAGATGAAAAGAGCCAATAGTTGTGTCTAGATGGCTACTGACAAGGTTTTGGACCCCATCCACAGCTCACAAAGTAGGATGCAGAACATTGCCTTTGGGAATTATGTCATGCCAGTGGAGATCGATGTCCCCTGAGTCTGGGACCCTTTGCCTTCAAGCCTAGGAAGACCATTCTGCAAGACGTTTGGTTATGTCTGGGAAGATCACATGCTTGTCTCTTCATGTACTCTATTGTCTTTATCTGACATTCCCAAACTTTGGCCAACTCTGCCCTGCCCCCAACCCCTTTCATAAAAAATAGTACTCATCACCCCCTTGCAAGTAAAAACTTTTGAACTATACCCTATAATCTAGAATAAAGTGTAAGTATCTGCTTTTACAATCCCCGAACCCTGGTCATTCCAGTGCCCGCGGGAGGATGGTATCACCCACTTTGAGAAACACTGGTCCATATTAATATACATGCAGAATCTGTAATTAGGTTTGTAGAACTATCCATAACCAAGCCTCGAACTGCAGGTGGGTATGTTCTCTTAGAGCAGCCTCTTCAGCACACCAATCAAACCACGCATTCACTCGTAAATTATTGTTTGTTAATTCAATTGCCTCAAGATCGCCTATGTCATAGCAATTACTATGACATTTGGCTCAGTGTCTTCCTGTTGCGCTGACTTCCCCATATAGTTGCTTGAAAAATAGTTTTACTTTCTTTGAAAGTAAGTCTACACTAACAAATCTTTTTTTCCGTGTAGCACATTAAATATTTTAGTATTTTATTTTGTCTTTTATTGCTAACTGTTGAGAAGTTGGACATCTGTCTAATTGTTATCATTTTGGAAGTGATTTTTTTTTTCCTGGCTGCTTTTAAAGTCTCGTTTTTGCCTGAGGCAGTCTACCATTTTCCTAGGCTAGATCTAGGGGTGGAGCTCTTTATGGTTACCCTGCTGCAGGAGTCCTGGTGGCTCAGTGGTTAAGTGCTTGCCTGAGTTTCCAGGCTGTAGATCTTTCTGGAAGCAGATCTCTGTATCTTTCTCTTACAGGGCAGCTGGTGAACCCCACCTGAACCCCCTGGAACCCCTCTACTCTATTTCATAAGATTGCTATAAGTCGGAGTCAGACAAACACGGCCCATGATGCCAGGAGTGACAAAATCAGTGGAATGATGGTTCTCGGTGATAGGATAATACCATACATGTACAAGGAAGACCAGTTAGTACCATCATGTAAATTGACACACCCACCACTTATGCCACCAATGAAGCTACTGAAGATTTTTATCAATGTCTACATTCCGAAATTGATGATGCACGTAATCAAAATGCATTGATTATTGCTGGTGATTGGAATGGGAAAGCTGAAAATGAAGAAGGATTAATAGTTATAAAATATCACACTGGTGCTAGACATGGTGCAGAAAAATCATATGATAGGAGTTTGCAAGATCAATGATTTCATTGCAATAAAGAATTCATTGCAAATAACTTTTTCAACTTGCATCGTGACTACGCATGTGAAGCTCATTGAATGAGTTGAAGGAAATTCACTCCATCTAAGGAAAGAGAAGGAGTCTGAGTGGCCTAGCCGTTATGCAACGGGCTGCTAACTGCATAGTCAGTGGTTGAAAAGCACCAGCTGGTCGCCTTGGAAACCCACGGGTATCATTCTAGCCTGTCCTAAAGGGTCACTATGAGCCAGAATCAACTAGATGGCATGTTTGGAGTTTATGGAAAGAGACCATGAACATTTTTAATTGCATTCAGAATAGTGGCAGGGGCTGATTGCCGGACGAACCATCAGTTGCTCATCTGTAAGTTCAAACTCATTGAGCATATTCTCCTTGAACTCACAGAGATGGTCTGTGAATTCAAATAGAATGTACTCAATGTTGTACGTCTGTGCTCATGAGTTTGTTTTGATTTTCTTCAACTTGAGTTTGACTATGTGGATCAAAACAAATTTTGGATAGCATTGCAAAGAATAGGAATTTAAGAATGCTTAATTGTGCTCAGGCCAAACCTGTACACAGAACAAGAGGCAGTCATTCGAAAAGAGTTCTTTTTGTTTATCTTGCTGCAGGCGTCCTGGTGGCCCAGGGGTTAAGTGCTTGCCTGCGAACTGAAATGTGTCCAGTGGGCTTCACCAGGTGCTCTATAAGAGAAAGATATGGAGTCTGCTCCCATAATGATCTACAGCTTGGAATAGTTCTACTCTACCTCATATGCATGGAATTGTTGGACAATGAATAAAGACCAAAGAAGAATTTTACCATCTATGGAGTTTTCTGTTTATCACACATTTTCATTAGTTTGTGTGCATGTTTTATAATTTTTGTATAGGAGATCATTATTTTGTTTTTCTGATTGATACATTCATGAAGTAATATAAACAAATTGGAAAAATAATTGAATGGTTCATCTGGCTTATAATTCTCTAATTGTTTGAATATTTTGAATAAAATTTTGGTCTTCTCATAAAATACCTGAAAGATCACCCGAATTCTCATCTCTTGTCTACATTTGTAGACACAGGATTGGAGGACATTGACAATGTTCTTTTAAAAAGAACAAGTTACAAAGTCCTCATTTTAATATTCTACTTCTAAAAAAAACAAAACCATAAATACTCATAGCAACCCTACAGGACAGAATAGAATTGGCCCTGTGGATTCTTTAGGAATACACGGCCTCGTGTGGGGGAAAAGATAAAATTGTCAGCCTGTCTTTTTAGTAGCATTCTGTGCACTTCAAATCCTCCAAGATCTCAGTACATCTTTCACCACCGGGCCCAGGTCTTTATCTCCCCAAACTCCTTGCTGCTGAGTCCAAGCCACGTGCATCGGACTTGTTGGACGAACCAAGAATGTGTCAGTGTCGCAAACCAGAACCCGAGACTCTTTCCCAGCAGTTCTCGGTGTGGTCCCAAATGCCTAGGGTCTATCTGGATCCTTTCCACAGATTCACAAGGTTCTCCCCCTTCTACCTATATACCGTATCTGTAGGAAACCAAATTTTCTCTATATTCTTTAACCAAAACATCATATGGCAACAGGCTGAGTGCAGAAGCAGGTCTGCAAATCCAGCTGTCTTCTGCTGAGCTGGACATGAAAGAGATTTCCAAAAATGTAACTTTTTGTAACTTTTAGAAAAAATACACAGATATTTCATCATAAAGTTGTATTGATATAAACATGTTATTTATATAAAGCAACATTGCAGTATGGGCCTAGCTTGACCCTAACTTTTTCAAATGGGGCTATGCAAACTTTAGTCTGGCAATTTAGTTTCTGTCTTCCAGAATTTTTGGTGTGTTTGTTTCTTGGGCTGCCATAACACAGGACCACAAATAGAGTAACTTAGAACAACAAATATTATTGCTGTTGTTTTAAAATTAATAAATAGATACTTTGATGTCTTCTTTTAATTTCTAAATTTTGAATGTAGTGGTAGAAGATATAATGTTTATAAACAAAAACTCATCGTCATCATAAATAAATATTAAAAGTATCAAGGGGATCCTGAGACCAAAAGGATTCATGGTGGTGCAGCAATTAAGCACTTGGTAGTCTAATTCCATAAGGATTTACAATCTTGGAAACCCACAGGCACAGTTATGTTCTATCCAAAAGGTCCTTATGAGTTGGAATTGGCTCAATGAAAATGAGTTGGGGACAAAAAGTTTGACATTCCTTCATTATACAAGTTAAACGTCTGTGATCAGTAGGTTTTGGGTCAAATTAGCTGGGCTAGGATTCCCAGTGGTTTGGTAGTTGAGGCCTACAAATCCCTCTTAATGTGACACAATACAGTATAACTCCATAATTGGATCTGTTATGAGCAGCAAAGCAATTGTAAGACTATTAGGGTGAGGTGCAACCCCCTTACTCAGGTCATGAAATTGAAAGGAAGTTTTCTCAAGAACGCGACCTACTTCCCATATAAGGACCTGTGGGAAAGCTTGCTTGTTTTTCCCTGAGTCTGGATCCTACCTCCAGATTTGTCAACCTCTAGCTCTTTGGAATTGAGCCAATGGCCTGCCATATTGCCTGCCGATCCCTGGAGTTATCAGCTGCCTATCATCTGAACTGCCTTCCTGTCTGCCCACCTTGGATTTAATATTCTTCACTAAAACCATAATTCACATGCATCAATTCTGTTTTTAGTGAAAAGTACTGAAACTACCATGGACTGACAAAAGAACAAACACACCTGTCTTGGATGAAGTGCCACCAGAATGCTCCTTAGATGTAAGCATGTTAACACTTCATCCCATAATCTTTGGACACGTTATAAGGAGGGACCAGTTCCTGATGAAGGACATCATGCTTGGTAAATGGAAAAAGAGGAAAACTCATCCTGCAATGGGGTCGAACATAACAACAGATGTGAGGATGGTGCTGGACCAGACAGTATTTAGTTGTGCAGAGGTTCACTATGATTTGGAACAGGTTCGATGGCACCTAACAACATATTCGACCCAGTACACCCTGCCACCGTATTTCATCTCCAGCGATTGGAATATTGTTTGGAACACAGCAGGTGCTCAACACACATTCTGTTTGTCCATTAATCTCAATTCTACTTCAAAGCAGAAGAAAATGAAGCTTAAGACTAATAACCGATGGAGAAAAGCAAGCTCCATTTGGTGAGCACCCACTTTTGAAGTCACTTAATTAATTCCTCTGCACTTGTAATTCTATTCTATTTAATATGCACAAAATCCCTGGGAGATAAGATAAAAATAATTAAGGCTCAGAGATATTAAATAGCTCATCCACATTCAGTTACTAAATGGAAAAACTGGGATTCAAATGCAGATCTCCCCGATGACAAAGCCCTTAGGATCATTTCCAGGTAGAGTTGGTAAGAGAATTCCAGAGTTTCTTCAGCGGTCTCATATGAATTTTGCGAACTTACTAATAAAAAATAAGGTAAGACTAAATTAAAACAAAACAAAACGAAAACCCTATTGGCATCAAGTTGACTCTGATGCACAGCGACCTCATAGGACAGAAGAATTACCCTGTAGCATTTCCAAGAGTGCAATCTTAATAGAAGCAGGTGCTGCCACATCGTTGTCCCACGAGAAGCTAGTGGGTTTGAACCAATGACCTTTTGGTTAGCTGCTGAGTACTGTAATTGCTGCACCATAAGGAAATCCACTTAAAAAAGGTCAGATTTTTAAAATCATTTTCATAGTTCCTTAGAACAAATATGCCTAAGAAATATATCTACACATTTAAGAAATCTTATAGGTGCAGAAAATGCAAAGACATTTTTATTGAGTACTTAAATTTGCCGAACAAAAGGTTAAAACATGTGGCTCCCAATCAAAAGGCTGGAAATTCACATCTACCCAGAGGCACCTTGGAAGAAAGGTCTGGCGATCTACTTCCCCTCCAAAATCAGCCATTGAAAACTCTATGGGGCACAGTTCTACTCTGATCCCCACAAAACATCATGAGTCAGAATTCATTTGATGGCACTAGTTTTTAAGGTTCTATTGGGGAGAGTGGTTTTTCTATATTTTCTCCTCCAAAATACATTGAAAGATCATGTTCCCCTCCATTTTGAGAGAAGTGAGAAAACTGAGGTTCTGAAGGGTTGGCAACTTCTCCAAAGTTTCCTAACTATTGACTGTCCAAGCTGAGATTCTCCCCAGGCCTGGTCTCTTGCCCCATGACCTTTTCTTCCTATACCCCAAATGCCTTTCCAGGTTAGGGTCAAAACTAAAAGCCATCGAGCCAACTCTGACTCATCGTAACCCTATGGACAGGGTAGAACTGCTCCTGGGGGTTTCTGAGACTGCAACTCTCTAAAGGAGTAGAAAATCTTTCTCCCACTGAGCAGCTAGTGGTTTTGAACTCTCCACCTTGCCATTAGCAGACCAATGTGCAACCACTATATCACCAGGGCACCTATGGAAGGGTCAAGAAATGTCTAAAGACACCAGTTGCTGAACACCATCTCCCATCAGATCCTAACTGATGGTCACCACAGGTGTGTTAGAATAGAACTGTGCTCCATCAGATTTTAATGTCTGATTTTTAGGAAGTGAGGTTCTCTGGACAGATTCCAACCTTTAACCTTGCTTGGTAGCAGAACACCTTAACTGTCTATACCCCCAGAGAATCAAAGACACAACTCTCCTTCTCTAAGAAACTGGAGTCCAGCCAGTCCTCTGAAGGCTGAGAGCAGCAACAGGGACAGAGGGCTGCTGGGGTAGCAGAGTTTCCCAGGGGGCTGGCCTCACTGAGCTCTAGCTACATATATTGTTGGTTAACACCCTTGAAAGCCAAGTTTATCAGAAAACACCAACCCCCAGACACCAGCAGACGGTTGGTCAAATAAGGCCCCGCTACTGCCTTCAGTCAATTACCAGGTGGAGGAAGCCTCCTGCCCTCCATCCTCACACAACACAGTCGTCATTAAAAATCTGTCAGGTTTTTTTTTTTTCCAGATTGCTGTATTATGTATGGGTTTCAGGGCTACCAATTAGTTTGAGCAAGTGCTAAAAATAAATAAATAATGAAGAGCCTTCTATTTTCATCCAGGATAATGAAGGCCTGCAGTTGGGGTGAGGAAGTGGAGTGTGGGTGGTGGGAGGCTGGGGAAACATGAAAGACAACTGTGCCAACCTGAGCTGCCCCCAGCAAAGCCAACCCACCCACTGGGCAGCATCTGTTTACCACTGGATCGATTGCCCCAAATGGGCCCCCTGCCTTGGGTCTGGGCTGAGACCTGCAGGGAGGCAGTTATGCAGCGCTCATGAGTTTACGCTTTCCTAAGATCCTCTTATATAACCGGTTTGTTGTGCAATTGGGCAGTTTGTGGTTCAAGGAAGCCGGCCCAGACCTTAGATAAGAAGTTGAATGATTCCAGCGAGTGTGTGGAGCCAGCCAGGCTGGAAGACAGCAAGCCGTGAGCTGGGCCTCCCACACAGTACCCTTCGCCGCCGCACGGGTCCCACCCGCCACCCCCCTGTTTCCTGAGCATCTGCATTTGGTGAGCCCTGGAAACATCTTGCTTTCCCGCTGAACGTCCCTTGCTTCCTCTTGGTAAAGTGAAAAACATGACCCAGTTGCGACAGAGGCACAAAATAGCAGTTTGGTGGGAGGAGAAGAGGGGAGGGAGGCCAGGGGGCAAGAAGTCTCCATCATGGCAAAGCAATCATCTCAGACCATCACAAGAGCCTTGGTGTACAACCTCAAGATTATACACACACACACACACACACACACACACACACACGAGGAAAGGGGAGACTCAAACCACATCAGACTGAGAAGGCAAATGGTCTATAAATTGTCTGAGATGATCTTTTTTTTTTTCATGAAAAAGCTGGAACAAACCCTAGAAGCATTATATTAGGATGTTTATGCCTCTGCAGGTTCTTCTTTCAGTGGCCATTAGTATCGAGGCCTTCCACCCTTCTGCATCCTCGGGCAGGACAGACATGGAGCCTAGGTCTCTTCAGTGGAGCAAAGGATGAGGCCGACATTCGTGTAGGGCTTTGAGTGCTCCACACACACACACACACACACACACACACACACACACACTAATAATCCCACTACCGGTGAGTCAATTCCAAGTCATACAAAGTGTTTCAAAGCAGAGAAAGTAGATACACCAATGTCTCCCACAAGCACGAAATCTTTCCTGTTTTCCATTTTTCAATCCTTGGGGTGAATAAAACAGAATGGAGGTCTTCTGTGTATGTATGTTTTGAGTCAAGGAAGACAAGGCAGTGCCAAAAAGTCGTACATCCCAAGAGATCCTCGTGGAATGATGGGGACTTTAATCCTGATACTTGTGGCCCTGACCAACCATGAGCAATAAAGATGTTGAGATATCCTAATTTAAACGTTCTCCCCAGGTTGTCTATTTCCTATTTATGACACCCTAGTTGTGAAAATAAAATCTTAAGCAATTGGAGAATGAGACTCAACGTTTTACTCCCATAAAGAGTTAGTCGAGGAAACTCACAAGGGGACTTTCTCCCTGTTCTGTAGGGTCTCTGTGCATCAGAATCGATTCAATGGTAGTGAGATTGATTTTTATTGTTAAGGCAAGACCACATGCAAGTTTCAGTGGAAAGCTATCTTCTTCTTTCGGCTTTGATAGCCAAGTCAAAGGACTCCCTTTCTTCTTCCCTGCTCCTGGTTGAAGAGATGGGGGGGTCTCTGCTTCAATCACTACCTTGCAGAGTTGGACAGTATTAGAAAATAGAGGACAGATACTCAACAGTTAGGACAAAATGAAGAGTTAGAAGCATAAGGATGAGAAAGAAAGGGAGAAAGGGAGGGTAAACGTAGAGTTGGTTGGTTGGAGATGATGTAAAGAGAGTAGAAAGGTACCTAATGAGTAGCAGTGAAGTTAGAGAAGGCAGAAAGAAGCCTACAAGTCACCTTCAGTGCTGAGAGACACCCCTCCCCACCCCGTGCCCCCAAGAAGCACGATGGCCTCAGGGACAACTCATCTCCAGGCCATTGGTTTGCTGAGTGAGTTGTGGATGCTGATGGCAGACTGAGGTCCTCAGCTGGGTCTTTTCCAAAAGATATTTGAAAGAGAAAGGTGAGAAGAAGCAAACCACCCTGGAAAAGACAAGAGAAGAATTGGGATGTCCAAGGGTAAGGGTCTGGAAGTTCATCTCCTGGAAAACCTGCATAGCTCCCTGATGCTGTTGAGTGGAAATTAGCAGCACTTCAGAAGATGGGCCTCAAAATGGAGCCAGTGAAGTGTAGTAGCCGTCCACTGCAGCCTATTCCATCCACATTCATCTGCTTTCTCTTTGAAAATGATGAAGGTTCGATGCAAAATTACTTGAGAGATTTTCTCTTGGTTTCTTATCCTCGGCCAGTACTTAACTTGTCCTGGGTCATGGTGACAGCACGTTTAGAAAATACAATCAAGTCAATACATACCTAAATATCTCTGAAGTTCTACGACACCCTTACCAGTCAACAAGACAACTTGGAGACTGGAAACGAAGCGGGAAATAGCCTTAAGGGAAATAGCCTTAAGATGTGTGTAGTTTTCTGGGAGAGCTAGGTGAGCCAAGAGATGAAATGATACTGTGACCTGGGTGTCATACTTACTATAAGAGTTTGGAAAATGGAAACAACTGGGATCACATCCATGACTTATTGATAGTGACAAACTTCTTCATCACGCTTTATGTTTTATATGCACATTATCTCATCTAGTGTTCATACCACTCACTGGTCTTACAGTTCGCAGATATAAAACTGAAACCTAGAGAGATTAGGTCAGTTTCTCAGGGTCCAAGCCCTAGAAAATATCTTACATGGTATTAAAATTTACTTCTACAATTTAAAGTATGATGCCATAATTAATGCCTTCTTCTAATGCCCCATTGGACGCCCACCATGGCAGAAGGAGAGTCTTATATTTCTAGCCTTCAGAATTATCCTAGCATGAAATGAGTGGAGAAAAGAGCAAGAACAAAGGCCCAGCTGGTGTTAGAACATGCAAACATAAGCACAATTAAATGAGAAGGATAAGAAATAAATTAATCTTGGTGGGGTTAAGCTTAAGGTAATGGGTAATG
>NW_022111369.1:66998608-67000458 GCF_000313985.2 Echinops telfairi | reverse complement strand
GGCAACCAAGCGGTAGAGGGGTTACATGTATGCTGGCATGAGACTGGTCTAAGTTATGAGAGTCTTAACTTGGATGTTGGAAGTAAAACGAGACGAGACTTAAAAGGTTGGGGAAACACGTTACAGAAAAATAACTGCGATTGACTTCTTGCCTTAGAAGAGAGGGGCAGATGACAGATGACTGTAAGGGGCAAGGCAGTGTGGTGAAGAGTACCGAGGTCAATTACAGTGGGCAGAAGACAGCAGTGGAGTTTGACGCATGGAGCTTGCGGTGATGATAGGACCTCCCAATGGAAATGATCCCTGAACAGATGAACCTCACAAATCCTAAAGACAAAGGGTTAGTCAAAGCCGAGGGTGTCCATCACCCCTTCATAGGATTGAACTGTTGAATTGTATGATATGCTAACGGCATGTCAATTAAACTCTTCTAAAACCTGGAGGCATCCATTTTTATCAAACTGACATATAATGATGGATAGGTTTCTCAAAGCAACGAGCATAAGAGAAGGAGACAAGAGGCCCTGGGAGCTTGGAGGAGTGTAGAAGTGAACTGATCAAGGGACTAGGAAAATATCCTAAGCTTTTCAAAGGCGAATGCATAAAGTGGACTTTGAGAGCTGATTGGGTTGGCGTGAGCTGGAGAAGCAGGGCTGGCACAGGTAGCTGAGAGGCGGTGAGGAGGAGAACTCAGGAAGCCCCTTGTGATCAGGAGGCCGCAGCCTGAGCAGAATGGAGGGAAACAGAAGTCAAGAGGCCGTTGCTAACAGGAGCCTGAGGTTCTTCACACAGTTCGTTCTCATCACCACGCTTAAATCATGTCCCCTAGTTGTACACAAAACAACCCTGGAAAGCCGGAATCGCTGAGGCTGCCTTGTTTTTCTGGCTTACACCAGTTCTCTGAATTTGATAGGGTGCCCTTTACCACAAGGAGACCTGATGGCACAGTGGGGTAAGTATAGGCCCGCTAACCACAAGGTGTCAGTTCAAACCCACCAGCGGATCCTCAGGAAAAAGAGGAGGCTGTCTGCTCCCAGAAAGGTTTACGGTCTAGAAAACCCACAGGAGCCATTCAACTCCATCGTATAGAAAAGCAAACGCACTGCCATGGCGTCCGTGCGGACTCACAGCGAGCCCTCTTTGGGTTCCCGAGAAGGGCACTGGGGACGGGGGTAGAACGCCCAATCTTCCTCCCCAGGAGCGGCTGCGGGTTTCAAACTGCTGGCTCAGCAGATTTCAGCCCCTCACATAACCACTCCCTGATCGGGCTCAACTGCATGGCCATGGGTTTGGTAGGATTTCTTGTCTTGCCACTTTCTACCGCTCTGTCTTAGTGGAAAATAGATGATTCCCTCCTCCAACTGGTTTCTGTCTTACACAGGTCCCACCCAGCCTTCAACACAATGATCCCGCTGCAATCAGCTCTATTGACATGGCAGGCTGGTAACTCTTTATAATTCTGAGTGTGAGGTAACGAACAATGAACTGATTAATCATTCCCTAGTCATTCCCAGGAAACGTTTGTGAGATTACATGGATCAATAACGGGTACGGCCACTTTGACAGTTTGTGATTTTTCTTGGTTATTGGTGTTGGTGTTTTTTTTTTATCCAGAGTCCACTTGTTTCTGAAAAGCACCCACCTATCCATTCCCACATGCTCTGGGCCCCACTTCAAAGGCCTGGCGTGCCGCACAGTCCAGTGGCCTTTGAAGTCTTTGATGTGTCTGTGGGAGACACTGGAACACTTGAGAAAAAGTGCTTCCAGGTCATCGTTGTGCCAAGTCTCCATCACCATGTCTCGAGGCTAAAGACAAGGTTTTTTAAAGCTTAACAGTGATTCCCCTCTTC
>NW_022111369.1:66995965-66997959 GCF_000313985.2 Echinops telfairi | reverse complement strand
GAGTACTAAACAACACATGCTCAGGAAGACCCGCGGGGAGAACAGGGGGACACAGTGGCTGTGAGCCGATACCAAGGACTCAAGTAGAAAGAAAATGTTTTGAAAATGATGATGGCAACAAATGTATAAATGTGTTTGACACAATGGATGGATGGATGGATTGTGATAAGAGCTGGATGAGCCCCCAATAAAATGTTGTTTTTTTTTAATTTAAAGAGTATTTTCAAATAAGTAACAGTATAGTTGATATAATGGAGCTCCAGTGGCATGGTGGGTTATTGGTTGTTGAGCTGCTAACAATAAAGTCAGTAATTCAAACATACCAACTGCTCCCGTGGAGAAAGATGAGGCTTTCTACTTCCATAAAAATCTCTGGTAAACTCACAAGAGAAGTTCTGTTGTGACCTATAGGATTGCTGCAAGACGGAAGTAACTTGATAGCAGTTACTTGTTTTGGTTTATAGTTGGCATGAAGATACAACACAAATTACGAAGGTAAATTGAACTAGGGAATCTGGAGGTCTTCTGGGAACACAAGCCAGGTACCATGGAATGCTGGGACACTGAATCCTGCATCCTTGGGGTGCATGGCATGCTCTGGAGGCTGCACCGGTGAGACCCCATGCAGAACCCCATTGGGTGAACTGGATTCTATCTCAGACGCACTTGTCACCTGAAGACTCAGGTCAGTAAGTACATGGTCTCTGAGGAAGCAAAAAATAGCTGTGCTGTTGGTTGGTGAACCATCGAGGCCTTGTTACTTCAGCCCTCTATGCTGTAGTGAGCTATGCATTATTCCAGCTCTCCTGTGAAGGTCATTCTGTTATATGTTGCTTGTGCTTGTTCATATTAGGGTGTGTCTCAGAGGCGTGTTCCAATGGGAGTCACCTCTTAAAGTTGGGTTATTTGTTTCTCTGCTTTTCGACAAATGAGACCCAGGGACACCGAGCCTATAGGGAAAGTACATAGAACAAGGGTTTCAGGGAGAGGAGGGATAGAGAGGGAGGTAGGGGAGATAAAAGGTGAGATGGTGTCAAATAGTCCAGGAACAAAAAGGTATGTTTGAAGACTGATTATGGAAGTAATTTTACAATTCGGTTTGATGTGATTGAACTATGGAATGATATGACATAGGTACTAACTCCAAAGTTACAGAAAATTAAAAGGGGAAAAAAAAAAGCATAAATCCAGGAATGGCTTTGGGGTTCACAGTAAATCCTAGCCCCAGCTTAAGATCACTTAGTACGTTCTTACATCATGGCTGCTCCATACTTGCCCTCAGGAAGGGAACCCAGAAGAGACGGGAGCTATACCAAAATGTGGCGAAGAATTATTTCTTCTGTTTTTTTAATTAGTCAATTATTTTGTTGGGGACTCTTGCATACATTAAAACAGTCCATAAATCCATTATATTAAGCAGATATGTACAGATATTGCCATCAACAATTTTAAAACATTATCTTTCTTCTTGAACCCCTTGATATCAGTTCCCCTTCTTTTCTAGCTATCAGATAAAATAGCATCTGGTGTCTTAAAGGCTTGTCTCCAAACAAGCAGATCTCTAAGAGAGATGTCAACTAAGTCCACATGGAAGAAGCACACCATCATCAGTCACCAAAGGATTGGAGTCCGTATAATCTGAAGTCGAAGGAGGGATCAGGATCAGAGACTAAATTGTGAGAATCCCGTGTACAAAAGGCGATGGGTGACAGTGGGAGCCCAAGGTTCCTTTGTGGAACTATCTAGGAAATGAGCTTCCAGAGAACTATGTGTTCACTAAAGAGAGTGCTTGAGAGAGCGGGATATAGATGATCAAAGGCATAAATCTGACCTGAACAGTTAAACTTTGTCAAGAGATCCCTGCTATGATGCAGGCTGAACCTGATCTGGTTTCCAAAATTTTCTGTATTCATGGTTTGTATTGTTTTCTTTGTTTTTTGTTTGTTCATATTAGAGTGTATCTCAGAGGTGTAGTGTCAATGGACATCACACTT
>NW_022111369.1:66992649-66994901 GCF_000313985.2 Echinops telfairi | reverse complement strand
ATTTGGGAAAACAACAAATTAAAGTTTTAGGTGAAACCTTTTGGTCTTATCTCAGTAACTAGCAGCTGCCATGGAACCAATGCTGACATATGGAGACTCCGTGGGTCAGAGTAGAACTGGGCTCCATAGGTTTTCAATGGCTGAGATGGGGGAGCATGGGGCAGGGTGTGGAGATGCAGAGGACATTAGGAGTCTAGTCAGGACCAGGCTGTGCAAAGTCTTAAATGCCATCGTTAAATGTTTGATGGTGTTCTCATGGGCGCGTTGAGAAGATGCTAGTTTTAAGGTGGAGAGTCATTTTGGTGAATTTGGAGGTTAGAAGAGTGTCTGTGCAGATCTGTGGCTCTGATGAGAGTGCCTTGGATAGGAAGAGATACTTGGTAAAAGAAGAAGCCAAGAAAGCAAGGCAGGAAGAGAGAAGGAGGTAGAATAGGTTGTTGCTATTGACTGCTAACTTTTGTGGACTAATACAAAATATTGCTAAGTCTTAGCCAACTTCATGACCATCGATGTGTTTGAGCTTATTGTTGTGGCTGGCTCTCGTGCCGCTTCATCTCAGTGAGAGTTTTCTTGGTCTGGAAAATGCTCTACTTTACTACCCATGAGGTTCTTCGATGTTCTTCTTTTCTGGTGATTCGTCTTCCCTGATGACGTGTCTCCTCCTCCTCCTCCAGGAGCTCTCTGGCTGCAGTTCTTCCAAGAACGATGTGTCCATAACCTATTCCGTATTCTTGTCCAATCCCATCATTCGAATGTGTCAGTCCTTTTTACGTTCTTCCCTTTTCATTGCTCAGCTTGCTCACTCACACCAGGCTATTGAAAATACCGGGTTATGGCTAAGTAGTTCCTTAGCTAAGGAACATCAGTAACATTTTTTCATCATTAGTTTAGATTTTCAAGAGGTCTTTTTGCCACAGATTTGCCCAATTTGCTTAATTTTATGACTGTTGCTTCTAGTCTCATTGATCCCAGTGGAATGGAACCCTGGGAGAGATTTCACGTTGGTCTCAATGAACAGCTATGTGAACAGGGAGGAAGACAGGGCCAAAAAATGACACTTCAGAGAAAGAAACACACAACAAAATACACCTGGGAATATTTTGACGCATGTATTAACATACACTATCAAAACATCCATAAATATAGTAATGCACGCTGTTGTAGTTCAGTTCCCTCTCTCTGTACCACAGACCTTGGCGCTCCCTGGTCTGCGCTGCACCAAGCTCACGTTTGTTGTTGTTTGAGCACAGGGCTGCAGCCACTGTGCCAATCCATCTCCAGGAAGGGCTTCCTCTTTCCCAGACCTCTACTTTACCAAACAGGATGTACTCGTGGAAGGGCTTTCTCCTCGTGATACCATGGTCAAAGTATGGCAGGCAAAGTGTAGCCATCTTCGCGGTGAAGGAGCAGCTGGTTGTACTTCTTCCAAGATCGATTTGTTTGCCCTTCTGGCAGTCTATGATGCTTTCCATATTCCTCACCAGCACTGTCATTCCAGCACATCATTTTTTGTAGGCTTCTTAGCTCATTGTCCACTTTCACATGCACATGAGGTGATTGAAAATACCATGATTGCACACGGTAATCTTCCACGGGTCATCTTTTCTCCTTTGCACTAACGTTTCCTGATTGCATGCAGTAGACCCTTATTCTGGTCAAATGATTGCCTCTTGGCCTATACACAGGTGCCACATAAGCACAAGTCAGTATTCTGGAATTTCCTCACAATGCTATTCGTCGTTTATTATGACCACATAGTCAAATATCTTTGCATAGTTAATAAAATACAAGTAAAAGTCTCTCTGGTATTGTCTCCTTTCAGTCAATCTGATCCATCTGACTTCAGCAGTGATATTCCTCATTTCATATCTTCTACTAAGTCAGGCTTGAATTTCTGACAGCTCCCTGTCCGTGTACTGCTGCAGCCACTTTTAAGTTAGCTTCAGCAAAATCTTACTTACATGTGATATCGATAATATTGTTGGATAATTTCCACATTCTGTTGGGTCACCTTGGTCTGGAATGGATACAAGTATGGATCTCTTCCATTTGGTTTGCCAAAGTTTGGTTTGCCAAATTTCTCGACAAAGACTAGAGAGTGCTTCCAGGGCTGCATCTGTTTGTTGAAACATTTCTATTGATGCTCCATCAATTCCTAGAGACCTATTTTTCACTAATGCAACTAGGACTTACTCCTTCAATAGCTTTGGTTCTTGATCATATGCTAGCTCTTGAAATGGTTGGATACTGAT
>NW_022111369.1:66989227-66990664 GCF_000313985.2 Echinops telfairi | reverse complement strand
TATTTTTTTTCAAGGACATATATTGGCTATTGTGTACTTCTGTCAATTCTTTTTAGCTTCAACCTGAACATGATATGAGCAATTGATTATCTGTTCCACAATTGGCCTCTTTTTGTTCTTTTGTCTGTTGATATTGAGCTTCTTCATCGTTCCCATGGAAGTGGTCAATTCTATTCCAGTGTATCCACCTGGTCAGGTCCATGTGTATAGTCAACAGGTTGTTGACAAATATCTATGCAATGGAGAAGTTATTGGTCTTGTAAGTTTATTATGCAATAGACTACATGTCCATCACCAAGTCCATCTATTCCAACTACTGCTCCTTCTTGTTTTTCTTCCAAGTTTGCATTTCAGTCATCAGTAATTATCAATGTATTTTGATTGCAATTTTGATCAATTTTAGATGAAAAATTAGAGACAATTCTTCAATATTTTCCCCACTTGATTTAATGGTTGATAGGTATTTAATTCAAATGATAGGTATATTAACTGCATTTCACTGTATGCATATAGATATGGTATTATCTTATCACAGGCAGTATTGTAGATCAAGATAGATCTTGAAATGTTCCTTTTCATGATGAATGCAACGCCAGTCCTCTTGAATCTTCGATTCCTAGCACAGCGAACCACATGACTCTGTGACTACTAGTGGCCATTGTGGCTTATTGATGCCAAATTCCACGTTCCATTTCATTTTTGGTGACTTTCTTAAGCTCACAGATTTTCTTAGATTCATAGTATGTACATTTTGTGTTCAGATGACTAATGGCTATTTGGAGCTGTTTCCTCTTATTTGATGTCCGGTCCCAATAATGAATGAAGGTCCCAAAAGCTTTGCTCCGTTTATGTCATTAAGGCTGATGCTACTTTGAGGAGAAAGCTCCTCTCCAGTCATGTTGTGAGTGCCTCCCAACCTGGGAGGTTCATGTTCTGATACTCCGTCATACACTGTTCCATTGCGATTCACATCAGTGGTTAACCTCTGTGCACGGACTGCTGATTCTTTCCTCCTCGTCTGCTCTAAGTCTGGAAGCTCTGCTGCATATAGATATAGTATTATCTTATCACAGACAGCATGGATCCTACTGGCATTTGAAATACCGGTGCCATAGCTTCCAGTATCACAGCCACACACAAGCCACCATAGTAGGACAAACTGCCAGACAAGTTGGGATCTCAGGCATTAGTGAGCCAAAATGGACTGATTTGGGTCCTTTTTAATTACGCAATCTTATGGTTTACTCTGCCAGGAATAACTAATATAATAGGAATGGCACCACATTCGTCTTCCGAAAGAGCATTTCAATATCCACTTTGAAGAACAATACTGTGTGATAAAATAGTATCTATATGCCTACTAGAGCCGGTTAATACAAGGAGTATTCAAATTTATACACTGAGTTAGGTGGGGTTGTCTAGTGAAACAAAGCCAGT
>NW_022111369.1:66987651-66988891 GCF_000313985.2 Echinops telfairi | reverse complement strand
AAAACAAAACCCACCACAGTCTCAAGGAGACAGCATCAGTCTGTGAACTGATTGGACACCCCTATTTTCCCACAGGTTCAAGTTGACATAAAATCTAACCATCATATACACCAGCCATTAAAAACAATGAAAAATGTGAAGAATTCTACCAACTCCTTTAGTCTGAAATTAATGAAGCATGACATCACATTGCATTGATAATTACTGATGCTTCTAATGTAAGAGTTAGAAACAAAAAGGAAGGCTCAGTATTTTAAAAACACAGACTCAATGATAGAAATGAAGCTGGAGATGACATGGTAGCATTTGGGGGCTTGTGCCACCAACCTTTCCGTTAGTAACTGGCCTACCAAGGCTCATTTGCACTACTCAACCCCAAGCCAAACTCGGTGCCAATGAGTTGATTCGGACTCATCCAGCTTATATAGGGTTTCAGAGACTGTAATCTTTATAGGGGACAGCGGACATCTGCTGGGTTCAAACGCCAACTTTAGTTAGTAACCCAGTGCTTACCTTCCTACCCAGCCCCCAGGACTCCTTTTTGTATCACACAGGGAACTTATATTTCTTAAGATGGAATGTGTTTCCAAGCACAAGCAAATCAAGCTATTACATAATCATATTGTGGGCAGGGGGAATCCAGGAATACGTTTTGCCCTGGATATGCAAGGAGTATGGGAATTCCTAACTGTGTTCTACAGAGATCCTCAGCTTGATCTAAACTCAGGTGGCGTTTGGGTAGACTGGGAGCAAACAAATGAGGAAACAAAGAAGAAAGAAGAAGGAAAGGACAGGAATGGATCCAGCACAGAAAAGCCAAGGGGCCCAGCACAGCGGGCAGGACTGGGAAAGAAAGGAGGAGGTCCCTTGGGAAGAGAGAGAGGCAGAGTTTAAAGACTAGTTTATGAAGACTTGCGAGCTCACCAAAACAAACCTGTCTCCTCCGTGCGATGGTGGTGCTCCTGAGCCAGAGACCCGTGGCAGGCTTGCCCACCCTGACAAGGTAGGTCTGCAGCCCCTGAGTCGATCACTGAACATGGAAGGTGAGGGAGTCAAGATCCTCCAAGAGAAGAGCCCATTTATCTCAGGGCTTCCCCTCTGTCAAAGCCCAGCTGATGAAAAATATAGGTCAGCACTGACGGAAGGATTGGCTAGGTCCAAACTGGAGAGAAGAGTATTTGAAATTAGGAGAGGAATGTAGGTGGTGAATAGAATGTGTATGGTGGACAGAGAACATTTT
>NW_022111369.1:66982348-66985927 GCF_000313985.2 Echinops telfairi | reverse complement strand
GAAGGAAGTAGTGTCAGAATGCTCCTTGTTGTTGTTGTGGCTGTTGTTAGGTCACATCGAGTCAGTTCCAACCCTATCCACAGCAACAAGAACCACCGCCCCGTCCTGCGCCATCCTGCCAACCCTGCCCAGGCTGGAGCCCATGGCTGTCGCCATCTTGGTGAGGGGCTTCCTCTTCTGCACTTGCTCGCCAGTTTACCGAACATGGTGTCTTTCTCGAGGGACGGGTCTCGCCTAACAACCTGTCCAAAGTACACGAGAAGAGGTGGTCTTCCCATCATAAGCCCACCTCTTCAAAAGTCTTTAGGAGAGAGTAATCACTGTGGTGCTGGTGATGGATGATGAAGGTACCAGGGGCAGCCCAAAGAACAAACAAACCTGTCTTGGAAGAAATACAGCCAGAAGGCGCCTTGAAGGTGAGGATGGCAAAGCTTTGGCTCACGCACTTTGGGCATGTCAGTAGGGGAGACCAGTCCCTGGAGAGAGACATCGTGTTTGGTAAGATAGACCGACTGTGAACAAGAGGACGTCCCTCATCGAGATGGGTTGACACAGCGGCTGCAACAATGGGCTCAAGTACAGGAAGGATGTGAGGATGGGGCAGACGGGGCAGCGTGTACTCCTGTTGTGCATGGAGTCGCTGTGAGTTAGAACTGCCGTGAGGACACTGAAGAACCAGGAAAGATTGACCAGTGGACCCACTGGCAGTGGCGAGCAGGGTTTCAAATGCTCTCGGTGTCTGTGAGAGCCTTGTCTTTTCCTCTTGGGGTTCTCTTTGCATTTTGACTACTAAGATCTGTTCCTAGAGAAGTGCATGTAAATGAAGATTTTGTTCTTGTAGATGGAAACATATTTAAATTGCAAATTCAGAATCATTTCCGATTGCTCCCTGTTTGTGCTAGTCCGCATGCTAGATCCTTAGAAATGTATCCCTCCACGACAGTTCAAAACACAGATACCGCTTGTGTGCAGAGGTTAAAACGGAGGCTTTCAGTAGCTTTTCTAGAAGTTAGGTAGTTTTTCCAAATTCTCCCAGATGACACGCAGCAAAACCTGATTCGACACTGCAGCTCCTAAGTATAAGATCTGCGAACCCGGCAGGGACTCGCACCCATCTTACCTATTTTGTGGTGCCGATTTTTTGTCTCCTGGGCTTTTATCCAGTCTGGACTCCCCAAAGTTTTGACTTACATACCCCATCTACTCAACTCACCCCCTGTAACTGGCAGGCAGGGATTTGGAGCCGTGATCAGAACCAAGTAGGTCTGACCGATGGGTCTTCCTCCCTGAATGACAGATCGTTTGTAGAGCAAACCCCTTTCTAATAAAAATGAGGTGCTCGGGAGGATCGAAAGCAATTTGGGTTTAAATCGCTGTTGGCTTTGTGGGCCAGGGAAAATCAGCAAATAGACAAGCATCTGCCTGCCTTAAAATGCTGTCATTGGGCAAAAATCAAACCTCCACAAAATGGGATATTTGGGCAACAAACCCTGCTAACAATGATCACATTGTCTGCAAGTTCAGGCCATGCATTATTAATATATTTTCACAGACAGGGTTTTAGTGCAAATGCAGGTTTTTAGGGAATTGACTTCAAGCACAAGTACGTTAGCGGTGTTCCAGGGTGAGTTTTTTCATTGGACACCTCTCGGTAAGCGAGGAGTGAAGTGGTAGTTGGGACTCAAGCGACAAACCACAGTTTATGTTGGATTCAAATATGTTTCAGATGGTTTGTGTTAGTACAAGAACATGTACTTTTCAATTTTGTCGGAAGGCTCCATTCCCTTTAAGCTCCTTCTGGACTCTTCCATCATTCCTCTTTCACAACCCCTGACCAAACTCCTCCAGAAATCTCAAAAATGAAAACAGCACAAGGTGGTGGGATGAGCTCTGGTGTTCCCCAATCTATCACTGGGGTGACATCTCCCTACAAACAGTGAACTATGTTCAAACCATGGCTGCACCACTGTTAGCCATGACTGGGGGCAACATGACTGGGGGCATGTTGCTTCACCCCTTTGAGCCCATTTCCTCCCCTACAAAATGAGGCCATGGTCCCAACTTCAGGCTGCTGTTTCACAATCAACGAAGTCATGCAAAGGGGCTTCAAAAAGTTCATGGGAAAATTACATTATCTTTAAACTCCATGTTTCCAGGAACTTTTGAAGATACATGAAAGTGCCCAGAACTTGGACCTGATGTTTTGGGCGATCCCTTGCATTACCAATTTTGGTGAGGAAAATTTAAAAAAGTGAACAAGCAAAACTTGTACGATTCTTTTGGCAAATTAGGTCATGATTATTAAAGCCAGTCCTTGGAGTGTGAGCATATGCAAGAAAGCCCGATTGCATGCATCTTGAGAAGAAGGATAAGCTAAATCATGATATATGAAGACCACCTATAGAGTTGTAAAGCGTTCTGAAGAAAGACTGCATTCGTTCGGCTTCGTGCTCTGCCCCGTAGCGGCTGTGTGTGCCATGGTTTCCTCATCTGCGGTGGTTAAGTGTCTTCGAGGTGGTCCTGAGCCATAAGAAACATATGCACAACAGAAAGAAATACTGATGGGTCCTGCGCTGTCCTCCCAAATGCCCCTAAGCTCTGGCCCATCGTTGCAGCTGCTGTGTCCATCTCGCTCCTTGAGGGCTTTCCTCTTTATCGCTGCCCCTCTATGTTATTAACCAGGATGTCCTTCTCTAGGGACTGGTCTCCCCGGACAATGTGTCCACCGTATGTAAGATGAAGTCTCACTGTCCTTGCCTCTAAGGAGCACTCTGGCCATACTTCTGAGCCAGACCAGTTTGTCCTTTTAGCAGTCCATGATACTTTCACTATTCGTCTCCAGCACCACGTTCAAATGCGTCAATTCTTCTTTGGTCTTATTCAGTGTCCGACTTTCACATGTGTTGGAGACGATGGAAAATACCATCTGTCTTTCCTCACCTGTAGAAGGGGGGACCTCTGATGTAATATATGTAAAGCACTTTGGTCAGACGGCTTTCATTTCCCCGTGACTGGGTTAGAGGCTGAGGTCTTTGCCTTTTAAGTCCCAAGCTAACAGACCTTCTTCGTTTCTATGAGCAGCAGGAAGTTGCCAGGGAGAAAAGTGTGGTGACAAAAGTGACAGCGACTCCAGGGAGGCTGGTGTTCAAGCAGATGCCACAGCGATGATTCTCACATGGGGTAAAGACCACAGACAGCAGGCAGAGCCAAGGGCCTGAGGAAGAGTGGAAGGAAGGGAGCGGCCATTGAGAACAGCCCCAGGGCCCAGCGAGCTGGGGACACAGCCACCCTCTCTGCCACCCACAGAGGTCTGTCTCTCTGCTAAAAGCTGGACTTGAGACTGGGGATTGGGGAATGCAGCAGGACTCTGAGATCCCAGGTTCCCAGATATGGAAGATAAGGCAATGTGGGTGAAACCCGTCAGCTTCTGTTCGGCATCTACAAAGGTGGAGCACCAGGAGGCTTCTTCCCACACCATCATCTGTGGCAAGAGTGCTGGAGAGCGGGCGGGCTGGGTGCTGTCGGGAGCCCATTGCCCGGGGAGCTAGAGAAGGAAAGCATCCAGAGCCTTTGGGGTGA
>NW_022111369.1:66977455-66981168 GCF_000313985.2 Echinops telfairi | reverse complement strand
AACTACATACAGTACAGGTGAGCACCTGGGACAGAGAAGAGTAGCTCGACTTCAGTGTTGGCTTGTTTGGAACTACGTACAGTACAGGTGAGCACCTGGGACAGAGAAGAGTAGCTCGACTTCAGTGTTGGCTTGTTTGGAACTACATGCAGTACAGGTGAGCACTGGAACAGAGAAGAGTAGCTCGACTTCAGTGTTGGCTTGTCTGGGCTCTGGAACAGGTCTCCGGTATTTGAAACCCATCCCTCCTTGACAGTATGCTTTTGGAAAAGTTACTTAATTTCTCTTAGGTGTCTGTTTTGGGAAGATCCAAGGTTTGTTTTCTCACTTATAAATTGATGATTAAAATCAGTACATACCACCTAATATTGTTGTAAAGATTAAATAAAATAACACTCAAGAAATTCTAGAAAATTCTGCTACATATTGTCAGGAGGGTGAGAGTTCTCTGTAATGCACAGTTGCTGGACTAAGTGACAACTATCCTGTATTAGAGGAGCCCTGGTGGCGCCGTGGTGAGGTGTTGGGCTGCTAACTGCAAGGTCAGCAGTTCCCAACCACCAGCTGTTTCGAGGGAGAAAGACAGGACTTTCTACTCATAAAGATTGAGTCTCAGAAACTCAGTGCTACTCTGTCCTTTGGAGTCATATGAGTCAGAGCAGACTAGACGGCAATGAGTTAGTTGTGGTTTGGTGTGGTGTGGTATCCTGTAGTAAGTAGTTATTGTGTGCGAGTCCTATGATGTTTAGGAAAATATTTAGCTGCAAGAACAGGGAAAAGTAGAATACATGCAATAAATAGATTTATTTCAAGTGTTTCTCTCTCGCCTGAAGACATGTGGGACCCGACAGTGTGGCGCAGTTCTAGTATCCCACCGTCTCAGCCCATAAGATCTTTCCATCCTGTTCAACTGCCGTGTGTGGACTTCATTTCCAACACCTCTTCATTGTCCAAGATGGCTGCGGGAGCTCCCGCCATTGTACCCCTATTCTATCCAGGAAGACTAGCATGAAGTTATGGAAGTGGAAGTCCTCATTTAAAGGAAACTTCCAGAAAATGACCCACACCTATTCTCCTGGTATTTCTTTGGCCACAACTTATCCCCAAGGTCACCCTTAGCTTCAAGGGAGACAGGTAGACATAATCTTTATTCCACCCAGTTAAGTGCTAGTTAGGAGCCCTATTTGCACAATGGTTACACAGTAGACTGATAACCAAAAGGTCAGTAGTTCAAGTCTGCTGTCTATTCCAAGGAAGAAAGATGTGTCAGCCTGCTTCTCAAAAGAATTGCAACCCTGAAAACCCTAGGGGTTAGTTCTACTCTGTCCTACTAGGTCACTATGGGTCAGCATTTGACCCAGTGTTTATTTGGTAAGTGCCCAGTTATAAATTCAAAATTATACTATTGGCGACAAAAGAGATACTTGATCACAATTGAGCTCACTTAATCCCTAGAAGAACCTATTGCAAGGCACTATTACTGTGCTATATTTTTCAGATGGAAAAACCAAGACTTGCGTTCTTCTCCAAGAGACATATAGCTATTAAATGCTCAGCCCCAAGATCCCTTGGATTCCAAGGGTTGTGGTCCCAACAAGTAAGGTTGACTGCCTGCCTCTTCCACAGCAGAGAGCCCCAGCCCTCAAATCCCCACTGCCAGCTGAGGGAAGGCAATTCACTGAAACCACAACCACTTAGACCAGATGTTCCAGAGAGCATCTTAAGTCTTTCCACAGTGGTATGTGGAAAGAAAGTTTGAAGGAAAAGCTGGCATCATCTTGCCATCCCTCTGAGAAGGTTAGGGAAGGAAGAGATAAGTGTCTTGGATGTGTTAGGGATGCTCTTCCTAAAGGTGAGGACTGCGGTGAATCTGTGATTCGAAGGACTGGGGTTTAGACCCCAGATCAGAACATGAAGGGGCAGTGTCGTGGTGACCCAGTGAGGTCTGAGACAGTATGAACAGCAACTCAAAGTGATACACACATAGCCATTGTCTGCGAACTGTTCGTGTAAAAACTGTTGAATGGACATATGTTGTTGTTACATTGATTTTCACCAAAAATAAATAAGAATTCTTTTTAAAAAGAAGGAAAGGAGCTTGTAAGCATGAAGGAGGAGGGAATAATGATTGCTATATCTGATTAGCTTGCCAGTTTCCAGGGAAAGAGAAGTCTGACAGAAGAGTTGAAGAAATAAATGTGAGACTGGAATAGAAGGGAAAAGAAGAAATAAGGGGTAGGGGATCTTTCACCAAGATGTCAGGGGAAAGAGAAGTGCTGGGAAAAGAAGTCCATTAATAAGTGAGCAGGGGAGAGCGCTGGCGGCAGTTCTCAAAGGGGGGAGCTGGGCTCCTTCAAAAACACTCATTCCTCTCTTTTTATGCAGCTCATTTATAGATGTCCATTACAGAACATCTCATTTCTATCAGGCAAATAAGCTAAAGAGAAAACACTAAAGAGCCCCACTCTGATGAATTAGGTCAAGTCTGTAGCCAGAAGAAACCCAGGAGACGTGAGGTGGAGTGAGGTGGGAGTGACTCTCAAGGAAAAAGCGGATCTTCCTATAGAAACGCAAGCCATTCCCAGACCCACACGTTTTACTGGTAAAGACAGTGTCTGCAGTAGCAACTTGAGTTGCTGTCACCTCTGTCTAGGAATTCATGGTGTCACCCCACCCCCATCGACCTCCTCCACTACCAACCAGGCGGCACCTCTAAAGGTGCTGGTGCCCTTAGAGGAACTTTATGAGCAACGTGTTTGTGTCAGTCGGGGTTGACTAGAGAAACAAATTCATGGACACTCATATGTATATAAGAGAGAGCTTTATATCAAAGAGTAATTGTATATTAAGAAAACATCCCAGCCCAGGCCCCATCAAGTCCCTAAGTCTGACATTAGCCCATATGTCGAGTACCAGTCTGTAAATTCCTCTTCAAACTCATGAAACACATGCAATGACACCGAGTGCAGGAGGATTACAGGCCAGTGAGTGGGAAGTCTTGTTGATTCAGTGGTGGTGGAAGCATCTTAACACTGGCCTGGATCTCCACTGTGGCTCCTCCAGCTCCAAGGCTCTGGCTGCTACCAACATAGCTCCATGAGGCTTGTCAGCAGGAAGACGAAGCAGAGAGTGTGTCTGGCCTCCAGTAAGCTATTTATCTCCATAGCGCCTCCAAAAGGAGGTCATCAAACGGTGACCTGATTGATAGGTTAAACTTCACTCCTTCATTCGTAATAGTCTCAAGTTGGCACCAGATTATGTAACTACCACAGTGTTTCAAGGTGCAGAAAAAGACCCTCAAATTTCAACTATATATTTTTTATTAAATACTTTATTTGAGGGCTCTACATCTCCTATCACAATCCATACGGTCATCCAGTGTGTCAAGCACATTTGCACATATGCTGCCATCATCATTTTGAAACTATAAGGGGAACATTTATTAAGTCTTAAACAGGAAAGGACAAGACAAAGCCACCTCACCTGGAAGAGGAAGACCATTAATATGAGGTCGTAATGGCATCCAAGGATTTGCAGAGCTACAGAGCTTTCAAAAGGACAAAGGGAGGCAAAGGAAACTGTCACAAAAGCATGACTGGTGGCAGATAAATGCATTGTAGTTACAGATGGGACAGCAGAGGCGGGAACAAGATGATGACCATGTACAATGTATCTGACAGAAGAGCTTATAAGATTGATTCAGAGACCTCCAA
>NW_022111369.1:66967038-66975963 GCF_000313985.2 Echinops telfairi | reverse complement strand
GGAAGCCAGTTTATCTGGGTGGGACACCATCTAGGCTAGGTGCACTTAATACAGCCAATGGGGTCAACCAGTACCATTGACCAGGCCTCCCAGCGGAGGGCCCTGAAAAGCCAGGATCGAAGCCCACCACTCTCCTTTCCAGCTGCTCCTCAGGCCAGCCTGCGGTTTTTCTCTGTCCTCAGGTTCCCACGTGTGGGTGTGAAGTGCCCTGAGGGGGCCTGTGTGAAACCAGAAACTCCTTCTATCCTTTATAAAACTCACTTGGATCACAAAGCAGCCTTCAGAGTGAATTCTTCCTCAAAATCTTTCTCATGCAATCCCCAGGACTGAGGTATTTCTAACCCGAAAAACCTAACAAGGCTTTTTATTCCTATAAAGAGTTTCAGAAATCCACGTGGGCAGCTCTACCCTGTCCTATAGGGCGGCGACAAATCAGAAATGATTCAAAGGCAGTGAATATGGTTTAGAAATGTTCTCTTATGCTGTTCACACAAGTGCCTCTCGATCCATGTACAAGTTCCCCATGAGCACAATGAAGTGTTCTGGAATTCCCATTCTTCTCAAGGCTATCCATGGCTGGTTATGATCCACCCAGTCTAATGCCTTGGCATAGTCAATAAAACACAAGCAAACATATTTCTGATGTTCTTTGCTTTCAGTCAAGATTCACCTGACATCAGCAATAATATCCCTTGTTGTGCATCCTCTACAGAATCCGGCCCGAACCTCTGAGAGCTCCCTGCCAATGTACTGTTGCACCCTATTAGATGATCTCCAGTGTGTGATATTAATGATATTGTTCTATAATTTGAGCATTCTTTTGAAGTCACCTTTCTTTGGAGTGGGTATAAATATGGATCTCTTCCATTCAGTTGGCCACGTAGCTGTCTTCCAAATTTCCTAGCATAGTTGAGTATGTGCTTCTGGTGCTTCATCAGCTTGTTGAAACATTCCCCTTGATTTTCCTTCAATTCCTGGAGCCTTGTTTTTGGCTAATGTCTTCAGTGCAGCTAGAACTTTTTTCTTTTGGTGCCATTAGATTTTGCTTAGATGCTACCTTCTGAAATGGTTGCATGTCAGCTAGTTCTTTTTGGCACAGCGACTCTGTGTATCCTTTCCCTCTTCTTTGGATGCGTCCTTCCCCATTCAATATTTTCCCCATAGAATCTTTCAATATTGCAACTAGAAGATTGAAGATTTTTAGTTTTTTCAGTTTTAGAGATGCTGTGCATGTTCTTCCCTTTCGGTTTTCTAACTCTAGGGTGGTGCACATGTCATCATCATATTTTACTCTTTCTTCTCTAGCAGCCTTTGAAATTTCTGGTTCAGCTCTTTGACTTCCTCATTTCTTCCATTTGCCTTGGCTACTCTCTAAGATTAAGGGCAAGTTTCAGGGTCTCTTCTGACACCTACTTTGATTTGTTCTTTCTTTCCTGTCTTTTGAATGACCTTTTGCTTTCTTCATGAATGGTGTTCTTGGTATCTTCCCACAGCTCATCAGCTGTTCTGTCATTAGTGGTCAGTGGTCGAGAACACCAAATCTGTTCTTGAGATGTTCTCGAAATTCAGTTGGAATAGATTCATGGTCACACGTTGGCTCTCATGGACTTGGTTTAATTTTCTTCAGCTTCAGTCTTAGACTTGGGAGACAATGTTAGACTTCCATGCATCAGGCCTTCGGTGTCTGACCATGTTTTGATGCCACACATAAGATTTTACAGTTGATTCCTTCTTCATAGTCTGTCTTGATCTGGAACCTCAACAGAAACCTATTCACTGTGGGTGACCCTGCTGGCATTTGAACTACCAACGTCATAGTTTCCTGAATCACAGCAGCACACAAGCCACCACAGCACAACAGAGCAGCAGATAAATGGTAGTCATATTTTTAGATGACATAAATCCAAACCCAAACCTCTGCCATCGAGTTGATTCCCTACATACAGTTTCTGAAGCTTTAAATCTTTATAAGAGCAAATATCTTTACTTTTCTCCTGAGGAGTAACTGGTGTGTTTGACCCTTCGACCTTGTGATTAGCTGTTCGATGCTTACCCAATATCACCACCAGGGCTCCTTAAACTAGATGAGTACTAGCAAGAAACTTGTTTTATAATGCTTTTCTATGTTGAATGACAACATTATTAGTAACTGAGTAGGAGTCCTTAACATTTTTTTTCTCTTTTGCCTTTAATTATGACATCATTCTTCCAAAAGCCATTGATCGAGGTTCAGAAGCACTGTGTCGTTGTTAGGTGCCATCTTGTTGGTTCCAACTCAAGCAATTCGATGCACAACAGAAGGAAGCTCTGCCGGGTCCTGCCCCACCCTCACCGTGGTTCTTCTGTTGGAGCCCATTGTCGCAGCCGCTGTGTCCGTCCACCTTGTCAAGGGCCTCTTTTTCTCTGCCCCTCCCCTTTACCAAAGGAGCCCTGGCGGTATAATGGTTACTTTGGGGGTCTGCGACCCACAGGTGTGCAATTTGAAACCACCAGGTGCTCTGAGGGAGAAAGATGGGGCTTCCTACTCTGTCAATCAGTTACAGTCTCAGAAACTCACCAGGCAGTTCTACCCTGTCCTGTAGGGTTTCTATACATTGGCATTGACTCAGTTGGCAGTGAGTTTCAGAGTCTGATGCACACTCACTGCCTTCAAGTCAATGCTGACGCATAGCGACCCCATAGAATGGCTAGACCTGCCCTTGTGAGTTTCTGAGACTCGAACTCCTTGAGAGGAGCAGAAAGCCCTGCCTTCATCCTGTGAAGTAGTTCAAGTTGCTGACCTTGCAGTTAGCAGCTCAACATTTAACCACTAAACCATCAGGGGTTTAGTGCACCATCCTCACAAAATAACATGCACAGCCACACAAAATAATACGGTAAAGCCTATGCAAGCCGACCTTGACAAGATGCCTTGCTTATTTGAGTCTCTCAAGTTTTCCAACTTTGACAAGATGCAGTCTTACCATGTTTTAGCTCTCTCTATTGTGGAAATGTTTGAATGCTCCCTTTTTTTTTTGGACAGATTTTCACCTTACACAGGTTCCGGCTGGCTCTCACAGGTTTTGCATTGTTATATATTCCCTTGATTTACAGCCAAAGAGGGAACATGCTTACAGCACCCGTAGGAGGCCGTGGGCTTTGGTGAAAGAGCTCTGGTTTGATTGTTAAGAACCCTATCACAGAGGTTGCATTTTTGAGCGCTTCTTCTAAGTCTTTTCCCACTTGGAAGCATAATTGCTATCATGCAATACTAACCTATGTACAATTTATATGTTCTACTTTATAAAATCTAGCAGTATCTTGTAAACAGTTTTCTATGTTGCTATAGTGTCTTCATAATTATAAATTTGAGTGAATACATAATATTATATTAAATTGTAGTAGTATAATTTTCCTAACTGCTTCTCAATAATTAGGTGCTTAAATGGCTTCTAATTGTGTAGTGTAGATAATGCTGCACTGAATATCTTTATGTATTTATCTTGCTTTTGTTGAATGTTTCTTTTAGATAAATTCCAGGAGTGGGGGTCTAGAATCAAAGGATAAGAATATTGCTATGGTCTTTGGAGCATGATACCATCGTGCTTTCCAAAGGGATTATAATTTTGCTATATCCAATACGGAGTCCAGGTGGCATAGTAAATTGTTAATTCGGCTGCAAGGTTAGTAATCAAAACTTCTAGTTGCTTCTCAGGATAAAGATGAGACTGCTCCCATAAAGATTTACAGCCTCAGACAAACAACTATTTTGCCCTAGCATGTCACTATGAGTCAAATTGAGTCAAACCTGACCAGATGGCAGTGAGCTCGGTGTTTTGGTTATATCCAATAATACGGAAATGTCCTTCCTTCATCAGGCTTTTACTTGGAATGAGAATTACTGTAGGAAATCTAGCTAGTACGGTGGGTTAAATATTGGGCTACCAACCATAAGGTCATCAGTTCAAACCCACCAGCCACTCTGTGGGAGAAAGATGAGACTGTTGACTCCAAAAGATTTACAGTCTTAGAAACCCTACATGTGGTATCACGATGAGTCAACTCAATGGTGGTGGGCTGGGTGTTATTATTAGGAAACAATTGTTTTGCTAATTTAATAATCACTATTGCATCAAAAACCAAGGGCTTGATGCTGGGCTACCAAGGGAAGAAATAGAGCATGGAAAGAGAGTGTGGGAGAGTCCATGTGGTAATGGAAATAGGTAAAACTTTTAACTGGCAGCTGAAACCAAGCAGGAGATGTTAGTTAAGTAGCATCTCCTTCTAATTTAGCAACAAGGAACCATTCCCAATTGTTCCTTTAATCACTTCTCAAACCTGTTATTATAAATGCCACCAGTCAAAATGGAATCTGGGAGCTGAGGTTTGGCACAGACTAGGAGGGTTATACTGGTGCACTTTATTAGATTACTGTATTAAGGTCTATTACCATAGGCATGTCATTCTCTTAAAAGAATTGTGTGTTTCCAGCTCTGATCTGTACCAGTGTACATCCTCTGATCTAGCCGGATTTGTAAGGTAGAATTGGACACATAAACCCCTCAAGACCAATAATGAGAGTAGAGATACCAGGAGGGTAGGGGTAATGTGGGGGAGAAATGGGGAACCAATTACAATGATATACATATAGCCCCCTCCCTAGGGGACAGGCAACAGAAAAGTGGGTGAAGGGAGACATTGGGCAATGTAAGACATGAAAAAATAATAATAATTTATAAATTATCAAGGTTTGGGGAGGGAAGGTGAAGCAGGGAGGGGGAAAATGAGGAACTGATGCCAAGGGCTCAAGTAGAAAGAAAATGTTTTGAAAATAATGATGGCAGCAAATATACAAATGTGCTTGACACAATGGATGGATGTATGGATTGTGATAAGTGTTGTACGAGCCCCCAATAAAGTTATTTCTTTTTTAAAAAAGAAAAACTCATTAAATACATGATAGTGTGTTGAGGCGATTGAAATGAATAAGATGAAACAAAATGGGTATGAATTGTTGAATGTAAACCTAGTGAACTGCTCTATAAACATTCACCTAAATTACAATTAAAAGTTAAAAACAAGAATTGTGTGATGCTCTAGTAGCAGCGTCCTCCAATTGAAACATCACACAAGCTTCACTTGTAATTTTCCAATCTCTAGCAGCCGCAGTTGAAAAGTGTTTTTAATAGGTGACATTAACTTTAATAATATTCCATTTGAAAGATTACCATCGCAAACGGAATTGATATAAAAAATTAGATGGTTTAATCAGGTTGCCATTAAGTGGATTCCAACTTAAGGCAACCCCACGTTTTACAGAGTAGAACTATTCCTTAGTGTATTCTTGGTTGTGGTCTAGTGCCTTACGCTTTGGGCCTTACACCTGACCCACAAGGTCAGGGATTGGAAGAAAGACGAGGCTTTCTTCTCCTGTAGGGAGTCGCAGTCTTAGAAACCCATTGGGACAGTTCTACTTCGCCCTAAAGACTATCAGCAAGTCAGAACCTATGTGATGACAGTTCATTTGGTTTGAGTTCAGTCTTCAAAAAGCATATCTCCAATTCTTTCTTCCATGCTGCTGCTTGATGGGTTCCAACTGCCGACCTTCAGATTGGTAGTTGAGTGCACACTGTTTACACCAACCAAGGGCCTCATTAGATACTTGACATTCTTTGAAACCCACCATATATCTTAAACTTCAACACCTCCCAGTTTGGACTAGCTGTGTATCAAGTGCCTGAGTAGCCACCTGTGAAATATGACCACCATTTTGGACGGAAAAGTGCTGCAGCTTTAGTCAACTCCATTTGGGATTCTCTGCCTCATCAAACGATCTGTCTTTTAATTCTTTGATTTACTGGAAAATCAGAACCCTACTTTGCATCAGCCAACAAAATTTGAATTAAATGGTAAAGTGTTCTGAGTCCAGATAGCTCATCTTTGGTTGTAGGGGAGATGTGCTGTGACACATCAAAATGGTTGACTCTGCCAATGGGAGAAAATGGAAAATGTGGTCAATTATCTCCACAAATAGCAGCTGCCTTTGCTTTGAAACTGGAATAACTAGATGGTGCCCAGCTACCATTAATGACTGCTTTGATCAGAGATTCTATAGAAGAACTCTGACTAAAAGGGTGAAAAATGGAAGAGAATATAGAAAGTCATGGAATCTAGACTTTCTGAAGCTATTGAGACTGGATGAAAATATTTCCAGGCATCTTCTTTGGAGCTCTGGTGGCATAGTGGTTCCTGATAGTGTAGTGGGCTGTGAACCACAGGCCAACAGGAACCCAGAGACAGTTCTCCTGTGTCCTATAGACTCACTATGGGCTGGCTTCAACTTAATGGCAGTGGAATTTTATTTAATATCTTCTTCAATATTTACAATGTAAATAACAAAAACCATTACAAGTCATAGTGACCCTATGTAGGGTCTTCAATGCTGTGAATCATTAATAGAGCAGACAGTCTCATTTTTCTCCCTCAGAGCAGCTGGTGGTTTGAACCGCTGACCTTGAAGTTAGCAATCCAACACTTGTTTGATGGTGTCTGAACCATATAGTAGTTTGATTTAACTAATAAATGATATCTGCCTTAAAATTGCACTCTTTAAAAATATATATGGCATAGTGGTTACACATTGGGCCACTAACCACAAGGTCAGTAGTTCAAAACCACCTGCTGCACAGGAGAAAGATGAGGCTTTCTACTCCTATAAGGAGTTAGTTTCAGAAACCCTTTGGGGGCAGTTCTACCCTGTCCCATAGGGCAGGACTATGAGTCAGCATTGACTCCAGGGCAGCGAGTTTGTTTTATAGGATCAAACTGATTGGAGTAACTGGAGTAAAGTTAGATCGGAAACTTAGGAAGCAGTCAGTTTATGTCAATGAAAGAGGAACAACTTGGAAGAGGAGGAAGAGAAAGGTGGTACAACAAGGAGAATATGACCAGTATCACTGGATTGTATATGTAAAATTTGTTGAGCTGATGCACATTTTGCTGTGCATATTTCCAACAGCAACAATAAAAATTTAAGTATTTTTTTTAAGAGAGCTATAGACTCCCAGGTCCCACCACCAACACACTGATTCAGGATCTTGGAGATGGGCCTAAAAATCGTCTGTATTTCTGAAACCAATTTTTAATCACATTTCAATTACATTATACTGAGTGTCTGCTGTTGGCAGAGAGCAGGTGACTCATTTCTGTGCTCATAACAGGTCAGCCAGCCCTAAGACCTCTGTCCGACCCACCAGACCGACTTCCCCTCACCAGAGCCATTGCCATCTGTTCCAGCAGCGCAACTCCTGCCAGTAAAATACCTGTTGGTGTGGGACAGGAATCAGCCGGCTTTAGAAACAGTCAAAATATGCTTCTAGGAAGATAAATATATGAGTATTTGCCTAAATCAGAGGAAAACAAATGGATTTCCTTCTCTAGCCTGGCCTGGTCTCAGGCCAAAAGTGTTCTCGTATTTGAACAGCTGTACACTAATCAGGTGATAAGATTAACAAGCCAAAATGACATTCATGGCCTATTGTGAACACGTATCCCTGTTTTCTCTCCTGGCTACGATGATAGAAACATGCTGGCATCCCCTAAGACAAGAAGGGTCTAAGAGAATGCCTTTGAGAAGTTTCAATCACAAGGGAAAGCTAGCCAAATTGCCCACATCGGCCATTGCCACGTGGCTAAATGCTCTCTGGACCCAAGTGTGGCAACGGAACAAGTGCAGCCAAAGCAGCAGGTCTGTAAACATCCTGATGCTGATGATGAGAGACACACAGCTGGGCCGAGACCACATCAGTTCAGGCAAATGTGTGTGTACTTCTAATCTGAGTGCAAGATGAGCGGATGCAGGGGAGGCGGCAGCTGCAACACAGCTGGACTCAGGAGGCATGTGATGCTGTGACTTGCAAATCATTCTTGAAAAATTCATTCAACTGAGCTTGGATGTGAACACAGGCACATGGACCCCCAATCAGCTCACTCTCGACCGCCAAGAGGGAGACAGAAATGCAACTGGGTTAATAAGAGGCATTAGGCACACTTCTGGTTGGATGTGGCTGTCTTTCAGGAAAGGAATCACACAGGAAATGTGCTATATTTGGAAATGGCCTCTAAGTTGAGAGCCATTTGAATGATGGACAGCCTTAAGCAGAGAGAGTTTGACTGAGAGATACTCTCATGTATCCTATAAGCTAATAAGACATATGTTGAGCCCTCTATTACAGTGTCTGAAATGAAAGGTTAGTCTGATCCCTTAAAATGATGTCTTGGTTTGGGTTTGAAATAAACCTCACATTAACTTTCATTTCACAAATGAGCAAATGAGGCACTGAGATATTTTTGTCAGAAACGGGTGTTGGATTTTGTAAAAATGACTCTTCTGTTGATAGATCACGTGGTTCTTTTCCTTGGTTTGCTGTATGTGGTGGATTATGTTGATTGCTATTCCAATGTTGAATCATCTTTCGTGCTTCTTATGAATCCCACTGGGTCATACTGTAGTCTGTATTCTTTATCATGGTATATGATTGGATGCTATTGGTTAGGATTTTGTTGAAAACGTTTGCATCTATGTTCAAAACCACCAGCGACTCCACAGGAAAAAGATAAGGCTTTCGACTCCCATCTCTGAAACCTGCCTAGGCAGTTCTACTCGACCCTTTAGGATTGCTATGAGTCAGAATGAACTCTGCGACAGTGGGTCTGGGGCTTTGTTTGCCTGGGTTTGGTATTAGGGTTATGCTCACTTTATAAAATGAATAATCCATTAAAATATTCCATTTTGTTCTATAAAATAGAATTAACCAGGGAAGCCATCTGGACCCAGATTTTTTGTGTTGGGAATCCTTAAATTAATTGATTCTTTTTAAAAAATCATTTTATTAGGGGCTCATACAACTCTTACCACAATCCATACACACATCAATTGTGTAAAGC
>NW_022111369.1:66964294-66966000 GCF_000313985.2 Echinops telfairi | reverse complement strand
AAAAAACTTAGTAAACAGTAAAACAACAGAAAAAGAAAATGACAAGAAAACTTACAATCCAACTGAACTCAACGTGGAGAAGTATGTGGAACAAAGAGTCCCGCAGCACTACAAAAACAGACACACAGCAAAATGACAGCAGTAAATTCATACCTACTGATATTTACATTGATTGTAAACAGATTAAAGGCAACGACTATTTAAGGGACAAAGAATAATAGAGTGGATAAAAAACAGGATGCTGTCTACAAGAGACACACCTCTCATACAAAGACAAAAATAGACAAAAATCAAAAGATTATATAGATATATATCAAGCTACTGGCAATACAAAGAGAACAGAAATGGCAATATAATTTCTAATCAAATAGATTTTAAAGCAAAACTTTATAAGAAACAATGAATTATAATAATTATATTATATAATTATTAAAGGATCAATTGAACACGGGAACATAATAAATATCTATGTACCCCATGAAAGACAAAAAACATTGTTTTTAACTTAAACTGTATTGGTGGGGAAAAGGCCAGAAAAATGGGGCCAAAGGATTGTTTTCCATCACAAAAAATGCACCAGCTCATTCTTCAAGGGAAATCCAGTGGTCTTCTATTAATAGCCCATAGAAATGGCAGTTCGGCATCCTCCAGGGACTGAACTAGTGTTCCTTCTCTAGGTTCTCTGAGTTTGGGAAGCAGAACGAGTCTGAAGGGGCACGATCGGGACTGTCGGGTGACTGAGGTAAGGTTTCCCAACAAGTCTCCTAGGACAGGTCTGGCCACCCTTGGAGAATGGGCAGGTTCGTTCTTAAGATGGAAATCAATCCCCAGAGAGATGAAAGTATAGCCTTCAGACACACATATATAGACCTAGCTGGAAGATATAACAAGACACCACTGCTTTTTATTTTAATATTTATGCTCAATAGAGGTTTCCATAGTTTTGATGTAATACTTTTTGTATTACCTTTGTGAAAATACACCTTTGTGTCTATTGAGGGGGCTTCAAAAAGTTCATAGAAAAAATGGAGTTAGCTCTTTGCTGCATCTACTGAGAGAAGGAAGGCCATTCTCAGCAACCAGACTGTCCACATTCCAGAGAATGTGGACATTTCCCTGACGGGGCATCGTGACGTCATCCTGAAGGGCCCCAGGGGAATCCTGAGGAGGGACTTCAATCACATCAATATAAAACTCAGTCTCCTTGGGGCAAAAAAAAAAAAAGAAAAGAAATAAGAGGCTTCAAGTTGAAAAACGGTGGGGAAGTAGGAACTGGCTACAGTCCACAATACCTGCAGTTTATTCATGTACAGACCATTGTCAAGGGCATTCCACTGGGCTTCTGATACAAGAGGAGGTCTGTGTGTGCTCACTTCCCCATCAACATGGTTAGTCAGGAGAATAGGTCTCTTGTTGAAATCCGTAACTTCATGGGTGAAAAACACATCGGGAGGGTTTGCATGAGGACGGGTATTGCTTGTTCCATTGCTCAAACCCAGAAAGATGAGTTAATTCTTTTTTTTAAGTGTTTATTGAATGGTTCATTGTTAAGGAGATGAGTTTGGAAATATACAAAACTGGTATTTTAATCCCATGGCCACTACTTATACGAGTTTTCATCTTGGTTTAGTTCCTAATCTCAGCAAACCACAAAGATTTCTCATTTGTAAAGCAGACATTCTAAGTATCTGCTTTAAAGTTTGTTT
>NW_022111369.1:66960886-66962894 GCF_000313985.2 Echinops telfairi | reverse complement strand
GGGTCAGTTCTGCTCCGTCCCGGAGAGTCATTACGAGTCAGCGTGTACTCAGGAGCCATGGTTCGCTTTGGGGGTCAGCATCTTTACAGGAATAGATCACCAGGTCTTTCTCGCATAAAGTAGCTGCTGATGGGTTCGAACTGCCAATTTAGCAGCAGCTGCCCAGTGCTTAACCACTGAACCATTGTCCCACCAGGTCTCTGTTCCTCTTTCTGTTCATGGAACCCTGAGGGAGCTGCCAACCCCAAGGTCTGCAGTTCAAACCCTCCAGCTGCTTTGGGGGGAAAAGAGCCTGTCTCCTAACTGTAAAGATTTACAATCACAGAAACTATATAGGGTTGCTATGAGTGGGAATGGACTCTATAGTGGGATGTGTGTGTGTGTGTGTGTGTGTATGTGTGTTTAGGTACAAAGTTTGGTTCATATAGACTAGCCTCAAATAATTATCTAGTGCTCAATTCTTTACGTCAAAAATATTTTAGTACGTATGGCTTCCTTCTATATGATTCGATCCACTAAATAGTCTCCGACAAACAGTGAAATCAGCAGTGTGACAAGTGGTTTTCTCAAAACCCAGAGTTTGAATTCTGCAGTAGTCCTCCTTAGCAAAGAGGAGGCTCCTGGCCTCTGGCTGCTCATGCTGGGCAGTGTCCGAGGTAAGGACCCCAGCAATGGGGCGGAGAGAGTTAAGAGAGTTAAGACAAGGAACTGGCCAGTGGGAGCCAAGTGCAGTTTCAACACAGTGGATGCCTTTGAACATTTGGAGGTTAACGTGCTCTCGTTTCTCCAGCATGTCCTTGCTGAGGGGGATTTGCACTGCAATTCCAGCTGGATTCCCAGTCCAGTAAAAGGACGATAAGATTCCCTGGAGAGTTGAAGGCAAGCCCGGGGTGCGCGCAGGGTCAGATCACATCATGGGAACAAGTGGGGGTGTTACATAGTTGGCGTGTCGACTGTTTCCTACATGCCAACAGTGAGGCATTTGTTCTCCTTGTTAAATAATTAAATCGGCAGTTTGTATTTGTTTAGCATACAGACTGTAGCCAATTCATGCTGACAGCTACCAAAATAACCCCACATGTCCTGGCTCTGAATCGCTCAGAAAACCGTCCCGTGATGACGAGGGTATCATCACAAAGTGAAACGCTCCTCCGAGTCTCCGGATACCTTTTTTTCATCACCTCAAACAATAAATCAATTCACAGCATGCTGTCCAAAAACAACAGCCCGGTTTTATTGGATGAAGTTTCGTTCTCTGGGGCACTTCCCACTACCAACACTGAGCTGTCTTGAAACTATGTTTGCCTGTGGGTGGGAAGTGGTGATGGTGGGGGCTGGGGGGTCTACAAGTTCTCCTCATTTGCACTTGCCTCCATTTAAAGCAGGAGGGGGTCATCTTTTATTCATCCAAGGGTCATTTGGCTATTTATAACATCATTCGCAGGCCATACAAAGTTATCCACTTAAAAACTAGCCTGCTATATTTGGTCAAACGCGTAATGAACTCATCCCTTAATGTGATGGCTAGGAGTCCTTCTTGGTGGGCTGTGAATCGGAAGGTCAGCAGTTTGAAACCACAGCAGCTCAGCGGGAAAAAGATGAGGCTTTGTACTCCGGTAAAGGGTTTCCGTCTTGAAAACCCATGGAGACAGTTCTATGCTGTCCCGTAGGGTCTCACGATGGGTCAACATGGACTCGCTGATACTGAGTGTGGTTGGGGATTTGCTGGCTGGCACTGCTTCTCTGTGGTGGGGCTGCACGAAAACCTTCCGCTAACCTTCAGGTTTGCATCTGTCACAGTTGTTCAGTATGACTCACAAAGCATCTTCCGCTCTTAACGAAAAGGCAGACAATCCATTCAAGAATGTCAATCACGTGAAAATAAGGAAGAAATGGGTAGCGGGGGCACAGGGCGCTAACCCACCCAAGGGGAGGGTATTGTTTATATCTCCACAGGAAAAGAGGGACCAAACTTCAACCCAGTGCTCCAAGGTGTGAAGACAACATG
>NW_022111369.1:66951110-66958522 GCF_000313985.2 Echinops telfairi | reverse complement strand
AAAAAAGAATGTCAATCACGGAGTCCACTTTGGAATGTGTAGGTCAAGCTCAGCTCAGCCACAGAAAGAAGCCTGTGAGCGTGTGTCTGTGTCTCAGGAATTAGGGCCAAGGTCTTGGCGGACTTGCACAGTGGAATCGAGTGGATGTGGGCAGCATAGAGGAGGGCAGTATACCTCCAATTTCCCAGGGCCGTGTTTTCGGAAGGCTAATTCAACTCTTCCCAGCCAAGAAATATTTCTGATCACAGCCTAACTCTCCCGTCAGAAGCACATTACCTGGTCTGCTCTAATCCTTTGAATTTCTTTGAGAGAAACCAGTGACTGCTGCCATTAAGCAATCCAGTGGCTGATTGAGGATTCTGTGCGGGAGGTCTCACATCCCTGGCTCCTCATTTCATTTCTTCCCTTCTATCTCCAGCCCTTTGTATTTCTCTCTGCCGCCCTGTTCTTTCCGACCCCTCTCTCCACTCTCCATGTTCTCCTTCTTAGCCCGCTTCGTTGATGGCAGGTACTCTCTTCCATATTTCCAAACGTCCATTAGGATCAATACAACCGACCTCACTCACATGTCCCTTCTCCTCTTCCTTTCCTGTCCCTCTCCAATTGCTCCATAAGGCAGCAGTGCCACTGCTTGTAGCCAACTATCCACCCCCTACCCCATGGCATGTTATACCCCAGCTCAGAAGCCAGCAGACCACAAGCCCTTATTAGGATGAAATGTTTTTATCCCCTAAGGAGACTGAAGTTCTGACAGTTAGATCCCTTGACATCTATAAGGCAGAGCTGGAGAATGTGCAAAGAAGAAAAGGTCACAGGATGAAGGTTATGGAAAAGGTTATGAATATAGGGAGAGAGGCCAAATTAACCTAAGTATCTAATCGCTAGATACCATATGTACTCATGTACAAGCCGAGTTTTTCAGCACATTTTTCATGCATTTTTTGTGGTAAAATTAGGTGCCTCAGCTGATATTCGGGTGGGCTTATACTCAAGTATATAGGGTAAAATAAAGATTAAGAAGGGGAGGGGAAGCAAATGGAAGGGAGAAGGGTTTCAGAGGAGGTGTTAGTGGATGGAAGCTATGAAAGCTATGGGCTGCAAGACAGTTGAGTAGGAGATATAAAAAGTATTGTTGGGTTGTTCACTCGCTAATTGCCTTTGATTTGATTCTGACTCATCGTGACCCTAAAAGACAGGGAAGAAACTGTCCGGTGGGGGGCAGGGGGCCGAGGGAAGGTGGGTGTTCCACGACTGTCAATCTGGATGGAGTAGAATACCTCATCTTTGGGGTTACAAATGAGGTAATTTTACGAAAGAAATTCAAGCTAGAATTTCAATTCCTTCTTGAAAAGGTTTGACTGTTTAATCTATACATCTCTGAATGGAAATATCTCCAGAAACTGGCCACATGAGTCAAGGAAGTATACAGACGCACACTGGTGGTTAGGTACGTATAGGACTTCTGGGCAGCTTTTGGATCAGACTGGGCCCACTGAAGGTTACAAAGGGTGGTCATCTCAGGAATTTCCCCTCCAGGACTGTCTCACCACACAAGTTGTTCAGAGGGTAGCCATCTCAGAAAAAGTGGAGATAGAGAAATCACCAGATCTTTCTCTTGTGAGTATGATATTTGATGTACCCTGCCTGCACTGAAAAATCAACGTTTTAGTTTCAGGGTTTCCAGAAGCCACTAGGAGACTTTTAAAGATATAAAACCCCATAATACTGTATGATCCTAAAAGTAAGTGGATTTTAGGACTAGAAGGAGCGTTGTCTCTCTCTGAAGATCAAATGGCATTCAGAAATCCAATTAATGCTTTGTTTTAAAAAACAGAATCTGTATATGTGTTCAATACTGCAAACTGCTCAGTTTGATGATAAAGCAAGCCCTTCTGAAGATGGTCTTTAGTCACTAGGGAAAGTCTAGCTCTGTAGGATAGACATTCTCTTTGGAAGAAGCCTATTTTACATGTACATCATTTCTGTCATCGAGGAATTTCAAAGCATTTTGAAGTAGTTTGGGGTGATAGGAAATGTAATGTTTCAGAAGTTAAGCTACATATGGTAATATTTTGCCTGGGGACAAAAATTAAGTATTCCATGGAGGCAATGCTGACATCTCCTTATATCCCATTGACATTGCAAAGATATCATCATTAATAATGATGATAACGATTGGGGGAGCATGGGTAGTGAGATGAGGATGTGCTTAGCTGCCAACTGCAATGCTGGCTATTTGAACCCACCCATGGGTTCTACAAAAAAGACCTAGTGCCACATGGACCTACCCTGATGCAGCCAGAGCCCTGGGAGCTGGAGAAGCCACATGGAGACCCCTGCCAGCGCTGAGATGTTTACAACGCCACTGGATCCACAAGACTTCCCACCCACTGGCCTGAGATCTTCCTGCCTTTGTCATTGCATGTGTTTCATGAGTCTGAAGAAGACTTTATAGATTGGTATTGGACTTATGGGTGAATATTGGACTTATGGACTTAATCTGGACTGGGCTGGTATGTTTTCTTAATGTACAATTACTCTATATAAAGCTCTTTCTCATACACACACACACACACACACACACACACACACACACCTAGTACTTTTCTCCCCTCAAGATTACAACCTTGATGATGTAACAGACTCAGAGATGTGAAGGCATTTGCTATCATCTGTTAATGAGGGAAAGTGGTCGTGTTTCCCTCACTGGGGGATAGCTAGCTAGTCAAATTTCTGGTGGTGAGCTCCCCTTTGAAACGCCATCTGTCTGGCCTGTGCTCCTGCCCCTTAGAACACAAAGGGATGGTCTTCTGCACTCTCGGACTATGCAGCTGCGATCTTTGCCAAATCTTGGGTGTGCCAAGGGCACCACTGCCTTTCCACACCTCGTAGGTAATGTACAAATACGGATCACATGACTTCCCATCTCAAGTGTCAGCCCCTTCTCTAGAATTACAGCTGTAGCACAGAGTACAACCAGAAATTCCAGGATTTGAAGGCAGGAGGCTGTCATCTTGTCCCGGGATTATTGCAGTCTCCTGCTGACTGGTGCTCCTGCTTTTACCCCTGTCCTGTTGCAGTTTAATATTGACTGAGCATTTAGAGCGATTGTCTCAAAATGTAAAACCAAGTTAATGTCTTTACTTAAAACCCTACAGTGTCTTATGATCACATTTCGAATAGAATCCACAGCTAAAGCCTCTGCACCAGACTACCAATCGATCTCTTCTTCCTCCGCCCTTCTCCGGACCCACCCATTGATGCTCACACACTTCCCTATGCCAAGTCTTCCACCCCACCAGGTTCTTCTGCCTAAAGATTTTTTTTTCCCCAAAGGTGCAGGATTTCTCCCCAAGTATATTTTGATTAAAAATACATGAACTTCCCTGTTTCACATATTATTTACTCCAAAGCATGAAAATGATAGAATTAGAATGCTTTTCTGCAAACAACAGAAATCCAACTTGTACTGGCAAAAGCAAAGGAGATAGTGCTTTAATGGTGTCTCCGGGGGAAATCTTCACAGTATAAAAGTGGAGACTGCACTTGGCAGGGGTGGAACTAGTGGAGATGACCCCAGATGCGGAAACCTGGCCAGGATTGGGTCCAGCATGCACTGTGGCTTCTGTCTGTCCGTGGGTTTCATTCTCTGCGCATTGGCTTTCACTGCACAGGAAAGGTAGCTGCTGCAGGTCCCTACGGAATAACTTTTTCCCGTAATTCTTTAAGTTTGGAAAATCTGAAGAAGCACACTGATTGGTCCTCTTTTTGCCATCTCCCATCTCTTGACGAGTCACTATGGCCAAGGAAAGGGTGTCCTGTCTCAAGTCTGCAGACTACCAACTAAAGGGCAAGGATAATGCTGAGCCAGACAGGCCCACCATTCAAACTATGATGAAGGAAATCAGAGTGACTCACAGTTACTCTCAGTGTCACCCCCCACAGTTTTGAGCATGCATCTTATTCTAGTTTCTCAACGCGCACATCTGTTTTCACGAACAGTAGAACCCCGGACCTCGCCACTAATCTGTTCTAGAAGGAGCGTCGAAATGCTATGCAGCCGAGTTCCGAATCAATTTTTCCCATACAACCGCCACCAGCTCCTGGGAAGTGACTGAGCTTTCTACTCCCCTAAACAGTTACAGTCTCAGAAACCCACAGGGGCTCCAAGAGTCAGCAGGGACTCACAGGGCAGTGCGTATCGCCTCAGAGAAATTGCATACTAATGTCCAAGTTGATCTGTGATAGCGACGTACAGTAGAATCCCGGTATTCGACCACATCAGTACTCAATAAAATCGGATTTCAACGCGAAATGTCCAGAAAATGTTGCATCAGAACTTGAAGAAAACATCGGAATCCGACCCGACGCACGTGATTTCTGTAAGTCACGTAAATCACGACGCACGTGATTTCTGTAAACAAAAGCAGTTCGTGTTTCGGTTACTCGGCATTAATTGGCCTTGTTTAAACTTTTTGCAGCTGTGTTCCAAGCGTTTTGCTATACTTTTCTTAGTTTTTGTGGTTTTTCATACTGTTTTTAGATAAAAACCATGGGTTCTAAGAAAGTCTTTTGAAAAGAATCATGATAAGGAACTGGTTAACCGTGTTATCGATATTATTGTTGGTAATTTAGTAAACCCTGTTAGAAAACAGTTACGGAAATGCCAACAGCAGACCACATTCCACAGTGGTTTTTTTTTTAGAGAAAGCCAGCCAGGCCCTAATGTAAAAAGGCAAAGAAGGGAAAAAAACTGCTGAGAAGCAGCTGCCAGTTGATTTGATGGAAGAGGATTCCCCTTCCACACAAGGACTCTCTGTCCACACCTCCTCTCCGCATCCGTGTCCACAGATCCAGATCCTCCTCCGTCTCATGGTAGGGGCCGTACTGCAGTTGATGAAAGCTTTTTTAATGTTGTGTTTCTTATTTAAATTGTATTCTTTAACTCTTATTTACTTTGAAATTTCTGTGTAGCGCTTTAAATAAAAAGGCAAGTTTAGGGTAAAAACTTGGTGGCCGAGAACGGATTAATCCATTTTCAGTTATTTCTTATGGGAAAAATTGATCCTAAAGATCTTTATGCTCGGGTTCACTTCCGACTGGGATCTCTTTGCCCTACTCTTCTCAATTCCTGCCTGCTGCTTCTAAGTCGCCTTGTAAGTGCTCTCAATCTCTCAGAGGCCTTCAAAGACCCCCAAATATGTATATGTGCCCCACATTTAAAATGCATCCTTCTTGCATTTTCCCATAGCATCCTATGACTGTACTTCATAGTTCTTATCCATAGTTACATTTGTTTCACTGTTTCTTTGTCTCATGAGTGTCTCTCCAACTGGACCATCAACTCCAGAAGGGAGAATTTCCTATCTCTTTGTGCACCATTGTACTCTCAATGCCCCAGCAGTGCCTGGCCATGTTAGGGGTCAAAGAAATCTTTGTTAAGTTAAATGATTATATGCCCCGCCCTCTATCACCTACATCTGTGTAACCTTAAAAAATGTTGTTATTTCCTAAGCATCAGCCTTTTCGTGTGTGTGTGTGTGTGTGTGTGTGTGTGTGTGTGTGTGTGTGTGTGTGTTTTACCACAGGCTCAGGCTAGATTCTGACTTGCAAAGACCCTACACGACAGAGTACAACTACCCGTCAGAGTTATCAAGACTGATGTCTTTATGGAAGCAGATTGTCATATATTTTTCCCATAGAGCAGATTTCCCATAAATCTCAGGTCTACAGGTTGGCAGCAAGTTACTTAACCACTCTACCAGCAAGCTTCCTTTTCATGTGTGAAATGGTGCTTCTCACCGTTCTGTGACAGGATCCATATGAAGAAGATATAAACCAAAACCAAATCTGTTGCTGTTGAGGCCAACTTACATAATACCTGTGTTACCAAGTAAAACAGCTCCATGGGCTTTGATGGATTGTAATCTCTATAGCAATAGAGTCCCTGACCTTCCTTCCATGGTACCTCTGGTCGGGTGTTGAATCTCCCCCTTTCAGTTAATTGAACACAGTAGTTAAACACTATATCATACATTTGAAAACTTTAGACTCCACATCACACATTCCTCCCTTGCTTCCCTCCTCCAAAGAAAAAAGCTATTTCTCCAGAGGTCTAGGCAACTATTGTATATCATGAGGAATGAAAATTCCAGAATACTTAATTGTGCTCCTATAGAAACTATGCATAGTCCAAAAGGCTGCCATCTAAACAGAGTAAAAGGATATTGTATTGCCTAAAACCAAGAAAATTTTACATCAGGGCTGTATCTTTACATATTCAGTCTGTAAACTGAGCAAATAACCTGAGAAGCTGGACTGTGTGTAGAATAACCCACCATCAGAAATGGAACGAGATCCATTGACAACCTGTAGTGTGCAGACGTCACAACCTTACTTGCTGAAGAGGACTTGAGACGGCTCGTGGTGAATACTGTAGGCTTCAGCATGAATTATACCTCAACATAAAGCAAAATCCCACTGGGTGATAAGCAATATCAGGATAAATGGAGACAAGATTGGAATTTTCAAGGATTTCATTGTACTTGGATCCACAATCAATGCTCATGGAAGCAGCAGTCAAGAAATCAAATGATATGATGCATTGGATAAATGTAATTCAAAACATCTCCCTTCAAGGGGTAAAATACCAAGAAGTCATTTTGAGCCTTTAGGTGCCCCAGACACAGCCATGTTATCTTCAATCACCTCATATGCATGCAAATCTGGGCAACAAATAAGGAAGACTTAAGAAGAATAAGTGTCTTTGAATTGTGATGTTGGAAAAGCATATTGAATGTGCCCCGGACTACCAGAAGAACAAACAAGAGTTACTGTGAGTTGGAACCAACTCAAAGGGACCTAACAACAAGAACAACTAGACCAGGCTTTCAGGAGAAGTGACTGTGGACACCACCTTGGTGATTTTTCACCAGGCCTTTTACCAGGGTGCTCAGAGGCTCAGCATAGAGTGAAATAGGCCAGTCCTCGTCTGAACTGTCTGCTTATATTGTTCATTTGGGCATCATAAACACAGCTATCTCCTGCCAGGTTTCTGTCCTGTTTCCTAATCAGCTTCCCTCTCAAACCACAAAGCCAAAGGGAGCCCATGTAGGCATACGTGCCACCAGATCACACGTCTTTGGAAGATCAGATTGATGGGGAATTATTTTAAAGGACAGATGATAGATAGATAGATAGATAGATAGATAGATAGATAGATAGATAGATAGATAGATAGATAGATGATTTATAGATAGATAGATAGATAGATGGAAAAGCCCTATAGGCACCTATCACACATGGCTCTCATATTCTCTGCTGTACTCAAAGTACATGTCAGTCTCTTAACTAAGTTTTTGGACTGTATGAAGACGAATGTGGCATCAAAATTGAAGGAAGACTAATCAACA
>NW_022111369.1:66946923-66949636 GCF_000313985.2 Echinops telfairi | reverse complement strand
TATGGTTATTCTACTATACACATGGATATGCCTACAGTGCATCCAAATACATCTGCAGGATTATCCTCTACCAAACCTCCAGATGGTTTCAGGTATAATCTTATTCACCTACCTACCCCTACCAGCTCAGCTTGCTCCTTGGTTTAGTTCTCCGCTCACAGATTACTGTTTTTATTCTGATATTGCCCCATTGTGTATGTAATAATAACTCTTGTGCACCTCTCCATGTCTTCCTTTGTGTTGGGGATATTGATTGACTGTTGTCTTCTCTTCATCTAAATTAATATGTGTCAATTATCCCTCCCCTACTCTCCCTCTCCCGGTAAGCATCCAAAAATTGGCTTTGGTGTGTAAGACTTTCCTTGACTCTGTATACTAGAACACTCATACAGCATTTGTCCTTTCACGATGGATGGATTGTATTCAGCATAATGCCCTCCCGATGACCTCACAGTATGCGCGGTTGCCTGAGTCTTTATCAGTCGGGAACGTGGCATGCTATCCCAGTGTGTGAGTACCATCGTTTGCTTATCCCAGTGTGTGAGTACCATCGTTTGCTTAGTCTATGGGCACATAGACTGCTTCCAACTGGTTGATATTGTGAATCATGCCGCCATAAACATGGGTGTGCATCTATCTGTCCATATTCTGGCTCTTGTTTCTCTAGCATACGTATCTACCCATGGGATTGCTGGATCAAATGATACTGCTATTTGCAACTTTTTAAGTGAGTGCCATGCCATTTTCCATAGTGGTTGTACTACTGTGCAGTCCCACCAGCAGCGTATGAGAGTTCTAATTGTTCCAGAAGCTTACCAGCATTTGTTTTCTCTCTTACTGAGCATTGCTATTATTGCTGGGATGAGGTAATAGCTCACTATTGTTTTGATTTGCAGCTCTCTAAGGGTTAAAGGTAGCAAGCATTTCTTCATGTGCTTCTTGGTTGGTCCACCTATGTTATGTATCTTCTTTGGCAAAACATATGAGCCTGTCCTCTGCTCGTTGTTAAATTGGATTATGTGTCTTCTTGTTGTTGAGGTGTTGAATTTTTCTATAACTTTTAGAGACGAGACCCTCGCCTCTAGATATGTTACTGCCAAATAGTTTCCCTAATCTGTAGCTTCTCACTTTGCTCTTCTGTGGAAGGTTTTGATGCACACAATTATTTCCTTTAAAACACAGTTTTATTGGCATTTCATCCACACATCATACAATTCAATACTTAACCGCAGCGCTTTACTTTTAGGAAGTTGCAGTCATCTAGTATAACCTTCTTCCCCTTGTACTTTTTGCTGCTGTTGTTATGTGTGATAGTATACTAATGCTATACATTAGGAGCTTTAAGTTTACCCCTATTTTTATCTTTAACGATCTTCATAATTTTAGGTTTTATATTTTGGTCTTTGTCCCGTTTTTAAGCGGCTTTTTGCATGTAGCATGGGGGGTGGATCTTGTTTCAGTTTTCTGCAAACAGATAACTAGTTTGGGTATCACCATTTATTAAAGAGACTGTCTCTTCCCCATTTAATGAGTTTGAACCCTTTGTCAAAGATCAGGTGGTTGAACTGATTTCCAGGTTCGCCATTCTGTTCCCTGGGCCATGTGTCTGCTGTCTCAGTACCCGGATGTCTCCTGGTTTTGAGATCTGGAAGTGTGACGCATCCTGCTTTGTTCTTCTTACTTATCCAAAGTCCTTTTTCTTTCCATATAAAATTGGTGATGGGTTTTACCAATTCTCTAAAGAATGTTAGATGCTTCTAACCACACAGTTGGCAGTTCAAATTCATCATCCCTTTCGTGGGGAAAAGATGAGGCTGTCTGTTTCCTCAAAGATTTATAGTTCCAGTATTCCCATATTGGGTTGCTGAGTTAGAAGTGATGTGTGACAGTTTGCGTTTGGCTTTTGATGGAATCTGGATCAGAATTTTGTTTAGACAGATTACTTTGGGTCATATTGGCATTTTCACAATCTTAAGGCTTCTTATCCATGAAAATGGTATGCTCTTCCGTTTACGTACATCTCTTGCAGTAGTGCTTTGCAGTTTCTGTGCCTAAGTTTTTTGTATCTCTGGTTCTGTTTATTCTGAAGTATTTTATCACTTTATTAGTTCTTATAAATGGTATTGTTTGCCTTATCTTCTTTTCAGAGATCTTCTTGTTGGTGCAGAGTAATTTATTCCTTTTGTATGTTGATGGTATAGAATGCCACTTTATGAAATCTGTCAATTATACCCAGTAGGCATTTTGCTGGGTCTCTAGAATTTTCTACATATAGGATCATAACATCAGAAAATATGGATGATTATACTTTTTCCTCACCAATTTGAATGTCTTTTATTTCCCTTTCATGCCTTATTTCTCTAAGACTCCAATCTAATATTGAATCGATGTGGAGAGAGGGCATTCTTGTGTGGTTCCCATTCTCAAGGGAAATGCTTTCAGTCTCTCTACCAAGAATAATATTGGTTGTTGGTTTTGTATATATGCCCTTAGATGTTCTGAGCAATTTCCCATCTATCCCTATTTTGCTGAAATTTCTTATCAGAAATGGGTGTTGGATTTTATCCAATACATTTGTATGATTATTCATGTGGTTCTCTCCCTTTATTTTTGTAGTGGATTATAGTGATTGTTTTTCTAATGTTGAACCATGCTGCTAATATGAATCACATTCAGTGTGAAGTACTTTTAAAAATAAGGTATATTCTTTTTT
>NW_022111369.1:66934253-66945604 GCF_000313985.2 Echinops telfairi | reverse complement strand
CTCCTCCAGATTGTTCATCCAGCCTATCTTATTTAGACAGACCTGAGGAGATAATAACATGCACAAAAATAAGACAGAGCAAATCCAAGCAACAAAAGAAAACAAAACATCAACAACAACAAAAAGCCAATGACAAAAAAAAACACAACAATAAAAAAGAAAAGCCTGTAGTTAGTTTAAGGACTGTTTGTTGGCCTTTAGGAATGTTTTCTGGTCAAGTGTGATGGGGTGCAAGCCCTAGCCCCGAAGTTTATTTTTGGTATTCCCTGGGGATTACGTTGCTCTGTTCCCCTAGCTGTTCTGTTGCACGCCCTTAGTGTTTTGCCTCGGTGTGGTGGGGTCAGATCGGGTGCAATTCCCACACTGTGTCTCCAGTGTTGTCCCCTGTAGGGCTTTGGGTCAGTGAGGGATGTCGTGTCTCATAGTGGGGCTGGCCATATGGTCTTCCCTGTGGATTGGCTGCTCTGAGCAGTAATATCGTCCTCAAGTAAGATATTATATTTTATTGACTACAATTTTGTTGAAGATTTTTCTGTTATATTTTCTTTTTTTAGTGGTGTCTTTGCCTGCCTTGGTATCATGATGATACTTCTTTTAGAAAATGAGTTCAGGAGTTTCCCATCCTTCTCTGCTCTCTCAGTGTGTGAGTAGAACTGGTGTCAGCTCCCCTCTGAATGTTTGGTAGACCTTTCCAGAGAAGCTACCTGGACCTAAACGTCCATTGTTGTTATTGAGAGATTGTACATGACCTTTCCATTTCTCCTTTTGCTATGGATCGGTTTACATTCGCAACTTCAGTCTGCGCTAATTCAGGTAGGTAGTGTGCTTCTAGAAAATTTCCCAATTCTTCTAGGTTTTCCAATTCGTTAGACTACAATTCCACATAGTACTCTGTAATTATCCTCTTGGTTTTTGTCACTTTGAGGACTAAGATTTGCCTGACCGAACCCCTGCCATTTTCAGTCATCTCACATACATATGGCAGATGAACAATGAGTAAGGAAGGCTGTAGAAGAATTGATGTTTTTTTATTATGAGGCTGACAAGAGTATTGACTATACCATGAACTAGTCAAAGAGCAAACAGATCTGTCTTGAAAGAAATCCAACGAGTACTTCATCCCACATTCTTTGGACATATTATCAGGAGAGATCAGTCCCTGGAGAAGGAGCAGACTTTGGACAGCACATGGGTAATTTTTGCAAAGCTTTTAACTGGACTCTAAGGCCAGGGCATTTCGAGGCTCATCAGGGTATGGCTTAGGCCAGTCTCTCGTCGGAGTTACATGCTTATATTGCTCACTTGGGCATCATAAACCCAGTCATCCCCTCTCTGGCCTTTTGTCCTCTTTCCTAACCGACTTCTTCCCCAAGCCACAAAGCCAAAGGGAAGCGCACGTAGGCATGTGTGTCAACAGAGCAGATGTCCTTGGAGAATCAGATTGACTGGTGATTGTTTAAGGGGCAGGAAAATGGACAAACAACAAGCTGTAGGCACCGAGGGCAGTTATGGCTCTCATGTGTACTCTCCTCTCTACTTGAAGTAGCCATCATGCTATGAACTGCTATGGGTGCTGGGAAGGCAAAGCTGCTTCTAATGCAGCCTAGAACTGCCCTCAGAACTTTTGATGAAAACCTTCCTCCCTTCTTGTTGATCTGGATTTAGAGAAGCAGTGTATCCATAGCCACAGTGGGGGAAGGGCGAGAGTTATAGAGGTCACCTGGTCAAGGGGAGGGTTAGGAGGAGAAAGGACCCCTGGGAAGACCCAGGGTCTGTGACATGTTTTTCTTTGACCACCTTTTCCTCACCAGTGGGAACATTAGCAGCTTGGGCATCAGCATCCCTGTATCCTTCGGGAAGGTTCCTCATTCCTCCAGGACTCTGAGGTGAGCAGGGGACAGTAAGCAGACTTAATCCATGTCCTCCATTTCTTGTGGGCTGGTCTCTCAAACAGATGAGGAAATGATCCATATTAGAAGTGCTGTTCCTAAAAGAACAGCCACCCGGAGCTTGGCACTCAAGAAGGAAAGCGCCTGCCTTGGGGAGTCCATCATCCAGTAGGGAGGCGGAAGGGTAAATAAATACATCATTGCACTTCTCATGTCAGAGAGGAAATATGTACAAATGTGACAGGAACATCAGCAGACAAACAAAAAACCAAACTCACAGGAATGGAATCCATTTCAACTCAAAACAACCCCATCGGACTGAGTAGAAGCGCCCCTTTGGATTTCTGATATGTGATATCTTCCTGGGAGCTGGCAGCCTCTGTTTCAGCCCCACCAAGCAGCTGCTGGGCTCAAACCACTGCCCTTGAGGTGTGTAGTTCCCTGCTCACCCCAGGGTGCCGCCAGAGCTCCAGGAGGCCCTGGAAAAGGGCTCAGGGAAGGTGACCATGAAGGTGCCTTAGGTTGGGTTCTCTGGAGCAGCAAAACCATGATGTTTGAATGTGGAAAGAGAGTGACCTTCAGAAACATCTGACACAGTTGTAGAAGTAGCGAGGTTCCGTCCCATTCAAGTTCTAAGCCAGGTGGGCTCTGCTGATTGGAGGAATGAGTCCAACTCTCCAACATCTCAAAGTCGGAGGCAAGGAAAGAAGAGGGGGTGGGGAAGAAGGGAAGGCATTGTTGACCCAGCAGCAGCCTGGAAACAGAAACTTGGGATGAAAATGCATGGCTTTCAGAGAAGTGCAGCTGATGTGGCACAAGTTGGTGGCTCTCTCTCTCTCTCTCTCTCTCTCTCTCTCTCTCTCCCTATCTCTCCCTTTCTCTCTCCCCCAGGTTGCCTCTTTGCAGGCAAATCCAGCCCCTCCCTCATGCTCAGGTAGAGCCTCTCCTGCTTCCTAGCACTCACCTTAATAGGAGCTGGAGGGATGCATCAAAAACACAGCAGAGCTGGAGTTCAGCTCAGCAGACTTTAATTGCTCCGAAGGAGTGGTTATGTTGTGTCTACATAAAAGACCCTAATTATCTGTTAACCCAATAAAGCAAATTTCAAAAGGCCCACAAAGACCTATTTACCAAATGTATAATCTGTAATTACAAATCATCCATAGGGCAATCAATACATGTTTTCAAGCCATTACTTGACAGTTTATGTGCTTTCATGGGAGGAAGACCAGAGGCCTGTGAGGTTTGTTTTAATAACAAGAAGAAGAAACTAGCAGAAAAATTGATCCAGAGAATAAACTACCCACTGGTCCCGAACACATACATCAGGATAAAATGTCTGAACTGTGGTGAGTGTGCTGATATTGGCATTGGGAATAGTCCCTGGACTATCCTAAAGGCAATAGTATTGAAAACTGAAACACTAATAAAGTGCTGATCTGAATTCCACAGCGAGTCCTTGGGTGGTACGCATGGTTAGCATGCTCCCTGCTAACTGAGAGGCTGGAGGCGCATGTTTACCCAGAGGCACCTTCGAAGAAGGGCTTAGTGAGCTACTTCCAAATGCCGGGCACTGAGCTCCATAGGGAGTACCGTTCGACTCTCACACACAGGAGTTGGAATGGGCTCAGCCTCAGCTGGGTTAGTTCATCCAAGAACCATCAGTCTATCAGTCTCCTCTCAGCCACGAAACCAGAGTGTGCCGGCTGGGCAAACAGGATCTGAATCTTGAGCTGACCCCAGTGCGGACGCTCAACCAACAAATATTTTGACTGAGCTTCCAAAGTGCCTGACCCTTTGCTGGGGAAGGAGATTCTGAACAACAAGGTCTTGATCTCATGGAGCATATATTGGGAGTTAGGGTAGGTGGGTGATCAAGAAAAAAGTTATCAGATCCGATAAGTCCAGAGAACGGTGGTTGAGATTGAAAAGGCAGAATTCCTGGGTGGTACATGCAGGGAATGAGCTTCATTGGCTGCTAACTGAAAGGTTGGAGGTTCAAGTATACTCAGCGATAACTTGGAAGAAAGTTCTGGCAATCAACTTCTGAAAAGTCCATGAAAACCCTATGGAGCATTGTTCTACTCTGAAACACTCAGGGTTACCATGAGTGCGAATGGAATCAGTGACAACTGATGGTGACCTGAATGGAGGCCATAAAAGGGAATGATGAGCTAGTGAGTGCTTAGTAGGGGGCCGGGGAGGGCCCATTCAGTTGACAGAAGACTTCTCGGTGAAGATGACCTTGTGTGTTGTTAGCGGAAGATGAATTGATCAAAAGGGTCCAGTGATCTAAAGCTGAGCTACTAGCATCCCACGTTTCAGGAAGGCACAGACGTCCAGCATGCTGGAGCAAAATGAGCCTTGGAAGATGGTATATACATAGTTCCCCAATGGAATGAGAGAGTCAGGCAGAGTCTCACTCATCCAGGCCCCGATGGTTATAGCGAGGAGTTTGGATTTGATTTTTAAGTGCACTGGGAAAAGACAGGAGCGTTTCCAGCACAGGAGTGACCCGAGAATATACACTGGAAAGAAGACCATGCTGGCTACTGAGTAGGTGATGGATTGCACAGAAGCAAGAGTAGGCCCAGAGAGACAGCAAAGAGACTACAGTAACCCAGGTGGGCAGAGATGTAAGTTTTATTACCATGACGGCCATGCAGGTGGTGATTGAGGATTAGATGTGGAATGCTCTTTGGTGTGAGACCCAGTAAGACTAACTCCAGATGGAAAATGAAAGAAATGGAGGCAGATTCCCAAGATTTTGACCTGGGCAATTGGGGGGATGGTGGAGATGCTCACTGAAATGGAGTAAGGTCCCCGAGAAGTTTTAAGGGGCAGGCTGGGCACAACAGCTCTGCTGTGAATGTAAGGTGAAGATTCCTGTTGAACATCTAAATGAAAGTGTACTGATAGTATGATGAATTCATTAGAACTCAAGGGGAGGGGTTAAGGTTGGAGCATCCATATAAAAGTGTCCCCGTTTTAAGAAAGCAGGGGCTTCACCAGGCCAACAGATCTATCTGAGGTCAGGTGCTCTTAACTGCCCCATCAGCCTCATCCAATCTTGACTCTCTGGCCTGTGCTGTCTGACCTCCAGCCACCCTGACTTTTGTCCAGTTGCTCAGAGAGATGGAACTCCTCCCCGCCTGCCTCGGGGCCTCACACGGGATTTTCTCTCTGCCCAGACATGCTCCTCAGGCTCCGTCATGTAACTGACACATGTCAAATTTCAGACAAGCCGTCTCTGACATGGTGTGCCTTGCCCTCCGCCCCCAAGACTGGTCAGGGATCTCTCTGGTGTCCACCCATGGTTCTTCCGATGCCTTGCATTTCCAAGGCCAGTTTAAGTATGTGTGGCTGCTCCATGATCTTCTGATTGTCCCCTAGAAGGTCACCCCAATAAGTAGCCTCTTACTCACCTGTGTTTCCGGAGCATCTGCAAACCTACCGCCATCACTGCCCACTTGCCACTTTGACTCTGATGTCCAGGGGCTCTTGGTCTCTTGAACTGAAGAATGGGCTCACGGACCACACACAGCAAGCAGAACGCAACATTGACTTGGAAAGGAAAGGGAAGCACCTGGCGCAGCAGGTGGGGACCCGAGTGAGTGGCCGCTGAACGAACGGGGTCTAAGGGCTTTTATCAGGTGTGGGTATTTGGTGTGTCTGCATCTCTGGGTTATGAATGGACCAGTCCTGTTTCTCAGGTCACCCATAAACCTGGCCATGCTCTGTCATGGCTGGGTCTCACACAGGCATGGGCAGGGAAGTGAGCATGCCCTGAGTGGGTCAGCAAAAAGAGTCCGGGGTTTGTTGATTTTGAAGTTTCAATCAGCCAGGAGCCTGATGCCTGCTGGCATAAGACGGAAAGTATGCTCGGCTGTTGAAACCATGTCTCCAGGCATCCTGACCCTCCCAAGGCTTCCCGCCAGGCCTCTGGGCCTTCACTTTGCCTGCGGGCTCTCTCTCACACTCTCTGCCGTCAAGTTAATTCCCACTCATAGCGAGCCTGTATAAGGTGTCAGAGACTATAAATCTCTACGGGAGTAGGCAGCCTGGTGGGTTTGAACCACTGACCTTGTAGTGAGTAGGCGAAAGCTCATCAGGTCACTTTACTTGTATACCCAGTACCTGGGTATATGTTGAAAGTGATATTCAGTAAGTATATTTTGAAAGAATGAACTTCATTGATGGATACAAAGATAGAGAAATGGTTTCAGATGGATAGATACGCCTTAGAAAACGCTTTAGTTGTTTCTTTGTTTGTTTGTTTTCACTGTCCTCAAGATTTACAAACCTGAGGGAAAAACACAACAGAACACTTCAACTTAGATGTTGGGATCTGTTAAAATGGTAGACAAAATGCTTTGCCAGTTTAAAAATAGGACCTGTATAAGCTTTGGAATATTTTAAATTAAAGAAAATCCCCAAACATCCTTCAGTGAATCAATATTGTCACTTCACTTTGGCAAGCCATTTCTTGTCTTGGAAACCGACTCATTCCAACAGTTGGTCATTCCTCCTCCCTTCTCACCTTTTGCTCTCATGCTCTTAGAAAAACACAATATTTTAAGAAAAGGTAACGAAAGATCATCAGCAGAGGAGTGGCAGCAATGCCCCACATAAGGAAGTCTCTGGCAGCAGAGAGAAGAAAATGTATATTCTTGATTGGCAGTCAGGAGACCCGGGACTGAGTAAGAGCCACGTGGGGTATTCTGGGGTCTGTGATAAAGAAAGTACCATACGCTTTGGGACCAATAAGAAAGCTAGGTACTCTGTTGAGAAGACCACGTATGAAGGGCAAGCCCATGAACAACATGGCCAGTGAGAGAATGGCCCAGTGACGGTCCCTGCATCCCACCTGAGCCCAGCCTTCTTGCCATCTTCCCCAAGGTAGCAGAAACAGGAGTTATTCTGGCGATTCCAGCCCATCAACTCCCCACAGGCCTACAGGCAAAGCGGAGAGGCCGTCAAGTCAGCCCACAGAATCAAGAGAAACCATCACGGGTTAGGGTTGCCTTCTTCCCTCTGACTCACAGCGGAATGCTCCTCTGTGCAGTCACCTGAGCTGTAGCAGTTGGTAGTCCAAAGGGAACTTCTCCAGGGAGCGAGGGCTGCCACCGCGAAAACCTCAGCTACGTGGCATGGGGACCCAGTGGCAGGTGGAGACTTGGAAAGTCTTGAGAAGACTTTCTGCAAATGCTGGAAGCCTGAGGACATTTGTATTGGAGACTGGAGGGAAGGGGTAGGCCGTTTGACAGAAGTGTCATCCACCCTAACAGAGATGTCAGAGAGGGTTTTGGATTAATTAGTAGATAGGGCGAAGGAAATTTCTGGACAAAATGTGCTCAACCGCCTTTGACCGCATGCAAGAAGAAAGAGGGGCTCCTCTGCCGTGCAGAATTGAGACGAGAGAAGGTTCAAGACAATCCTGTCAGTCAGAAAAGGGGTCTCAATTAAAACATAGCTGCTCAATTTAAAAAAATGTTTGTGGAACGAAAGCAAAACCCGGGACATTGCAAGTAACAAGTGACCTAGAAGCAAATTCACGTGAAAGATGTGGCTCTTTGTTAAGCTCCTCAGGAAGATGGACCCTCTTCCCCCACATCTGACCCCGTGGCCTTCGTATGGGCTCGGCCCAGGTGTTACAGAGTAGAACGGCTTGATAGGGTTTTCTGGGCCCCAATCTTTTCTGCAGCAGATCGCCAAACTTTTCTTCCGTGGCACTATGGGTAGATTTGAACTATCAACCTTTCAGGTTAGCAGTACGAACCATTTGTTCCACTCATTTGGGAACCTCTTCTCAGCTGACAACCCCCACACCCACCCCGGCACCCCAAATAAAAATAAATAAAGTTAGTGTGTGATGGTCCAGTAAGTAAAAAACACGAGAGCAGAAGTTAGAAAAGCAATTCCTAATTCAGAGGCTTGAACGCTGAAAAGACTAAAACGTGTTCCACATGTCTTCGCACCCTGACCATGGAAAGCAGACAAAGGCCAGGTAAACGCCACCCACACTGAAAGTGGGAGCGTTGCTTTCCATTGGATGTCTGTGTAGTGCCTTGCAGCCATGCCCGACCCACAGCAACCCAGCGGACAACAGACTGCTACCCGGTCCTGAGCCACGCTCACACGTGTGTGTCCACCTTCTTTTCCAGGGTCCTCCTCTTTGCCACTGACCCCCTTTCCTGACCGAGCAGGACGTCTTTTGTCAGGGACAAGTCTATCCTAACAACATGTCCGAAGTAGGTGACGTGAAGTCTCGCCATCCTTGCTTCTAAGGAGCATTCTGGCTGTACTTCTTCCAAGACAGATTTTCTTTTTCTTCTGGCAATCCCTGGTATTTGAAATATTAAAGTATGATAAAAGAATATTGTAAATTATTTTTTCCAATTGGAAAACTTTGATAAACTTGACAAATAGCTAGACAAATGAAACTTGCTTAAACTGACCCTGGGATGAATAGGGAATGTGAACAGTTCTATACCCATTAAAGGAAGTTAATCTATAGCAAAAATCTTGTCTAGAAAACTCAGATCCAGATGTTGTCATCAGCGAATTCTTCCAAATATTTACAATATTTAAGGAATAGATACTGTCAATCTGCGACAAACTCTTCCCAAGAACAGAAGAGGGGTAAGCACTTTACTTTATTAGATCACCATGCCTTTGATACTAAATCCAAGCAAGTACATGGTACCATGGGTCAATCTCTCTCAGGAACAGAGATGCAAACTTCCAAAGGGAATATTAGCACATGGAGTGGAGGAAAGAAAATACATCAGGACCACACTGGGTTTGTTCCAAGAATGCAAACTGATTTAGCATTTGGAAATCAATAGATGTTATTTCACCACAGTAACAGAACAAAGGGAAAACTCCTATAATTATCCTAATAGAAGCAGAAAAGGCTTTTGTTTTAATGCAGTGCTCATTCCAAGAACTCTTGGCAAGGAGAAATAGAAGTGCCCTCCTTGGATCTGGTGAATGGTCTCTACAAACGCCATACAGACACAGCTCTGAGACGGGGCAAGGCCACACTTCCCTTCTCTGCATTTTCATTATCGGATAGAGCCTAGACTGCAAAATGTGTGCCTACACCCAAGAACACTCTACATAACTTATCATATTCAATAAACTAATTTGAGGAGATTACCAAATAAAAGAACAACATAAAAAATCATTTGTCATTTTCTATGTCACGCACAATTAGCAAATAAACCATTTAAAAAAAAATAGATCCTTTATTAATATGTGATTTTGGGGGGGCTTGGATTCCTTTAATTGCTATTGTTTTTATTTTTCCCCAGCAGTCTTATTGGCACATAATTTACATATCATACAACTCAATAGTTCAATCAGTCAATCATATCAAGGAGAATTGTGCAATCATTATCACATCAATTTAAGAGCATTTCCCCTGCCCCTATGGTTAAATCGTCTTTGAAATGAGTTGTGCAATCACAATCCATTCTAGTGCCCCTCCATTTTCATTATTTGCTCCCAAATCCCCTTTCCCTCCCTATAACCCCCACCCCAGCCCTGCATTCCCTGTATCCCCTGTATCAGTTATTCTCATTATGCATCCACTCCTCCTGTGCTTCACAGCTAGGAAACCCAACAGAAAACAACAAAAAAAACAAAATTGCTCTAAGGTGGTAAGGATAAAATCATAAGAGGATAAAGACAAAAATACAAATAATGCTTAAGAAGGAAAGACCCCCATCCAAAGACCCAACATCCAAAAGGCCAGGGAAGAAATTTCTGTCATGGAACAAGTAAGAGACACTTGCTCCCAGAACAAATTCAGGTGTGTCTATAGGGAGCTCAACTGGCCAGGTGCCAAGTTCGATCCAGCATAATCAAAAGAATCAAGATTACAGTGGTCTCTGCCTGGCAGTAAGACTGCCTGAGACACTTGCCTATGGACAGAGAGGATCTGCCAGCACGCAGTCTGACCAGCCACTCTGAAGATGGGTTTGGGGCTCCCACCTTCCACCATAGCCCTCTATAGACTGGGTGTTCATCGTGTTAGTTCTGATACTTTTCTCTTCACCATTCTTGAATTTTGTCACGGTCATCTTTGGAGCACACAAGCTGGTGTGCTTCTTCTGTGTGGACTTAGTTCACTCCTTGCTTAGATGGCTGCTTGTTTGAATGCAAGCCTTTAAGGCCCCAGACACTGCCAATAAACCTTTTAAAAATATCATTAATGATAGTATCAAAAGCCTCGACATCAAAATCTATGCACTAAAAGTACCTTGAAATAAAGTTAATAAAAAATGTTCAAGATATAAAACCAAAGGAATTGGCATTGAATCCAGCAACCCTATAGGAGAAAGTAGAAGTGCCCATTTGGTTTCCAGTATTGGAAATCTTTATGGAAGCAGACGGCCACTTCTTCTCCCTCAGAGCAGCTGGTGGCTTCTGACCACCAATTGTTTGTGAAAAGCCTAGTGACTAAGCACACCTTGCCAGTAGGGCTCGTTTCATCAGTGTGTTCAAGACAGACACACTGAAAATCCTACACTATCACTGAGACTCCAAACCCACATGGCCACCCTCTCCTGTTGAGCACATTCCGACTTACAGCAACCCTATCTGACAGAGTAGAACTGCTCCCCGGGTATCCAAACCTGGGATTTGCAAAGCTAGGAGCTCTGGGGGCGTTGTCCAGAAAGCATTGGACTGTTAACAGTTAACACTGGCAATTCCAAACCACTATGGGAGAGAGATCAGGCTATCTGCTCTTGGTAAGATTTACAGCTTCAAGAATTCTTTCTAGGGTCATTATGATTCTGCATCTACTGAATGACAGTGAATATTTTGGCTTGTTTTTATAATTCTTCACAGAAACAGGCTAATGTATCTTTCTCCCAAGAAGCAAGTTGGTAGATTCAAACATGCTACCTGCTTGTTAGTAGCTGAGCGCTTTATCCACTGTGAGACCAGGGCTCCTGTGACAGAAAGAAAGTGAAGGTCCTAAATAAATTGAAGGGTCTACCGACGTCCGTGAGCAATCAATACTGTAAAGATGTAATTTCAGGCATCTTGACCTGTAAATTGATCCTAAGCTTGCAACAGGAACTTTTATTGCAGCTTAGCACGTCCATGATAAATTCTAGATGAAAAGACAACGCGCATACTTCCTATGTTGAGTTCGTTGCAGTCCCGGCGTCAGTTCATCTCACAGAAGGCCTTGTTCATTTCCATGGCCTCGCCACCAAGCTTGATGCCCTTCTCCAGGGACTGGCCCCAGCTCATAGCATGCCCAAAGCACACGGAACAAAGTCTGCGCATCCTCCTTTCCAAGATGCTTTCTGGTTGACTTCTTCCAAGACAGAGTTATTTGTTCTTCTGAAAGTCTGTAGAATCGTCAATATTTGCCAGCACCGCCAGTCAAAGGTATAACTGCTTTTGGCAGTTTCTTTCTTTTAAATTATCTTATTAGGGGCT
>NW_022111369.1:66918663-66933475 GCF_000313985.2 Echinops telfairi | reverse complement strand
GCTATATCTTTTGATAGCTGGGCACCATCAGCTTTCTTCACCACCTTTGCTTCTGTTCACTTTTTTCTTCAGCAAGCGTGTTGGGAAGGTGTGTATCCTGGAATGCTTTTGGCGGTTTCTTTAGCCATTTTCCAGCTTTCACATACGTGTGGGATGATTTGAAACTACCATTGTCAAGTGCACCTTAGTCATCAAATGTGGGCTCAGGCCAGTTCACAAACATCCTCCCTGCTGCCAGACCGCTGTCTCCCCACATCATAGGGGTGGGCCTACTCCCTGCTGCTGGGGACAATGGACAGGCTCTACTAGGAGGAGTTCACATCCTACTGATAATGGTCTCTATCAGTGGAGCCAGGAACAAGTTAAACCAGCTCTGTGATGTTCAAAGTTAGGCTGCCTTCCTGTATCTAGGACCTGCCCATCTTGCAGCATGTATACCCCCAATGCCTCCTCTTCCTACTGTGTGGATACCCCTAGATCATCCCTCCCATTACTGTAATACCTATAGCACAACCCTTTCCTGTGACGTATGTCTTCACCTGTAATTAGGGGGCTTGCATGTCCCCAGAGAATATAAAAGCTTTGGGAGCATTAAAGATTTTCTCTCTCCCTCCACGTGGACCACCAAGTGGGGCTGAGGTGAGCATGCTACCATGTAATGTGTCTGACTCCATTTATTTCTATATTTCTCTTCTATCTCTCATGCGCTCTATAACTACTATAATCCTTACTTATTATCGCTGTACAATTGCACCTACTGGACCCGTAATGATGTGCCAGGGGCTGGCTTCTGCTGGCAATCAAAGTGACATTTTTGTTTTTTAACACTTTAAAGCAGAAGTTCCCAAATATTTGGCCTACTGACCCCTTCTCTGGGGAACAAAAAAAAAAAACCCTCCCCAAGCAAATTAAACACATGTGTACTATAGCCCATAATCCAGGATAAAACATTGGTATCTGCTTGCCCAGTGCCCTCCAGGGAGGTGGTATCGCTCACTTTGGGGAACACTGTTTTAAAGAGACCTTTTGCAGCAGACGTGCCTTATGCAAATACATCATTTGATTTCCTGACATCGGCTTCCATGGACATTGAGGGTGAAAGGAAAGCTTGGCAGCTTCCATCTCTTCTCCATCTACCATGGTGTTGCGTAGGGCCCAGCCATGCAGACTTTGTATTCTTCCTGTTCACGTATAACACATCGCGAAGACTGGAGTCTTTGCCCTTCATCTGTAAGTGTGTCAAGTCCTCTTCGCTTCTAGAAAATGAGAGCATGCCACCTGCAAATGGCAGGCTGCTGATGAGCCTTCCTCCAATCCTGATGCTGGATTCTTCTTCACCGAGTTCAGCTCTTCAGAATACCCGATCGGCACACACAGAGAATAAGTGTGTGAAAGGATACAACACTGACACCGTTCTTTAAACCACACACTATCCCCTTATCCTGTTTGGACGACTGCCTCTTGGTTTATGTACAGGTTCTGCATGTGTGCAATCGAATGTTCTGGAATTCCCTCCAAATGTTATCCATAGTTTGTTGTGATCTGCACCTTCAAATGTCTTTGCCTATTCAATGAGACACAGGTAGATTTCTTTTTAATATTTTTCATTTCCCTCCCCATCAGGATATTGTCATTGCTTCCCAAGAACCTTATACCTGCCTGGTACCTGGTACCTAGGACACGCGCAGCAATCCATTGTAGAACAACAACAACAACAACAATAAACATGAAGGCCTGTGCAGGGAGGTGCCCAAGCCAGACTTCCCAAAGGGATTCTATCCTGGTTTGCTCTTGGTCCTGATGGCTAATCATCCAGTTCTGAAGCAGATAAACTCCTAGCTTTTGTCTTTCTGACTTCTCAGGCTTGCTCTCCCTGGGGGCATCGGTGGGAGTTGGTTTGTCAACCTTGAAAACCGCCGTAGTGTTTGACAGTGAGAAAGGAGAAGACCAAAAGCGGTGACCACCTCGCGCTCTGCAAGTCATCAAGAAGCCCTGGCTGTGTCGGCAGCCAAGCCCCCCCGGCCCCCCCCCACCACCAGTACTCTTAGCTGAGAAACAATAATGAAAGAAATACTGGTTTTGCATGAGTCTCTCCTCATCCTACGATTATGTATCCTGCAGAGAGCTGGGCAGGGCTGGGCAGAAAGGAGGAGAGTCTGGCTTTTCAGGCTTTGGAGAAATATTTATTGGACTAACGTGGTTGCATGGGGGAGAAAGATGGAAGAAGAGTTAGGAGGGGAGATGAGAGAGTGAAAGATCAGATCTCAGCAGGAGAAGAGAGATGGAGAGAAGAAGAGGAGGGAGCCGAGGATGGAGGAGGAGTGAAGGGCGGGTGGGAGAGGAAACCAGAGGAAGGAAAGGGAGAAGGGAAGCAAGGCAAAGGCAAAAAGTAAAGGAAGTGTGGTAGTTACATAATCTGTTGTCAATTTGAGGTTTATGAGTGAAGGGTGCAGTTTAGCCTGTCCATCAGATCGCAGCTTGATGACTTCATTTGGAAGGGCTAAGGAGAGAAATAGCTTATTAGAGGTGGGAACACGCTCACTGCACTCCCTGGGAGGCATGCTTGCTGACAAGACACATGCTAGAGCCCTGGGACTAAAGGAGCCACGTGGAGACCCCTGTCAGTGCTGAGATGCCTCTACCACCACTGGATCGACAAGACTTCCCACCTACTGGCCTGTGATCTTCCTGCATTTGGCATCATTGCATGTGTTTCCTGAGACTGAGGAATTTATAGATTGGTATCAGACAGATGAGCTAATGTCGGACTTATGGACTTGATCTGGACTAGGCTAGGATGTTTTCACAAAATTCAATTGCTCTTGCCCGTAAAGCTCTTTCTTATACGTCAATGAGTCTGGTCATCCTGGACTAACACTGGAAGAGAGGATGGAGAAAGAGAAACAGAGAATAAGGCTGAAGACAGAAGAGAAAAAGTCAGCCAGTCCAAGGTGAGCATTTACCATGTGCCAGGCACTCTGGAAGTACCGTCCCCATATTTATAGTAACGCATCAATCCTCACAAGGGCCCTACAAAGAGAGGTAGGTACCATAACTATCCCCACTTTTCAGACAAGAAAACTGAAGCTCATAGCGATGGGCCAAAGGCCATGCATCTACGAAAGTCATGGAGCTAGCATTCCATTCCAAGCAGTCTACTTCCAATGGCCAACATCTGAAGTATCATTTAATAAAGATGTGATTGGCTGCTATATTCTCAAAGGTCTTCCTCTGGCAAAGTGAAGTGGCCTCTTCTGTGTGTTCCCAAGGCATTGTGCAGACCCCTGGTCTCCCAGTCATAAAAGAGGTGTCGGGGATCTGCCCCCTCAGCCGAGTATGGACTCCTTGACGGCCCCATCTACCCCGTGTATATCGATGGGTGCCTGGCACTGAGGCTGTCCCCTATACAGAGTGGGTCCTCAGATAATTCTGAGAGGGTGGATGGAAGATGGTACAGGTGAAATGACTCATAGGTGAATTAATCAATCCAATAGTCTGTTTGGCCTGGCTCTGGGGAAAACACCGTATGCATTAGAATTGTAGGCTTTGCTTGGCTAGTCCAGGAAAGGCCAAAGCAGGTATTAAAGCAGCCAAAAGAGAATGTACAGAGCTCGCTGTATGTGTCCTGATTCATCTCCTTCAAACCTGTGCAAGCACAGCAAGATTAGGAAAAAATATAGTCCAAAAGGCAGGGAGAGTCACCAAACTAGGGTAGGAAGCTCTGCCACAGCAACTCTGATTTCCCACAGCATTGTGCCTGTCCCAGCATGGCTCAGCACCGACACTTTATCTTTGGGTTTCAAGTCGACGAGCAGGCTAGCTGCCACCTTGTGTTCATGTCTACGAGAGTGACTGTGAGGACAACGTGCAAGAGAAAGGACATCCCATTTTCAGCAGACGCAACCCTGTCCATCAAATCCCACCTCTGAGAGGTCAGCTAGCACAGTGTTGTTTTCTTAACCTGGTTTCTTGTCTTGGAAACGGAATATTTCCTTCGAAGCAGGTATGTAAACCAGGTAAAGGTCAGAGGGTTCTGGGCAGAGCAAAAGTGGAGAACTCAATGATCCGTCCACCCCGTCGAGTGTTTTGAAAACAGCTGACATGCCAAAGATGGTGAATTCACCCCTGCAGAGCGCAAGTGACCTTTACGAAGTCATTCAGCTGGTTAGCAGTCCACAAGTGGGACAAGGCTGGTCCATAAAGTTTCCATCTGGAAACTTTCCTGCTCGGGGTCCTTTCTAATCAATATCAACTCAAAATACACCGTGGCCACAACACAATGGACCTAAGCGTACCGATTACCGTGAAGCTGGCCCCAGACAGGGCAATATTCAATCTATTGGATGTCAAGTCCGTGAGCTGGAGCCTACTTCCTGGTAACTGTGTTAGGCTGGCCTTTCTCAAAAAATAAAACCAGTGACACTCATAACATATATTAAACACTTCATATCAAGAAAGAAATGTATATCAAGTAAGTGGCCCAGCCCAGTCCAACTCAAGCCTTGTGTCAGATGCTAGCTGAAAGCCCCTTCAGACTCACACAGGTGCTAGCAGGTGAAGGGAAGGTGGTATGGGAAACTGAGAAATCACAGACCAGTGGGTACAGAGTTGTGTGGCTCCAAGTTCGGACGGGCACATGGCAGAGTGCCAATAGCTCCCAGGGTTGGCAAGTCACATGGGCTGCCAGCCTCAGAAGCAAGAAGGAAGAAAGGGAGAGAGATCAGTCCTCCACAGTGCCTCTTATAAATAGATCGTATCCCCAAGGAGATGTCATTAGGTTGTGTCTTGATTGAGAGGTTAGACTCCAGCCATACCTTCCCATAGGTGCATCAAGCTGACATAAAAGCTAACCAGCACCCTAACAGCTGCAACTATTAAAAGGAACGATGAAAATCGTGCTGCATCCCCATTATGTGGAGTTTTCAGGAGGTTTTCTGAAGCCTGTGGCTGAAATGTGATGATTAGAACCCGGGTGACCCAGATTAGACAAATAGCAAAATCTTGAGTTTTAGTCTAGGAGCCCTGGTGGTGTAGTGGTTTCGTGCTAAGCTACAGTCTGAAAGATCAGCAATTCTAACCACCAGTAGATCTGTAGGAGAAAGACGAGGCTTTCTACTCCCATAAACAGTTACGGTCTTGGAAACTCACAGGGGCAGTTCTACACTGTCCTGTAGGGTCACTGTGAGTGGGCATCCACTCGATGGCGGTGAGTGTGGTTTCTGAGTTTGTGTTATGGTCTGTGAATTTATATCACACTAGGCAGGTCTGAAAATTCTGTTTTTGGATGCGACAGTGTAGTTTATAGAGGGATTAAGTTGTGTGACAGACAGAAGTAGCCAGAAGACAACAGAACATCCTGTCCAGGCCTTCATTATCTAACACCAAGCCTCCAGGACGGGGCTATGCTGGTTTTCCCTGAGGGGGCAAGTGCGGCCGGATGATGGGGTCAGTGGTGGTGGGTGGGTGAATAGAGGTATACATGGGGACGTTGCTGAGAGTCCGCCATGGATAGGATTTGGTGGTATCTCACGTGGCTGACACGTGGTCTGCACCTCCACAATACACCATGAGGTGGCAGGTCCTCAGTGGAAATTAACAGCCAGTCCCCACGAGTCTAGACAGACACCAAAGCAGTCAAAATGTAAAGTGTCTCACTTCAAGGGACAATGCATGACCCCTTCATGGATGGAATTTTCTTAACTTCATATTTTGTGACAATATACACAGATGCCTGTCCAGGTCAATGCCAAAGGTTCCATTCTTCCTATTGTACCCCTGCTTTGTGTGTGTGTGTGTGTGTGTGTGTTTATCAAATACTTTTCTTGAGGCTCTTACATCTCTTATCACAATCCATACATTCCTCCAGTGTGCCAAGCACATTTGCACATATGCCGCCATCATCATTGTCAAAGCATTCTCTTCCCACTTGAGCCCCTGATAACTGCTCCCCATTTCTTCCCCCTCCCTTTACCGTCTGCCCTCCCTCACAAATACTTGATAAGTTATAGATTATTATTTTCACATCTTACACCATCCTCCATAGCCCCTCACCCACTTTTCCATTATCCTTTCCCCCGGGAGGGGGTTATAAATTGATCCTTGTGATCAATTCCTCCTTTCTCCCCCCACCCTCCCCTAATCCTCCTGGTATCTCTACTCTCATTGCTGGCCTTCAGGGGGTTATCTATCCTAGATTCCTTGTGTTGTAGGTTCATATCTGTAGCAGTGTACATGCTCTGGTCTAATCCAATTTGTAAGGTAGAATTGAGGTCATGATAGGGGGTTGGGGGAAAGAAGCACTAAAGAACTAGAGGAAAGTTGTGTGTTTCATTGGTACTGTACTGCACCCTGACTGCTCATCTCTTCCCTGTGACCCCTCTGTGAAGGGATGTCCAATTGTCTATAGATGTGCATTAGGTCTCCACTCCATGCCCCCACCACCACCCCACATTCACATTGGGTATCGTTTTATTCTGGGTCTTAGATGCCTGATACCTGATCCCATTGACACCTCGTGATCGCACAGGCTGGTGTGCCTCTTCCATGTGGGCTTTGTTGCTTCTGAGCTAGATGGTCACTTGTTTATCTTCAAGCCTTTAAGACCCCAGATGCTATATCTTTTGATAGCTGGGCACCATCAGCTTTCTTCACCACATTAGCTTATGCACCCACTTTGTCTTCAACGATTGTGTCCAGAAGGTGAGCATCACAGAATGCCAGATGGTTAGAACAAGGTGTTCTTGTGTTAAGGGAGTACTTGAATCGAGGCCCAGTGTCCATCTGCAGCCTTTATTCTTGACATATAGATATGAGTATGTAGTTCTATTCCCCTCTCGTTACATATATATTTACATATGTATACATGCCTGTATTTAGGCCTCTATAAATATCCTTTGCCTCCTGGTTCTTTCCTCTATTTCCTTTACATCACTCTTGTCTCACCATCATGTTTGGCCTTTGTTTGGGTTTAGTAATTCCTCACTGCTACATTGTCCTTGATTGAGCCCCACTAGGCATCCTACAGTCTTCCTTCCATTGATTTTAGTCCACTTGTTGTTTCCTTGTCCCTGGGTTGGTTCCCTGCCCACCCACTTCCTTTCTCCCATCTCTCCTCCCGTATCCCCCCGGAACCATATTGGTCCCATTCTTTTCATCTTTTCATCACCTATCTTATCTAAATAGATATGCAGATACATTAATAAATGCAAAAACCAGGCAAAGCCAAATGAAACAATGAAGGAAGTCAAAACCAACAAAACAATAACAACAAGAGCAAAAATAACAAAAAGAAAGTGACAAAAATGGAAAAGCCTATAAATAGTTCAATATAAATAGTCTGTTTGTTGACCATTTGGAGTGTTTTCCAGTCGAGTCTGTCTCCCAAGTCTCTTTTTGGTATTCCCCGGGGATTTCATCACTCTGCTCTCCCTGCTGCTCTGCTGCATGCCCTCAGTGCCTCGCCCCAGCGTGATGAGGCCAGACCATGCGCTATTCCCGCACTGTCTCCAGTGCTGTCCCCCAAAGCATCATTGCTCCAGGAGGGCCTCCGTGTCCTGTGGTGTGGCCAGCCCCATGATCCTCCTTGTGCGTTGTCTGCTCAGAGTGGGAACATCGTCCTCAGGGCTTGGTGGGCCAGGGTGTCCTCTCCTCCCTCTCCATCCCTTTGTGTTTCTTCCGTGGGCTCTAATCCAGCACGCCCTTCTCTCAAACTGTAGCCCCAGGGCTGTCCTCTGAAGTGCATTCTTCTGGGGAGGAGCGGGGGGGGGGTCACGACTATCCACATAGTTGGGATTGGGGCTGCCCCTGTACCACTCTGTTCATGATCTCTGCTTTCATACTATGTCACTATATACCGTTACTCTCTGTTCCCCTTAAAAGGATCCCTAGTGGTGCTATGGGTTCGGCATTGATTTAAACTTTGGGAGAAAGATGAAGCCGTCTGCTCCCATGGAGATTCACGGTCTCAGAAACCCTGTATCAAGTCACCGAGAGTGGGAATCTACTCCATAGTAGGGGTTTAATTTTTTTAGTTGTTTTATGCCACTTAAGATTCTCATCTATGTTAGTACTATTGTCAATTGATTGTATGCAGATCTTTCTTTAAAAGGGTGAAATGTGCAAGACCAATGTTCTTTATTAACTGAGCTAAACTATTGTTTTGTTGACGTCATAGGATAAAATGACTTTATTTGGTAGTTTCAGTTGAAGATGATTTCAGGACAGTAGATTCAGGGATTCCTCTCATCTCAGTAAAATCTGGATTTTCTGGAAATGTGATGTTCTGTTTCACACTTTTCCTCCCCTTGGTGAGGAAGCATTTATTGGGTCCTTCATCAAAAACAGACAGAAAGAGTAGCCAGCCACCATCGATTTCTTCAGGCTTCCTGGCAAAGGAGGTGCGTGGATACAGCTAGGCCTGCAGATAATTTCTGTCTCCTATTCCTTGGAATTCTTTTTCTCCTGCTGTTCCAGGTGAAGAGAAATCAAGTGTATCTTTTTTTTTGGTGGGGGGGGTGGTGGCTTGCAATTCTCTAAAAGCCTAGAAACTACTAGGAGGAAACTCTGAAAACAAAGTAAGACCAAGTGACCGGATAGACCCATGAGCATGTCTGACTCTTAAAGGAGCCTCTCACGGTGATCAATGTGGACAAATTCTAAAGGCCCTCCTGACTACCTAAGTCCCCAGTACAGCTGTAGGGAAGAGAGGAGCCCCGTTCATAACTTGGACTAAATCTCTTGCAAGTTGGTCAGATAGGGTGTGGAGCAGATGAAAATTTTGATTAAGAGAAAGAAATGTAACATGGCTCTTAGAGACAAAACATAAGACAAATTTGGTGAAGCAAAACACTTACTAGCTCTAATTGCCTGCAATATCACATGAAATAATTAGTGAAAATGTTATTAGCATCATCTTCTTATCAATGAGAAGAAAACTGAGTCTCAGAATCGTTTCCAAGTCATAGTTGATGAGTTCTCCAAGGTGATGAAGTGAAATTATTTGGTCTGGCTCTTCCATCCATAGTCTTTGTAACTCCCACCCAATAACTGGGTGGGAGCATGCCAAAAAGATATAGGGAACTTGAACTTGGGGATTAGTCAGTCTTGCTATTCTACTGAGTATCAAGCTCGTCCTTTCAGGAGTGGGAAGACAGAAGCCCACCACCAGGGGCGTGTGTGTGAGATCCCTGCCTGAAGTGATGAAGGCAGCAGGGAAAGGCACTAGAGGCCACAGGACCAAGACCACGAGAGTAGGGTGCCCTACCTAAGGAATTAAGCCGAGTGCCTCTGGACAGGAGGCTGACTTGCAGGGTGGGCTGCCCGTCGGTGCACTTATCAGCACTAAGGGATCTTCTAGTACCCTAGAAGGCCGAGAGCAAGGGGCTGTGGGCTGAGGAAGAGGAGCAAAGAGAGACCTGCCTTCTGGCATGGCTGAGAGGAAGGTGTGCTGCTGTGGCCCAAAGGACTGTGTATCCTAATCATGCTTTCTGATTCTTACTTAAGGAGACCTGTTTGCTTCCCAACAAACCCCATATTCCTCAGCATTGTCTGTGTGAGTTCTGTGTGGCCAGTGCAATGGATAAGTGACCTGGAGTGCCCCACAAAAGATGGTTGGCCTTTTATTTCCACATTAAATGCACAATTTCACAATTTACAGTGTGAACAGATGGAATGCCCCAAGTATAATGCAGCTGAAGTACGTCTGAGGCGACGGGACAATGCCATATAGTCCGTGCCCACTGCTTTCTTGTGTTCCTGGGCAGAACATGAATTTCAAAGAGATGGTGGGAGATGAACTGATTATTCTTTAGACCATTGTGCATAAGTATTGTTTCCATAAGTGGGCTTTTGAAGGATTCTGAATGTCAAGGAGCTGGAGCTATCTGGCCTGATGAGAACCTGGAGAGCAGTTATTTTCCCTGTTGGATCAGAGCAGGCTAATGCTTTACCAATCCGGCAAACAGGAGTAAGGATTGACAGTCTTGGGACAAGTGGGAGGGAGGGAGGAGGCTTCAATCATTGGAGGGCAGTCTAAAGGAAAGCAAACCTATTGTTATCTGAATAGTGAATATCTAATGCAACCCTGGTGTGGTTCGGCTTCACTCTAATCATAGGCAAGTGAACTGTGAAAGCATGCGTGTGATTGGAAAATAACTCCTTTCCTTCCAAATTCTTTTAGACATCTAAGAAAAGCTAATAACCTTACTTTTAAAATACACCGGGGAAAAAAAATCATTTCAGGCACACTAATATTCCTTCTAGTTTCTTGACCCATATCTACCTACTATTAAACTATATTATCATTTCAAATTTAATTAGTCTTTAATGAGCACATGCACACCTTGGCTGGGTGCTGCACTAGGTACTTTCACATATATTATCTCTATTTAATAAAATGATCACATTCAAATATCACCTGACTCAGCTTTTAACCTAAACAAACATTCATGGCATATTATTCTTTGCATTCGTTAGAAGTGGATCAAAAATATAAGGTCCTAAACTTACCACAGCCAGTGTGTCAAATTTTTAATTTAAAAGAAAAAAAACCCCAAACCCCTCAGCCTTTTGCTATATCCATGTATGGAAAACTATACAATTGACTTACATGTCAGATCTGGAGTGACAATCACAATGCATTGTGCACCAAGCAAGGGACACATTGGCCCACTCCCACTCTCAGTGCTAACTGCATGGTAGGGAGCAGCAAGTGTCTAAATGGATCCGGTCCTTGCCTTCTCCCTTCTTCATCTTCATGGCCAGCTGTTAACGACATGTTACTCTCCCTCTCAATCCCAGCCACTCAGATCAGGGGCAGAGCTCACAATCAGATGGGCTGCATCTTTCAGTCTTAGCCACCCAACGCTAAAGCAGAGTTCATCTGATCATCCATGTGATCCAGGAGGACATCTTTCCGATTACCAGAAAGGCAGAATCCAGCCCCTACAGGTTCATTAGTTTATTGGAATGACTCCCAGAATTCATGAAAAGCACACCACATTTACAGGTGCAACTCTATCATAATCCAAAAGAATACAAACATACAGATGAGTTCTAGGAAGAGTTCTTGAAAAGAAACCATGGCCCAAAGAGGGATTTACTTCCCTCTCTAATGAAGGTCACTGTGATAATTAGTTTTATTGTGCCAACTAGGCAATAGGAATGTGTGGGTGGAGTTTAACCAGGTCGCAGCTTGATTGGAGGTAAACGATATAAATGGCTTTCCCAGGCCCGCCCCTTTCTCTCTCCTCCCTGGTGATTGGACCAGCGTGTTGCTGCTTGCGCTAGTTCTTTGCCTCAACTGTGTACTGCACTACTGTGGGTCAAGCCAACGCAGGGATAGTATTGCTAGAGCTTGAGGCTCCGTCGAGACCTGCTTCGCCATGCTGCTGGCATGTACATCGCTTGAACATGAGGCTGGAGGGTCCTGTCGCTGTGCATCACTTGAGCTTGAGATTACATCAGGGCCTGCTTCACTAAGCTCCTGTGCTACTGACCGTGCATGACTCACCCTGCTGTCTGCTCCCGGGGGCAAAACTCTGTCTGTTGTGCCTTTGGGAAGACTCCAGTATACTTTAGTATGTATATTAACTGTTCCATGAAAGTGAGTTGAACTGAGCCTTCTCTACTGTTGTGTGGACCAAACCCTTATCAATGTATAAGCCTATCCTTTTACCATAAGTGCCCTGTTTTTTTTCTCTAGAGAACCCCACTTAACACAGTCCCCAACCGGGAAGCACATCTGAGTTTGGGGCACCTGATGGTCATGACAGGTCTTGTCTCCTGAGACTTGATTAGCATCAGGCCCCCCAGATGGCACCCTTAGTTCTGGTCAACCCCATTTATTAGCCTCAGGTGTTGGTCCAGCTTGACATAAGCAAATTACTTTCTGCCAGGAGATTCAATGCCTTACATATTGTAAATCAAAATATCGGTTGCATAATATATGTCTTATCTGATTTTTTTAAGTAGCAGGAAAAAGTTGATGTTTTATGCAGATAAATATACCTGTGTATGTATATGTACATATATACATGTGTAGGTATATGAGTATATAGGTGCGTGTGAAATAAAAATGTAAAAACCTAGAAGAAAAACACATCAAAGTTTAAGTTGTTTATCTACACAGGGTGGATTGTAGAACAGGAAAATTTCCTAAATTGATGACATATTACATAAAAACTGAAAAGAAATTTACCAACAGCAGCGTTGGGTTGGTAAATCCGACAAGCTTGACGTCAAAGGAGATGCATTCCTTCATATCTTCCTCTTCTAGCCAAAAGGAGAGTGGCCAAGGAATGCCCCTGGGAAAGGGAAGCCGGCCCCAGCGGAGACATCGGCCACGGGCAGCACGCTGTGGCAAGATGCCATTTGCGGGGGACTTCCAGTCGCTTCCCACTGTGGTCTGGGAGGGCCTGAGGGTCTGAGGGTTGGTGAGTGGGTGGGCTGGGGTGGAAACGGGAGTAAGAGCCAGTCGAGCAGACAGACCTCTGGGACCTGCTATTGCCACTCTATGCTCTGTTTTTCAGGGGACTTATCATTTAACTTGTGATTCGGCGAGTAAAAGTGTGTGTGTGTGTGTGTGTGTGTGTGTGTGTGTGTGTGTGTGTGTGTGTGTGTACATTTCCTTTGAGAGCATATTTGGAGTCAGACAAAGGTTTTGTACCTCCCTGGTTTTTAGTTTCCTCCTCTGTGCAATCTCAGGGATGTGGGGAGCATGAAACGAAACAACGGGAAGTGAGGTGCTGGAAACAACTGTCATTGAGTTAAAGCTCACTTAAGACGACAGCGGAGTAGAACTGTGCTCCTGAGGGCGTTCGATGACTGGTTAACACTCTCCTCCAGCCTCCACAAGACACCTCTGGGTGGACTGCAGCTTCGACCTCTTAGTTCACAACCAGGGCCATTAACCCGTGCACCTCCCCTACTTAATAAGTGGTCGCTCTAAGAAAGCTCCCAGCGTGGTCAAGAGCTAGATGAGGAAGACGTTGGGCTCAGGGCTTCTCAAGCACCGCTCCTTCCTCTCTGCCATTCATCTTCAACTGCCCCCAGCTCCCTTTGTATGACTCGCGTTAGAGAGCTGAGGGGCATTTTCACCAACAGGCAACATGTGCTCTGAGCTCCTACTAGCCTTCCTCTTTGGTTTTGTGTAAATTGAAAAACAAAAAAATCTGAATGGTGGGCCGTTTGAAACCACCCACCGCTTGTGAGAGAAAGGCAGGGTTTTCCACTCCCGTAAACAGTTACAATTTCAGAACCCCACAGAGGGGTCACGGTGAGTCAGCACCGACTCGATGGCAGTGAGAGGGACGGAATAAACTAATTGTAGGCTTGGGAAAGAAAGGCAATCGAGTCCCAGGAAGCTGGTGTCTAGTGAGGGAGCCCTATGGTGGAGAGGCTTCTTGAATCCTAGACCAGGGAGAGAAGTGCGTGAAGCCTTCGCTGAACCATGCGGTCTGTCTTTATCTAAATGGGATAGGAAAGACCCCAGAGGCAGTTTCACCTAGTGGCTCAGAACTCTGAATCCAGAAAGGTCCCTGGATTCGAATCCTGCAACAGTCACTTCCTGCGTGACCTTGGGCAAGTCACTTCACCTTCCTGTCCCTTAGTTTCCTCATCTGCCAAACAGTACCTACGGCAAATGGCTCTTGAGAGGATCAGAGCAGTTCATGTGTGTCAGACACTAGTAAGCACTACACAAAGTGCTCTGTCAATGTCAGACATTGGTTTAAAAAGCAAGCATGTCGCTTTGACGATGGAGGTGCCTCTAGGCCATTGTCTTTTCAAGTGCTTCCCGTGCACATGAAAGGTGGATGGGGAGAGAAGAAGCCAAGAGAATTGGTGCATTCACCTGTGGTGCTGGTGAAGAAGATTGGCTATGTTATGAACCGTCCGAAGCCTGGGGAAAGCTATCTTGGAGACAATCCAGCATCGAGGATGGTGAGGTTTCATCTGGACCTATCATCAGGAAAGCTCACTGGTGAGAAAAGCTTGTCCAGTTTGGGGAAGAGCGGAGGGCCAACAACAACAACAACAACCAAGAGGAGACCCTCTATGAGGTGATTGACACAAGAGCTTCCGCCAGGGACTCAAACAAGCCAGCAATCATGAATTTGATACCGGCTCAAGAAATGTTGTATTATGTTATACCCCAGGTCTCCCCGACTCAGCGCTGACCCCATGGTGACTATCAGTAACAACTGCATAAATGAACTGTTCGTGTTGTAACAAGGAGCCATCGAGTGATCTGACCCATAGCAACCCTATGCATGGCAAAAGAAGACAAAGCCCTGCCCCGCCTCACCATTGCTCCTCTGCTCGAGCCCATTGGTGCAGGCACTATGTCAGTGCAGCTTGATGAGGACCTTCTTGTCTGCTGCCCCTTCACGTTACCAAGCAGGATGTCCTTCGCCAGGGACTGGTCTTTCCTGTCCGAAGTACGTGGGACCAAGTCTTGCCATCTTTGCTTCCAGGGAGCATGTAAACCAACTCAAGCCCGAGTTCAGGCAGACATAACTAGTCAATTGCAGCATTCTCTGTATACTTCTGAGCAAAGTCCCTTCATGTCCTGGCTAATGGATGAGCTCACCAAATGAAAACTATTTTCAAATCACAGTGTCAACTAGAAGATCTGAACCTAGCATGGGGGGAACTGTTTTCCTCTGCCAGTTTTCCCAACCAACCAATCTCAAAGAGTAAAGTGCACCCAGCATAGAGTCCAAGGATTTCATGGAAGGTGGTTTAGCTCAGCCTGTTGAATGGACAATGCTAGCTACCCTAGCATACCTATTCATATCTTGAAACAAACAGCCAT
>NW_022111369.1:66915876-66917721 GCF_000313985.2 Echinops telfairi | reverse complement strand
TTTTTTGAAACCCCTTATATTTTTGAGGGTGAACAGTGTTCATGGCTAACCCCAGAAAGGATACTAAAGGCCTTCCCCACATATCAACTGGCTTGTCAAGCTGCTATTTGTCATCTTAGGATTCGAGGTCGAACAAACCAGCGCTTACTTCTCACTTGTGCTGTTCTTAACCACGAGATTTGAGGCAATTAGTGAGACTCGCAGGTGCATTCTCCCCTGTCAATGAGGACAAGAATCCCTAGCTCCGGGGGTTGTTGTAAGCCTTAAAAGCCGAACATCCAACACAGTGCCAACGGAACAAACTACCTGCCCCATCTAGCTGACGTTAGCAGCCCTGCAGGAGAGGAAAGCCTTTGGGTTCCCAGGCTTTACGTCTTTAAGAGGGCAGATGGAATCGTCTCTCCCTTGGAGCCATGCTGGGGTTGGAACCTCTGATCTTGTGATTGGTAGCTCAGTGTATAGTCCACTACACCACTAAGACGTTAAATAAAGGGTTACCATTATCACAAATTGGTTAGACAAGTGATCAATATGATCATTGTCATTTATCTGATCAAAATAAAAACATCCCCGAGATAAAAACGACTCTGAATAAAAGTCATCTCACAGGGCAGAGGCATGGAAAACTAACACAGTACAGTTAGTTCAATCCCTACTAAATATCTAGAGTGCTCCCTAGAGGCGAGGACGAGACTTCGTCTCCCGTACTATGGACATGTTGTCAGGAAAGACCAGTCCCTGGTGGCATATAGCCTGCTTGGTACAGTAGAGGGAGGCTCTCGGGAGACAGACTGACCCGTCACTGCAGCAGTGGGCTCACACACAGGAACAGTGGTGGGGATGGCACAGGGTGGGGCAGCGTTTCCTTCTGTTAGAAAAACAATGATCTCCTGAGAGACATTGTTGGAGATGCTGATAAACGCTGGAAGAAAAACCACCCCACTGCCATTGCGTTGGCTGTGATTCACAGCGACCCTATAGAATAGAATAGAAGCTGCTCTCTGGGTTTCCAAGGCTGTACATTTGTACAGGAGCAGATGGTAGCCTCATCTTTCTCCTGGGTCGTGGCTGGTGGAAGGGCACATCACCGATCTCTTCTGGTCAGTTGGCAGTTAGTTGTCTTCCAGTTAGTCTACGCACTCTCTCACTCCATCCAAAAGATAACAGAATGTAATAAAAACTGAACAAATTGAAATGGGTTAAAAGGGCAAAAATAATAGGATGCTAAAGTTTGCCCTAACAAAACCTGCAGTGATCCAGTCCAATGAACTCGGGCTAGGGGCAAGACCACTCATATCCTTGTCAGTAGGCCTAGAGAATTTGATGGAGACTTCAGTCATGGGGGCTTCTGTAAATGGATTTGGGGCTTTTACTGTCATCCAGCGCACTTCTGCAAACTTGGTGCTCAGAATTTTAGCTCTGATAGTGTCTCTTAGGATTTTATTGTTAATAATTCTTTGATAACATGTTAGTGTTCTTCTGTTCAGATTGAGCTGACACCTCACTTACATGGCTGTTTGTTTTAACACAAGCCTTTAAGACCCCAGAGGTTATTCTTTCTGATAGCTGGGCACCATCTAGTTTCTTCACCACACTTTGCTATAGCACCCATATCTTCAGTGATCTCTTCCTGAGGGCAAGTATTGAGTAATACCCATCTGATGGAATCTGACAAAACAAAAAGAATGACAGAAAGATGTTCACCTGTTTTATTGACGATGCAAACACTTTTGTGTGAATCATGACAAACTACGGATAATGTTGAGAAGAATGGGAATTCCAAATGTGCTCATGTGGAACCTGTACATGAGCCAAAAGTCAGAATAAGAGGATACTACATGGTTG
>NW_022111369.1:66914074-66915776 GCF_000313985.2 Echinops telfairi | reverse complement strand
AGTTAGTTGTCTTCCAGTTAGTCTACGCACTCTCTCACTCCATCCAAAAGATAACAGAATGTAATAAAAACTGAACAAATTGAAATGGGTTAAAAGGGCAAAAATAATAGGATGCTAAAGTTTGCCCTAACAAAACCTGCAGTGATCCAGTCCAATGAACTCGGGCTAGGGGCAAGACCACTCATATCCTTGTCAGTAGGCCTAGAGAATTTGATGGAGACTTCAGTCATGGGGGCTTCTGTAAATGGATTTGGGGCTTTTACTGTCATCCAGCGCACTTCTGCAAACTTGGTGCTCAGAATTTTAGCTCTGATAGTGTCTCTTAGGATTTTATTGTTAATAATTCTTTGATAACATGTTAGTGTTCTTCTGTTCAGATTGAGCTGACACCTCACTTACATGGCTGTTTGTTTTAACACAAGCCTTTAAGACCCCAGAGGTTATTCTTTCTGATAGCTGGGCACCATCTAGTTTCTTCACCACACTTTGCTATAGCACCCATATCTTCAGTGATCTCTTCCTGAGGGCAAGTATTGAGTAATACCCATCTGATGGAATCTGACAAAACAAAAAGAATGACAGAAAGATGTTCACCTGTTTTATTGACGATGCAAACACTTTTGTGTGAATCATGACAAACTACGGATAATGTTGAGAAGAATGGGAATTCCAAATGTGCTCATGTGGAACCTGTACATGAGCCAAAAGTCAGAATAAGAGGATACTACATGGTTGGAAATCAGGAAAGGTGTGAGGTCAGAGCTGGATTCTTTCACCATACTCCCTCAATCTGTATACCGAGTGAACAATCTGAGATGCTGAACTATATGAAGAAGAATCGAACAAAACAAAACCCACTGCTGAGTCAATTCTGACTCAAAGCAGACCGGTAGGGCACTGTAGAACTGCCCTTGTGGGTTTCTGAGACTAACTCTCTACAGGAGAAGAAAGCCTCATCTTTCTCCCATTGAGCACCTGGTGGGTTTGAACTGCTGACCTTGCAGTTTGCAGCCCAGTGACTAACAACTATGCCACCAAGGCTCAGCAGCAGCATTCAATATGCAGATGACACATCCTTGTTTGCTGAAAGTGAATAGGATTGAAAGCATTTACGGATGAAGATCAAGGATATTGCATTGGGAAAATCGGCTACACAAGGCTTTTTAAAAGTGTTTATAAGCAAAGATGTCATTTTTGAGGACTAATGTGAGCCTGACCCAAGCGATGGTATTTTCAACGTGCTTGGGAAGGCTAGAGGGTGATTAAGGAAGACCAGAGAGTTGATGCACTTGCATTATGGTAGTGGCCAAGAACACTGAAAATACCACGAGCTGTCAGAAGAACGGACACATCTGTTTTGATGAAAGTACAGTCAGAGTGTTCCTTAATGGCAAGGATGGAGAAATGTTGTCACCCACACTTTGAATATGCTACTAGAAAGTGTCAGTCTCTGGAGAAGGATTTTGTGCTTGGTAGAGGATCCGTGGAAAGAGGAAGACCCTCAAGGAGATGGATTCACACATTGGCTTAAACAATGAGGCTCAAGTATAACCATTGTGCTGTTGTAAGCCTGGGCCATGTTATGCTCTGTTGTACATAGGGTCACTATGAGTCAGAGCCACTTTGACACCTAACAACAGTGGTATATTAAATAGTCTAAATAGTCTATGTATAACCATTGCTGTGGAATGTATCCTGACTC
>NW_022111369.1:66911113-66912431 GCF_000313985.2 Echinops telfairi | reverse complement strand
CTATATGGATGCGGTGAATAGCAGCTTAAACATCGTTGAAGGGGGAATCAGATAACAAGAAGGAATGACCTTGTGTGCAGCACACAAAGATGAAATGAATGAATAAGAAAGTTTAAGAGTCACAGTGAAAGGCTGTACATTGCCTTGAATCGGAGTCCAAGAGGGGCTAGAAACAGAATGGGCCAGAGGACATGTAAGGAGATATTGACTGAAAATGCTCCAGTGTTGTTGAAAGACACAATTCATAGCTTCCAGAAGCCCAAGGAATCCCACGTAAGAGAAACATGAAGACATTTGAGTTTACATTTGTCACAGTAAGATTATAACCACCCAAAACAAAGAGAATGTTAGAAGTAAGCAAGAAAACTAGAGAACCTTCTAAGGAATGATAGGCTGATGCTGTAATTAGATGTGCCAGAAAAGAGAAATATAATTGCTACCCTCGAGTTGTACATCCACTGAAATATTTTTTTTCAGGAATAAAGATACTGTAACATTTGATCCAGTACAGACGAAGACTTGCCACCTGCAGCCGTGCCCTGACATGAAGTTCCTCCTCTGTCTTTGCTGTTGATTTTAATATCACTGATACCTCTGGATAACCTTCACAAGCTGAACCTTGAAAAGTCATCAATTAGGCACAGTTTCTAATTTCAAGAGATTCAAAATCTAGCTAGGGATGATCAGATAAAGCAATTGCCAGATAAAGAGAGCCAGTTAACTTCAGATTTCAGATAAACAGCTAATACATGTTTAACATCTGTATTTCCCAAGGAGTTCATGGAATGTACTTATACGAAAAGATTTTTATCACCATTACCTGGGGGTGGGTGTTCGGTACTATAATGTGACAACCCTAGTCTACACCAGGGGAGAGATGTCCAAGCCAAGGTAAAGTTAACTGATGTCTGGTCATCGGTGACAGGTCTAAAGGAGACGGACCAGAAACTTCGTGTGAGCGCGTCAGGTGAAAGAAGACAACCAAAGGGGAGAATCACCTGCCCTGGACCACCTGGTGTCTTAGCCACTGCTGGGTAACGGAATCCAGGTAAGTGCTCCACTTTTGTCACTTTGGAGATCATTTGTGATCTAGAGACAGTCTCAGTACTAGAAGCTTTGGTGGCATGGTGTGTTATGTGTTTGGCTGCTAAGCACACGGTCAGGAATTCAAAACTAAAGGTAGAACTTTTATTTTCCTCTATTTCTCTTCTTTTCTGGGTGTGTTGGAGAAAAACGAGGCTTTCTACTCCTGTAGTCAGAAGCCCTGGGGGCATCAACTCTGTCCTATCGGGTCTCTGGAAGTCAGACCCAACTCAAT
>NW_022111369.1:66908326-66909560 GCF_000313985.2 Echinops telfairi | reverse complement strand
TCGCAACCCCTTTGGGTCGAACGACCCTTTCACAGGGCTCGCCCGAGGCATCATAGTAGCAAAATGACAGTGATGAAGTAGCAACGAAAATAATGTGATGGTTAGGGGGTCATTAGAACATGAGGAACTGTATGAAAGGGTGGCGGCATGAGGGAGGTTGAAAACCACTGACTTCGTGGCTTAGTGGATGGTAGCACCAAGACAGCCCTGTCAGGAAGGGCAGAGGCAAAGCACACACAAGCCCTGAATTCCTGGCTAAAAGTTGGGATTTTAAGATAATCATCTCTATCATTCATTTGTGTTTCACCGCAAACTCCTACACGTTTACTTGCATTCATCAGGAAGTTGGTGACGTGTGAGCTGTGTGTGCAGTGACAAGGTGATGGCCGGGCAGGGGTGATCTTTTCCCATCCCGATTTGGATTTCTTAGGTGGAGCTGACCAAAGGTAAAGCTATCACTCTTGAGGAAGCATTGGACTGCTAGCTGCAAAGGTCAGTGGTTCAGACCAGCAACTGTTCCCTGGAGAAAGGTGGCTCTCTGCTCCGGTACAGATTTACAAAGCTTCAGAACCCCCACAAAGAGATGCGATGGGTTGGAATCAAGTCAGTGGCAGTAGGCTTGTAAAAGTACTAGATACCTGACCAAGGTCCTTCTCAGAGCTTCCCATTCATAGGTGGAGAGAGGTCAAACAAAAACAAACTCACGGCCAGAGTTGATGTCGACTCGCGGTAACCCCAGTGGACAGAGTAGAACTGTAACGTGGCGTTTCTGAGACTGGAAATCTTTATAGGCACAAGACTTCTCCCTCAGAGCGGAAGGTGGGTGCTAAGTGCTGGCTGGGGCTTCGGCCAGCCGGGCTCCTGAGGGAATTTGGGCGACTGTTACACAGCAGGAGGGAGACAGCACTGGTACTGGAATTCAAACTCACTTTGAACCTGAAACACCAAATACTTCTCGGCTGCTGTTTAAAGGTGAGATAAGGGAAATAACCACTAAGTCAGTGGTTCAAAACCACCAGCAACAATTCAGCAGAAAGACCGGACTTTCTACTCCGGGAAAGAGTTAGTCTTGGAAACCTACAGGGGCAGTTCTGTCCTGTCCTACAGGGTGACCGAGTTGGCAGCAACTCAATAGCTGTTTTTTGATTTGAATACTAAAGGAGGCCCTTGCCAATTGCTTCTAATCACAGCGATTTTTACATACATAAAAAAGGCTAAACTCACACCCATCGTC
>NW_022111369.1:66905988-66907242 GCF_000313985.2 Echinops telfairi | reverse complement strand
GCCTGCTTTCACCCATCACTCACCCAGAGAGCTGGGTTGCCCTCGGCTGCTAATTAGGGGTGAACACTTGTTACCATGGCCACGAAAGCAGCAGGGGACAGCTCACCTGAAAAGAGCCCAAGTAGCACCATGGAGAAGCGCTGGGCTTCCAGCCCCAACCCCTACCTGCCCCCCACAGCTCCCGGGAAAAAGACGTGGGGATCCTGTTCTGTAAAGATCAGCACCCAAGAACAACTCCCACCCCCACCCCCCGCCACCCCCAACTCCAGGGCAAGTTCTTCTCTGTCCCTCACCCAGTTGCCTGTAACCAACTCCCTTAGGACAGCTGTTTGACAGGGCGTAAGTGCGATATGTATGCAGGACCCCTGGCGATACAGTGCTTATCTGTTGGACGACTAACCACAAAGTCAGGAGTTCTAAACCAGCAGCTGCGCTGTGGGCAAAAGACAGGGCTCTCTAGGCCCATAAACAGTTTCAGTCTCAGAAACCCACAGGGGAAGTTCTATCCTGAGCTATCAGGTCTATGAATCGTTACTGACTCGGTGAGCTGCTGTATTTTTAATGTGTGTGTGTCTATAAGCTCCAGACTCACTGCCACTGAGTTGGTCCTGGCTCCAACAGACCCTAGAGGACTTAGCAGAACTGCCATGAGTTTCCGTGGCTGGGACTCCTCCAGGGAACAGAAAGCCTCCTGGAATTGCTGATCTTGCTGGTGGTTGGTCAGCAGCTCAACCCACCACCCACTTCATCACTAAGGCCCTCTTCCATATGCATATGTAAACATCTGTACTTAAGCAGCCTGCTTCCTAGATTCCTTTGTGACAACTTTGGGTAGGCTACGCAAGACAGCTACGAGAAGAGAAACAAGAGTAGTCGTAATGATGAAAGCCGCGTTCCGCCTGGGGCGCTAAAGGACCCTCTGGCGCTCAAAGCAACAATACCCCCCAAAAATATTTGTCTACACTCAGATGCACGCGCATGTGCGTGCACACACGCTGCTATACATATATATATATACTGGCCCAACGTCCAGACATGCCTGGAAAAGGGGCCGATTCTAAATGTTCCTTCTTGTTGCCTACGGATCAGAACGGGGAGTGCACGGCTCTCTCCTGCGGCCCGAATCGGGGCAGGCAAATCAGTATCTGGGTCTACATGGCATCCCATCCGCCGAGGGCGACGCTGGTCTAGAGCTGGCAGGCCGGCTCAACAACCAAGTCAACGGCTTGAGACTGCTTGGCAGTGAGCCTTTTT
>NW_022111369.1:66902621-66904082 GCF_000313985.2 Echinops telfairi | reverse complement strand
TGGATAGGCTGGCCTATTTTCACCACAATTAAAAAGACAAAGAGAGAAATGTTTGGGCTCTCCACTCTTCTGGACCAGACATATCTGGAAATAATCACTCCCTAAATGGGTTTATCAATAAGCTTTACAGCCAACTACCACTCAATAACCAAACCAAACTCATTGATAACAGGTGCCATTGGCTGAGCACTTAGGTGGCCCCCTCTGGGCCTCACATTGAGAATCAAAGCCTCTGAACGGAAAGCGCTGTTGAATGTGAAATATGCTTTGCCCCAGAAGAGCACGTTCGAACCCGGAACATTGGTGGCGTGTCGCGAAAAGGAAAAGGAGGTGGGACAGGTGGACACCACACGATGACATAAGAGCAGCTGGACAATAATCTGAGTCAAAGTGAATGTCCCCAAGTCTTCTTAAAACGCAGGAGAGGAAATAGGGGATTCACTTTTCGTTCCTCCCACCACCACCACCACCCCTGAAAATCGCGGGGAGGGAGTCCCCCCCACTTCCAACAGCTCTCTTCCTTATCTGTGGCTCATGGGCATGACAGCTCTCTGCCACTTTCCAGAGACGCTTGTTTGAGCGGAAGGCTGACTTCGCTGCAGTGACAAGCTGTCGCTTCTCTGCTTTTATTCACTCCAGCCCCGCAGAGAGTAAATGGCCTGACAAGTGAGAGGGAAGACACACCAGGGGGACCATGGCCAGCATTTGGGGCTGGGGAGGAAACAGTTTACTCCTTCTAGAAACTTCTACCTCCACCTTCTGAGTGCAAAACACCCCGCCCTGACCTCACTGAATCTCACAACCTTCTTGGCTCACAACAGTGGGGCGCAGGGCAAAAATAACTCATTTCCACGGATGTCTTTTCGGAACCTGAAACTCAATTGACTACCTAAAGCCCGGGCAAGAACTGGAGGGGGGTTGGAGGGCGCCTGGAAGCGGGAAAGAGGGGGTTCCCTCCGGGGCTCTGTACTCACGTGACTGGCGCTATCTGAGAGCTGCTTCTCAATGAGCTGAACCACTTGCTTGAAGGTTGGCCGCTTGAGGGGGTCGGCATCCCAGCAAGTCTTCATGATGTCGTACCTGCAGAACCAGGGCAATTTACCACACTCCCTTAAGCCTTCCACCACCTGCAAACATTCAACAGTAAAGCCAGGGCTACGCTGCTGGACGTACAGGAGGACGTAGGCGTAAAGGGAAAAAGCCCTGGTCCCTATCGAACCATTTCAATTCAAGAATGACCGAGCGCAGGCAGGTAACGTGCACAGCAGCTAAGAGGACGGTGGGAGGGGTAAGTGCGTGCAGAGGCGCCGGAAAGGCCTGGTGATCTGGTCCCTAAAAGAAGAAATGGGCCACTGGAGCCCTAGGGAGCACAGTTCTCCCCCGACACACAGGGCGTGACTGGGAGTCCGATTCGACTCCACAGCCACCTCAATGCTCACAAGCAAAACTACAAACCCACTG
>NW_022111369.1:66843066-66896733 GCF_000313985.2 Echinops telfairi | reverse complement strand
CGGTTACGACTAATAGCATGGACCATGGGGCAGGGGCTCCAGCAGGCAGGCACAATCCCCGCACCACCCCACACCCGGCCTCCTTCTTTAAAAGCATCGTGGGCTGATTTAATCGGAAGTAAGTGTGCCAAGTGTCAATGAAGAGCTTGAGAGTATGATTTTCGAGAAGAAGAGTCTTTAATATTTGTTAGGATCCAACCCCAGGAGTTAGCTATCTATGACCTCCTTTACGCTCAAGAACAGAAGGGCCAGGAGTCAAAAACATCCCAGTTCTCAACGCTCTGGATCAAAGAGGGAAAAAGAAAATCAGCAACGTGATGGAATTCTATGTTCACCCAGGAGGCAAGACCCGATGCAGGTCAGATAAAGAGCGAGACCTTCCTTCCGAGGTGAGCCCGGCTAACGTGCAGCAACTGACGGGAAGAGAGGTTTAAAACCCAGGTTTGGTTCAGATAAACACCAATGATTTGGACGATTTCTGAACCATCTGGACCTCTCGAATCTGCAACATTTGGCTGGAGTCTCTTCAAGATTTCTAGTACTTCCTGCTTCTGATTAGCATAGAAACACCATGACAACAATCTCCTTCAGAGCAGGCTGTGGTTCCAATCCCATATGGGATCCCAAAGCACAAAGAACACCACATGATTAGAACCATTTGAGCCATTATTTCAAAAACTTTATATAGCTAGATGCCAAGGCGACGGGAGAAAAAAAAGATGAGGTGGTTCATTTCTTCTACAAAGACCCTGTGCTTTGGAGGAACAGGCTCAACTTGTATTTACCAGGACTGGAAATTAATCAAGTGTAAGGAACTGATATAAAAATTTAAAATCTTCCCCTGGGATTTTGCACTTCAGCCAGCGTTTCGGAAAATGGCTTGAGCAGTCAGGGTGCAGTATAGCACCGACAAAACATACAACTTTCCTCTAGTTTTTTAATGCCCTCCCCCCACCCCCATCATGACCTCAATTCTACCTTACAAATCTGACTAGACCAGAGCATGTACACTGCTACAGATAGGAGCTCGCAACACAGGGAATCCAGGACAGATACACCCCTCAGGACCAATAATGAGAACAGAGATACCAGGAGGGGAAAGGGAAGGTGGGGGAAGAAAGGGGGAACCAGTCACAATGATTGACATATAGTCCCTTGCAAAGGGGACAGACATCAGAAAAGTGAGTGAAGGGAGACAGTGGTCAATAGAAGTCATGGGGGAAATTTTTTTTTTTTAATAAATTGTCAAGGGCTCATGAGGGAGGAAGGGGGAAAATGAGGAGCTGATATCAAGGGCTCGTCAAAAGAAAATGTTTTGAAAATGGTGATGCCACCATAGGTACAAATGTGCTTGACACCCTGGATGGATGGATGATGATAAGAGCTGTTAAGAGCCCCCAATAAAATGATCAAAAAGAAGAATACAGCTCTGTTGCCTACCATCCTTGATTTTCACAAAATAAGCTACTTTTGGGGGGCCGTTCCAAAAAAAAAGACAGAGAAGAAAAGAAAACGACTTGAAAGGATTCTTGTTGCTTGGGGTTTTGCACGCCGCCCCGGTGACGACAGAGCAAGCAGGACTCCTCCACAGCCTTGCCGTCTTCGGCAGTGATGGCCACAGGAGACAGCTCCGCACCTTTCCCCAGGGCAGGCTCAAACCAGCAGCCTTTGGTGAGTGGCCTTTGCACATCAAGGCTCCTAAAAAGCACCTTGCTGGCTGCCATGGAGTCAGTTCCAAGCGACAGGGCGAGCTGTGGGCTCACCAGGGTCTTTTCTCCGCAGCGACTGGCCTTTCGGTTAGCAGCCGAGCGAGCACCTAACAGGTCAGCACACCGTGGGGTCTCCTGGAAGCTGCTTACTCGGCCACCGTCACGTTCTCTGGATGGCTAGGTGGTAAGAGCCTGGGAGCCAAGGCCCCGCTCGCTCAGAACGTCTGAGACAGAATGGATGAAAGAGAGGAGGGCTCTCTTTTCCAGCCGCAGAAGCGAAATGACGCGAGGGCAGAGTTTCTGAGATTGTGAATTTTTATGGAAGCAGACGGGCTCTCCTCCTCCTCCTCCTCCTCCAGCACAATGGCTGCTGCTGGGTTCTAACTGCTGGCCTGGCAGGTAGCAGCCAAAAGATAACCCAGGAAGCCACGAGGGCTTCTTCCGCAGGCAAGAAGGAAGTAATAACCGTGGTTTCTGTGAGGCTGCGTTTAACCTGGGAAGTCTTCGTGGCGCAGCGGCTTTTCCAGCCTTCAGGAAGGAAGAGCAGGTCCGGTTTACCAGAGAGCTCTGTTCTGGTTGTACGTCAAGCTAATTCTCCTTGAAAGAACTGGAAACTCTTACACATCATGCAATTGCAGAATGTCATCAATGATCGCAGAGGTGAGAATAAGGTACGGAGGGTTGTTTTTTTTCATGTGGTAAAGTAGCGATGTCTTTCTAAAGCATGACGAGTGGAAGGGGGAGGGGGCGGTCTATAGAAATAACTCAGAGGTAGATGGAGAGAAACCTCCGTGTGGAGGAATTTCCAGATCTCCGTTAGAGTCTTTAAAGGAATTTACTGTGACGGCTTGACAGGCTTTAGCATTCCCCCATAAACCGTGCCTCAATAAAGAGACATCCAGCGCTAAGCTCCTCGGCGTCAAACAGAATGACACACCAGAACGACTCTGCTAAGAGACACAGGTATAGGATTCAGTCAGTGAAGAGAACCAAAGCGGAGGGTGAAAAACCAGACGCGCCATTGAAAAGAACCCCCCACCCCCAACAAAACTACCCTTCGGCAAAATGCTAAGTTTAAGATGACTCTCGATTCTTGAAAAACGTGACTTGATCGTTCCACGCTGGTTAATCACATTTAAATGACAATAATTTTGATGTCGCACCTCAGAGTATCTCACGGCTCTTTTTTTTTATTAAAAGAATTGGCCTTGATTGCAAACCCTCTTGACGCCCTGAACTGCCTGTCAATGGCTCGCTCCGTATGTTAATCCGCCTTACCACAAGGTAGGGTCCTTTGAATGCAGGAGGTTCTTGTACAGCGCTGCTTCTGCCTGATCCTCCTGCTTGGCACAAATAAAGGAGTCCCGTTTCCGTCTCAAAAAATTCAAAAGATCACCATAGCAACAGTATTCTGTAATGACCAGGGTGGGCCCTGCAAGCATAAAGGACCAGGTTAGAATGGGGTGAAAGGTATGGATCATTTCACAGCCTCCCCGTAAAAACACCCAAGGGTGCTCACGGTCATTTGGATTCAGCCTTCCCTGGATAAACCACGATCCTGTCTGTGCATACTGCTCACCTATAAGCAGCCTGAGTACGTGGGGTGACACCCCTGCCGCCTAGGCTCGTAGGTGATGTTGGCATTGGGGTGGGGGTGGGGTCAGGTGTTGATGGCTGCTTATTCAGACAGGAGTCGTGCTGGCAGACGACATTGTACTGTGACTGAGCTTCCTACAAGAATCCTGTGATTCCCTCCCATTTAGAGTGGTGGGAGAGGGGCGCTTCCCACCCTCCTCTCCACAGTTATTATGGAAATGACAGAGAGCACACACTGCGGCATCATGGGAAAACCAGCCACACGGAACAGCCAGCGGATATGAGACTGGAAATTAGGTGGAAACCTGCCATGACATGGCATCACCTGTGTGCTGGGTACCCAGCCACCTTCATGGTACCGACCGCCGGAAGCAGCAGCTCCCGGGTCACGGGCAGCTGATACACTGAGGCACAATTGCTCATGAACAATTCATGGTGCGGTTAAGCAACACCTGTGGGGGCTGTTTTCAGGGCTAGCCTCAAGCTGTCAACTTGCCCTGTGCCCCTTCTCCAGAACTCCAGGAACAGCCTGCTTGACGGGTCTTTGAGGCCCCGTGCCTTCTGCAAACACTACACATGCTTGGTGGAAGGGCCCACTGCTGTAGGCAGGATTGGAAGCCATCTCTATGGAAGGGAACCGTGTGCCTTGTGTGGTGCCTACTGGGGCCCCGAGTCCCTCTGCGGCATGCACATGAGTGTCAAGCAGATGACAGAGCCAGATCCGGGAGGACAGGAAGTGTGCAGGATGAAGAGAAGAGCTGTCCAGCCCAGCTGAGGTTCCAGAGTCAGTGTAGTCCTGGTGGCAGACAGGACAGGAACTAGAGTTATGTCCTGGGCTGGCCCCCCTACCATGATTGAACTGTAATGTATGTCTTTTGGAACCATGAAAATAAAATAGAACCCCGCACTGTCCACCAGCCAAGTGAGGCTTGTGTTGAGCCCACCTGGGAGAAGGGCTGCTGCCGGGGTTTCCACAGCTGTGACCCTTACAGAAGCCGGGGGCCAAGCCCCACATATGAGCAGCCCTTAAGAACAATAAAAGCAGATGCACACGCGCGCACACACAACCCACTGCCATCAAGCTGATTCCAAATCATAGTGACCCCTCCCCCCCATCTAGGGTTTCCAAGGCAGAAAGTCTTTACAGGAGCACACAGCCTCATCTTTCTCCCCAGAGAGGCTGCTGGGTTTGAACCTCCAACCCTGCAGTTATAGCAGTCAAATATTTCCTGGACAGCACCACCATACCAAACAGTCCCTTCAGCTCACTGCCAGTAAGTCCACTTCGAGTCACAGGACCTGGGAGGACAGGGTGGAACTGCTCCCGGGGGTTCTGAGACTGTAACTTTATGCAGGAAGAGAAAGCCTCATCTTTCTCCCGCGGAGCAGCAGGTGGTTTCAAACTGCTGACCTTGCAGTTAGCAGCCCACATAGTGTAACTCACGATGCCACCAGGTACCTCTGCTGAAAACGAAAAAACCTACCTTGCCAGACAGCAGTACGCTGGGTAAAAACCCTGCTGCGTGTTTCTAATCCATTATGGACGTATCGTTTTAAACTAGCCCCACCCCCACCCCCCAGCCCCGTGATAGTAAGAGGTCATTTAGATTCAGCTTTACCTCCAACAGTGCATGCTCCAAGAAGATTCACAATATTCATGTGGTTACCGAGGTAACTCAGGACTTTGAGTTCAGACATTAGGGCTTCTCGTTCCGTCAGGTGGGCACTTGCTAAAATTAGAAACATCTTATTTTAGCTGACCAAAAAAAACAACAAATGATATAGCAAACTACCGCTGAGGTCAGATGCTCCCCCTGCAGGAACTTACGTTTGAGCATTTTCACCGCCACGGTCATGGCCGCATCCGATTTAATTAAGCCGTATGCAGTGGCCTCCACGACTTTCCCAAAGGCTCCAGCACCCAAGGTTTTCCCTTCAACAAAGAAGACAGCTAGGTAAGCGGTGGAGGCAGGGATGCCACGGGAGAGCCATGTGTCACTTCACAGGTAACAAAGGCAGCGTTGTTCTACCGGCGGGGCCCCTGAAATGGACTCCACGCCAAACGCTGTCGAAAGCCGTGAGGTCTCACAGAAAACACTTCCTATTTCAGGAAAATCCAACAAAGGACACAAGCAGGCTCACCCTCGGCCATTGTTAAGAGTCATGGGGGCACAGAAAGGTTTACACAGAAAGTCCCCGGCTTCCTACTGACCAAAACTCAGCCTGTTTCTGGGAAACTCCCATTTGTGATCATAAGGAAGTTGAGTTGGGTCAATGTAAACATAATTGTTGCCGTTTATCTCCTCAACCACTTTCCATTGCACTTCATACATGGGCTTCTGGGGAGAGAGAAAGGGAGAGATGTCTATTAACCTTGGCTGATGAATGGCCCAGGCGTGACAGCACCCTGGGAGGCATGCACCGACTGTTACCTGTAGGTATTTGTAGGTGAGGACCATCACAATGACGCACATCAGCCCGGCTGCGATCACAAAACCAATCAGCAAAGGCGTGAACAGGGTGTGGGACTGGATTTGTTCTACAGTGAAGAGAGAGGAGAGGGGCATTCGCATGCTATTAGCAGGGTTGGATCACCCCACGCACCACTCACCCCCAAACTCACCCGACACCCAACTAGTTAGATCCATGGTGCGATGCAAAGCTGTGTGAGTCTCAGATCCTAGTCTTGGTTAGTATCTTACTCATGTTATTCAAGCAAATCATGTAAAGCAATGCTTCCCAAAGTGGACCAACCCCTGCCCCTTGGGGGTGTGCTGGACTGATCCAAAGGGGCTGCGGAAACAGATGCCTATACTTTATCCTGGATTATAGGTTATAGTACAAAGAATTTCCATTGCTGGTGGGCGCAGAGCCATTTCATCTTTTTCCTCCTGAAATGAGGGAGGTAGGCCAAAGAAATTTGGGAGCCAATGATCCGGCATTGCTTTAAGCCAGACTTGGGACGTCTCTAGCACAATTGTTGGAGGCGACTTTTTGATGAAAAAGCAAAGTGAGTAAAACAATGGAGAATGAGAATGTTGTACTTGAACCTAATTCCTGATTTGGACAGCTTTCAGAAGTTCCCTTTGTTCACACTCTCTTCCTCAAGCTTTCCTGCATTTCCCACCTTTCTCCACGGAGCACGGATTTCATTTGCAACTGGGGGTGGGGGGTTGTAAGTATTCTTTCTCATTGCCCTGTCTGAATAAAGAATCAATGGTGTCGAACAAAGTAAGATTCTTCCCTCATTATTCAAACACTGAAAGCGCACCGCTTTTTGGCACAAGCCTTGGCGAGCTCAAGAGAACAACAAAAAATACGGGCCCTACAACTTGAGTTGCCTGGTTTCTCTGTCCTCTGGTGTGACACCAATTCATCAATTCACCCGCGAGGACCATGTGCCAGACGTGAAACGAGCTATCACTCCTGAGTCAAACTTTAGAGATCTTGAAAGCAACGTCTGGTGCACATGACTTCATCAAAGGCGTTTTGCTACTGTGTGTGTGTGTGTGTGTGTGTGTGTGTGTGTGTTAAAAATCATCCATTTTCAAAAACTGAAATGGTACAGTGAGTCCAAATGCTAAAACCTCCTAATTTTGTTTGGGCATCATCGATTCCCTTGCCGCCTTTCTATGCCCCCCCCCCCCTTTTAATAAAGAGCTGAAGTATCCCTTACTGCCATCAAGTCGAAGCAGACTCACAGGCAGGCTACAGGACAGGGTAGAACTGCCCGTGTGGGTTTCTGACACTGTACCTCTTTATAGGAGGAGAAAGGCTCATCTGTCCCCCTTCCTTTTAAGCAAAGCCATCGGAAGAAATACAGTCACACACACCTACATGCAAACTATATGCATTTAAGAGCACGGGTGAATTGTACTTGAGAAGAGCACACGGTGTATCACTAAGCTCGTGCAGCATGGAACGCGGGCGTCAGATGACCGTGCGGTGCGATGCAGGTATTACCAGAGATGACAGGGCCAGGGATGGAATGGGGGTAAAGTCATGATGGATATGGTAGACAGAGCCTAAAACATCCCCTCAAATTGGATTAAAAGGAAATATACCTTTGCTGTTACCTTTAATTGCAAAGTTAAAGCGGGCGGCGTTCTTGCCCACTTGGTTGTAAGCCTTACACTCAAACGTGCCGTTTTGCTTGTACACGCTGTAGTCCATGGTGCTCTGCACCACGAGTCTTCCAAAGGGCAACACGGAGGCATTCAGTGTCTGGACAGCCAGCGGCACAATGGGAACCAGGCAGCTGACGGGAGAGAACAACAACTCCACTTACTCCGGGAGAATAAATAAGGAAAGGAAACACCTTGGACTTGGCTGCTGTCCACAGACTAAATGTAAAGTTCGTCATGTGAACCACCGTCCTGTCTGGCGATGAGCGAGCACTTCCGTGGCACACGCCAAAACAAACCCGCTGCCACCGGGCCGATTCCAACGCACAGTGAGCCTAAGGAGGGTTTCCGAGACGGCACATCTTCGGGAAGCAGACGGATTCCCTCAGAGCAGGCTGGAGGGTTTGAACCTCCGACCATATGGTTAGCAGCTCAGGGCGCTATCGTGAAAAGAGTAAAGAAAGGGTGGGAGGAGGAGGAGAAGGGGCAGGGCAAATGGAGATAGGCTATTGGGGGTTAGATGTGGGTTTGAGTTCTGACTCAAACATTTACTCTGTTGACTTCTGACAAGTGACTTCCACGCTCCGAGCCCAGTTCTCAGAGCTGCAAAAGTAGGGTGGTAATGCTCCCAGGGAAGGACTCCGTGGGTTTACTCACCTGAACCAAAAACAAAACCCACGGCCACTAGATCAATTCCGACTCCACAGCAATCCCAGAGGACATAGCAGAGCTGTGTCTGTGGATTTCTGAGACTACCTATTTATGGGAGCCTCATCTCTCTCCCTTGGAGCTGACTGCTGAGTTCAAACTGTGGACCCTTGGGTTAGCAGCCCAACAAGCAATCCTCTCGGCCACCAGGACTCCTAAGCAGACCCTTACTCACGACTCCACACTGCCATCGAACCCATTCTAATGCATAGCAACCCAAGGGGACAGGGTAAAACTGCCCTGTGGCTTTCCCAGATTGTACCTCTTTATGGGAGTGGAAAAGCCTCATCTTTCTCCCTCAGAGTGGCTGGAGGATTCAAACTGCTGACCTTGCTGGTTAACAGCCCAACACGTAACCCAGGGCACCACCTCCACAAATACTCGCTGATAGAATGATTATAACGACAGAGGTTTGTTTCTACTGTGGGCCAATTTCCAGAGAACCTCGCTTTTATTCCCCAGAGAAAATGGTCTTTGGAAACTATCCTAAACAGTCCTGTGTGGCCTCTTCCAAGGCTCGGGATGCAAAGGTCCGCTGGATGCAAATGAAACGTCCATTATTAGCCTGCCTTTTCTGTTGTGATGTGAAACCGGGTTTTAAAAGCCTGAGCGTGAAAGACAGCATTTGATGATAAAACAACCACAAGAACTCCATTTCTATCTTCAGGTAACGTGCAAGGGCACCTTACGGCCTGGGGGTGGAATGTTTGAGAGACAGGCACCCTTGCCAGATGTGTTCGGTTCAGGGGCCCGGTACCTAATCAAGAAGCAAACCTTTTCAAAAACACGCCACTTACAAATGCCATCCACGTGCTGTAATTGCCCGATCACTACTTTTTGGTAACTTGGCAATTAACTTCCGAGGTAATATTTTCAGGATAACTACAACCACATTTCCTATACACATTACCTCCTGTGTCTAGAATGGAAATCTAATTACTCTGGCCCCGGAAAATTGCTTTATCTACCTGCCGACTAGAAATTGCATGATAAATCCAAAAAGATAACCACCAGGAGAGAGAAGTCATTCAGTCACCTTTTTTTTTCCTCCCCCCAAACAGAATTAGTGTCAAGCAAGAAGAGCGTAGCAATTATCCCCTCTGTAAAGCCACACGGATTGAAAATAACCCAAACAAAGTTGTAAAAAAAAATTGTTGTTGTAAGCAAGTCTGGGAAAACATTTGAAATTCAACTGAATTGCTGGCTCTCCCTTCTGCGTGTCAGAGTGCCCGAGAGAGCCCACTCACCTCGGCTCGGCTCCTGAACAGAAAAACCACTCGATTGTGGGCTCCGGGAACCCTGCTGCCACACACTGGAGGTTGCCATTCTCGAGCCTGTCAAAAGTCAGGATTTCTGGTTTTGCTGTAGGAAATGAGAAATAGCCACACGTCAGGTCGCTGAGACCGCACCAGAGGCCTTCTGCTCTAATCCTTAGAATCATCCAGAGGCTCGGTGAGCCCAGAGGGAACCCCCGTCCTCGTTCAGAGGGGAGAGAGGCACCAGGTGGGCGGAAAGCTCAGGGAGGCAAAGGTGAGGGGCGAGCCAGGAGCGGGCCTCAGTGCCGCTGGGGCTGCCCAGCATGGCAAGGGTCAAGAATCGCCCACCCTGCAGTTTCTGGCGTCCAGTGGGTGCCCGGCAGTGTCTGCTACCCTGAACCATATTGGAGCGTGTCTTCTAGTCTACTCTAGGATCCCAACGTGTCCTCAGGGTTGTTGCTGTGATTTAACATGCCAGGGACACAAGGTCGCCCGGTCCTGAAGCATCTTCCGACCTTGGGTGCCTGAGCCCACTGCTGCAGGCACGGCGCATAGTCCCAGTGCCTTCCAACCTGCACCATGTTGGGGGAAGACACAGCCTGTTGCTCTCCATAGGGTTCTTTCTCATTGGCTAACTCTAAGAAGTAGCCCATCCGGCCTATGGTTCTTGGTCCGTCTTAATCTGGAAGCTCGACTGAGACCTGGTCATCACAGGTGACACAGCTTCCGGTATCATAGCAACCCCACCCACCACCACCTACGAACCAAACCCCACTGCCATCAAGTCAATTCTGACTCGGTGACCATACAGCACAGCAGAGAAATCTCCCTGGGCAGTAAAAGACCTCTATTTTTCTCCTGAGGAGCAGCTGGTGATTTTGAACTGCTGACCACGAGGCTGGCGGCCCAATGTGTAACCACTATGCCTCCAGCGATGCGCAGGCCCCTGCAATTCGACCGCAGTGGCCCTGAAGGTGGTCATCCCGTTAGAAATAACGCCTGCCATGGCAGCTTTCGGTTACTGTCTCTGCCCTCAGAACGTCAGGCTGTTCTAGATGCCAGAATGGATGAAAATAGCAGTTACAGGGAAGGAGAAACCCCTATTCTTTCGGAGATTTTCTTTTGGGAAAAAGAACTGGATCTCTTTTTATTAAAAGTCAGAACCTAAGAGTGAGCTATGAAAGGGGTTTCAGAAAGCTCATGGGAAAATGGAATTTTAAAATAATGAGGAAAAGGGATGGGGCATTTCCACAAACTTTCACTCCCCGCATGGACTTTACGCTTTACATTTTCACCGGCTAAATAGGGATGGAAAATTTGAAGACAAAACTAGCCCAAGTGTTTTCTTTGTACATACACCGGAACTTGAGGACGATCACAAAAGAGATGGGCAGTCTCTGCAGGAAGCCTCTCATTTGTTATTTCTGCAAATAGAATAATCGATCCACTGGTATTCAAGAGTGCCCTGAAGCACTGTGATTTTTCTTTAAATTTCTAACAGGAAAAGGAGACTGGTTTAGGTTCAGTTTTTCGAATGGAAATGCAGTTGGATGGATTCTAATTCATGGAGACCGCTGCCCGGTTGTCTGGTGGCGGCCTGTGTGTGGCTATGATGTTTCCATTACCATGAGGGCCACCCACGGGAGACAGGGTCTCACAGAGCTTCCCGGCTGTGAGACTAGGAAGAAAAGCCTACTCATCTACTTTTAAAATGCGGCCAGTCAAAATCCAATGGGTGACAGAACACTCTCTGAAGAGGAGCCCCAGGGGTTGAAAGGGGCTCCCACAGGGGACGTGAGCTTGCCAGCCACTGAAGGAGGCGCAGGCCCGGACACCACCTTGGGCAGTTTTGTATTAGCGCCTCATGAGCCGGAGCAGACTCTTGGGCTGCTAATTAGAATGCTGCGGCAGGGTACGGAGCCCCCAGAGGCCCCCTTAGAGGCCGTCACCCTGGGGTACTAGCTCTAGCTCCAACGCCTCTCTGCCCTCTCCCAAGCTTCTGCATCACTGCCCCTAAACTGTCAGAGCACCCATCTCATCTCTCACCCGGGGGTGGGGGGTTGGTGCTGTGGGACCCAGTGAGATGGAGAACTGAGAAACGCTTCGCACGATGAACTGATACATTCATTCAAGCGTCGCACAGGATTCCCTCACCACTCCCACCTTTAAATAAACATTATTGTTGAAGCCCCTTTTAGGCTTAGGAGAGCTGTTCAGGATGGACAGGGAGAAAAGCCGTACTTCCCGATTCCTACTCTCAGACCCTGGAGCGTGTTGCAGAGTAGGGCAGTTCCAGAGGGTTTTCCTGGGAGGAAATCCTTATGGAACTTGATCAGGAGGCCTTTCTGCCACAGAGCCCCAGGATGGGTTTGAATCGCTAACCAAGTTCGGGTCAAGCACAAACCATTTGTGCCACCGAGCAAGTCCGAAGGCAGCTCCTCCCCACCACATACGCTGTCTCCCTCCTATTAACCCCTGGCATCCCAGCGGTACATGGAGTACACCCGACACAACAGTGTGGATGCATTATTCAATATCAAAACACAGCGGTTTGCATTGAAGCACGTGAAGTGTGTATATTTTTATGCACCCTCCCCGTTACTTTTTTTCCATCACAGTACTCACTCTTAGCAATATTTACCACTGGAAGGATTTTCTTCAATGATCCGAAGATCATTTTTAAGATCACTTTATGGTAGTGTGAGGATCTATGCTTATGTTTAACCCAATGCACGGGGAATCCAGCCTCAATTATCCTGCAATGGGATGGGTGGGGGATACAATTATGTAGTCAGCAGGGAAGAGCAGCCACTGGGGAGGTTTTTCCCCCCCAAAGAAAGACAACAGGGATAAAGGATATCTTTATAGAACAACCTCTCAGCCCCTCCCCTTCTTGGAGGCAAAACAGGTTGGCAAGATCCGAGTGTCCACATGCATGGCACATCCACCTGCCACTCAACCTGGCCCTGCTGATGGGCAGGCCATTTGGCGAATTCACCCCCCAACAGTACCACTCCAAAGCAATCTCAAGGTAGGGGCACCCTTGAAAGTTTGGATCCCATGCCAGCTTTCACAAATAGAGCAGGAAGATGGGCCAGCATCTTGAGAAAGCATCCATCTGGCCCGTTTAGTTTAATTATCACAGGCAACTGTGGGACTGGGCCGAAAAGTAGGGCACCCCCCACACACAACACACACAACCAGTGAACCCTTGGGAGAGAGTGCTGCTTGCTGGAGACCGCAGAGCGCCATACGGCGGGTCTCTCTGGCCTCCAGTCAAGCGTCACCTCCCTTTCCAAGCTTCCCCAATTCTCCCAAGCCAAGTCGGTGGGTCTCTCCTCCCTATTCCGGCAGCACTTAAGAGCACCTGACACTCGTATGCAGCGTTGTGGTCTGCCTCTTCCAAAGACTGTCCGTTCTCAAGGACACTAAGCGCATCTTACTGACCCTGCCTCTGGTCCTTAGCACAGAGCCTAGCCCAGGGCAGGCACCTAAGAAGAGTTGCTGAATGGTTAAGAGCCCACCCTCGAGAGACAGACACACACACACACACACACACCAACACTCTCTGAGATCACAAAGGAATTAATTCAATGGTAAAGTGCAGCTATAGAAAACGAACCTGGGAGAACTGCTTCATGGTGGTCTGCGAGTGGGGGGGTTGTGGGGGGCAGGTCGATGTCTGACAACGCAGGACAGGAAGACAAAATGCACTGCTGACTGTGTGAACCCCACCCCCCTGCTTAATACTGAGATGGTGGAGTGGAGGGGTCCACGCACTGGCAAAGGTAAAAGAATCGCACTCAATTGGTGGCACAATGGTTAAGTGCTCGACTGCGAGCCCAAAGGCCCGAGGTTGGAAGACACCAGCAGCTCCCGGGCAGAAAGATGTGGCGATTGGCTTCCTAAAGATTACACAGCCCAAGACGCAGTTAAGCTAAAGCTGTAATAGCTTGTCATTTTATCTCCCTTCGGACCCGTTTCTGCTTTCCTGTTGATTTGGAGCTTTTCTATGTTTTGTCTGGTCGTTGTCATTAGTTTTTGTTTGTTTGCTGCCTGGCTTCCTGTTTGTGTTTTGTATGATTATTTTTGTATGCGAAATATCCAGGCTCGGTAGATCTATGGAGACAGTCACTGGATTGGTAATTGCCTGGGGACATGGCAGGGGAGGACAGAGGGAAACGGGGAGCTAACAGCAAAGAGGACGAGAAGAAAATGTTCTGAAATGGATTGTGGTGATGATTGCACAAAGCTTAATATGTTTGAATAACTATGTCGCATGATATGTGGAGTATATGCCAATAAAACAATTTTTAAAAAAGATTACAGCCTCGAAAACTCCAAAGGGCAGTTCTACTCTGTTCAGTACGAGCACTGTACATCGAAACAGATCAGTGGTGCCTGGAACTCAAAAAGGAACCTCAAATTGCCAAGACAGGTAGGCTCGGGCCTAGCTGCCTTTCTTCATGCATCTTACATAACTCCCACAAGGACGCTGGAGGGAGTTCTTGTGGCAATAAGGAGCAACAGGAAAAAGAAGGCTGAGCAGACACCTTAAGTTGGTAACAGTGATTACCTCCCCATCCTGGGGCTATACATTTTCTTAATCTTTACAATGAACGCACACTTAAAAATGGCCCTATAAAACCTTTTGTAAAAAGTAGGAACAACTCAAAATTACACAATTTCATTCAGAGGTGGTGACAGGGCTTGGAGAGCCAAGCCTTCTAGCAAGACACCTGGTCGCAGCTCTACAACAGCCGTGGCTGGCGAGTGGCACAAGCTGGCTGGCCTACTTGCTCCCGTGTGCTGGTTAATGAGGAGGTAGCTTTTCAAGCCACTGTTCCAGGCGGGTCATCACCTAAGGCTAGGTGAACAGCTTTTGTCTCACTGGGTCTGAGGTCCCCCCACCCCCACCCCCTCCCCCCAGCTCAGAGGGTCCTCAGCCTGCAGCACAGGCCACTAGAATCACTATGGTAGAGCCGCAATGCAAATTCCTGGACCGGGCCCAGCTCCGCAGTGACCCAGCGCGCTAGGTTTTTTCATTGGTTTGTTTTTAAAGCATAGTCGAGGAACCCCCAGTCGGGGCCAGGTCTAGGGTGAAGCCAGAGAAGCACTTGTGGTTGTGATTGTTGTTCGCTCCCGTCAGGTTCACCTCCATGTGTACAGAGTCAAACAGCTGCACGGATGTTGGAGGTCACCAGGCCTAGCTGCCGAGGCCCCTCTGAGTGGGCTCAAACTGCCAACCTCTGGGCTAGGAGCCCAGGACTTAAATCAGGAGCCCTGGCGGTGTGGTAGGTTATGAGTTGGTCTGCTCACCTCAAGGTCAGTAGTTGGAAGCCACCCGCTGCCCCAAGGGCAGACGATGAGGCTTTCTATGCCCTTTCAGAGAGACAGTCTCAGAAACCTGCAGGGGCAGTCCGGCCTTCGGGCCTTAATGGCACTGACTGTGGCTTTTGGAAGTTTCAAGTGCTTAACCCTCGGGCTCCCCAAGGGCTCCCCAGAGGAGCAGCACCTGCTGTGTAATCTGGACTCACAGTAACCTTGTAAGAGAGGGCAGAACGGTGCTCTTGGGCTTCTAAAGCTGAAGTTCTTAAGGAAACCAACTGCCAAACCGTTCTCCTTTGTTGGCAGCCTAACAGCCTCACCAAGGTGCCCACCGGAGCCCCAGGGATGCATCCAGAGTGCAACATTTAAGGAAGCACTCATGTTCACGCTTTCGCAAGTACAGCGCTGGCCCCAGCTAGTCAGCATATCCTTAAATGTTGCACCCAAGTCCTGGTCCTGACCCTGAAAGGCAGGTCATGAGAAGTCTCTTTCTGAAAAGCTAAATTCCACCCAGTGCCATCCGAGCTGCCCCGTGGAAAGTGGCACAGTGGAAGTGTTTAATGCATATAGAATGAGCTCAGTATAAATCTGATTCCTATGGGGGGAGAATGAGCTCAGTATAAATCTGATTCCTATGGGGGGAAATAAAGAAAAGAAAATCTGGGCTCATGGGCATTTTTTACGAGCCTCCATGCACGAGTGTCAGGCATTAAATATACATTTTTCTTTTAACGATCCATCAGCTCTCTGCAATCCTCCAGGTTAAACCTGAGCTGTGGTTCTCAGCTATTCTGCAATAAGCGGCCCACCCCAGGACGCATTCCCCAATTCCTCCCCAAGTTGGAGGTGGGGATAAGCCTAAGAGATGTCTAAGTTATGCATTTCCTGTGGAGATAAAAAGAGCCAGGTCTGCTCCTTTCAAACTGGCCTGGAATCACTCTGGGGGCCCCAGGAACACTGATCGGCCTTCGGCTGCTCTCAGAGCCCCGGGAACTCCAAGAAGTCGCTGCCTCTGCAGTCAGACATCCTAACCAGTTGCTGGTTTACCCTGCAGACGGTGATCCTGAAAAAATTCCTTTCCCCATCCCCAGGTCCACAGGGAGCAGAAAGAATGTGAGAAGCACACACCGCAGAGGGGTAACAAAAGCTGAAGGAAGAAGTGGGGAGATGCAGTGGGTGGGAGGCGAGGCTTGGTTTCCTTCTTCTGAGCATAGAGGGTGCATTTTCCAGTGCAGAGCTTCTCCCTGCTCACCAGTTTCACACTCCCTGGAACAGGTGTGCCCTTGTGCCAGCAGGACGGAAGAGCACAGACTTCAGTCTCCAACTAATCGAAGGATTCAAGAGATGGCTGTCTGTCTCCCCTGCTTTCCGTGTGCCACCACTGAATGGGGGTGCAGGAACACTTCTTAGCAACTGCATCACTGTCTTTACTTGAAACCAAATTGCCAAGAGTAGTTTGAAAATATGTTTTTCTTAACTCAAAAGGCTCACGGCCACCGAGTCATTTCTAATTCATAGGGACCCGACAGGGCAGGCTGGAACTGTCCCTTTGTGTTTCTTGCCGGGAGTAGAAAGCTTCGTCTTTTGCCAGAGGAGCAGCTGAGGGTTTTGAACTGCTGGCATCACGCAGTGAGCAGCTCGATGCTTAATCCATGGCGCCACCAAGCCTCATGATATTGTCTTACCCACCCTGTAAAGACACTCAACCACTTCACATGAGTTACTTTACTAAAAGTCACATTGGGAGATGAAACTAAATCCTCAAAGGCCTATCACTGATCATCTGGGCTGCCAATCACCCCGCTTGCATGAGGCCAGTCCGGTGGCTTCATATGTACCCCGTGCCATTGAGTTGATTCTGATGTATAGCAACCCTGAAAGATTTCCAAAGCTTAGTGAATCCTCACAGGGGCATACCACCTCATCTAGCTCCCTGACAGGTGCTGGTGGGCTTGAACTATCAACCTTTCAGCCAGTGGTTCAACTCTTACCCCACATGGCCAGCAGGACTATAGATAGATGATAGATAGATAGATAGATAGATAGATAGATAGATAGATAGATAGATAGATAGATAGATAGATGTCTCACATTGGCTAGCGTGCACACACACACCCCATCTATATGGATAAAAACATACACATTTTAAAATTCACGTGCGTCTGTGTTTTCTCTCCTTCTCAGTGGTTTACGCTCCTTTTTCATTTCTCTCCTGTGTTGCATTCAGATTTCCTGTGTGCTGCGATTACTACCATTTTTAACTTGACAGTTCACAGTCCGTGAGGGTAAGTTAAAAAGCGTTGCCACCAGCTCACAGAACCTTTTCTCAAACAAAAACCTCAAAATGAGAAGCTACCGTTTCTGGGAATATCCTCCTTCTCGGTCTCATCACTTCTGAAAACACAGCGTTTCCATCTCTCTAGCCCTTCCCCCCAAGACTTCTGTGCTCTGCGAGTTACATCACCCCAAATGGCAGTTTGGGCATCCTGGGGGTTGGGGGGGGGGGGCGAGACACATTTCCGGTTTTCTGACTTTGGGGAATAAAACCAAGTCTGAGAGGGGCAAGATCGGACTGTAGGGTGCACGGGCCAACGTTTCCCAAGGAGATTCTCCGGGGACAGCCCTCGCTCTGCTCCCAGAACAAGCAGGTGCGTTGGCCTGCGGGGGGATGCCTTGGCGCGATCATCCTGGCTTTCCACACCAGTGTCGTTTTTCCATGTCTGAACACTTCTTCCTGATGAGCTCCCGTGCCCATCCCGTGTCCTGGAGAAACTCTATCACATTGACTACTTTTAAGATCCCCAGAAGATGACCGCCGTGTACACTGACCTCCTGCCTTGAACTGGCCATAGCAGGTGCCCCCAGAAGCCAGTGGTTGGATTGCGTCTTGTCTTGAAGGCAAGTGTACCAGGGAGAGAACTTGTCTGGAGCCATCCACGGATCAGTGAGACACGTCTTAAACATGTTTTGTTTGGAGTAAACTCGTGCGTGTATGAACTGGAACCGTAATCGCCGTACTAATTCCCTTACCCCGTCCTGCAAGCCCCTTCACTCAGTCAGCTTTACCAGAGAAAGCAAGACAACCCCTTACCACGGAGTCCGAGTAATGCTATGGGCAGGCATCAATGGGACGACAATTGATGACTAGTGACTTGTTGAAACAAGACGCAGGGCACAACTGAAGAGGAAATTTCCATGAGAGAAGTTTCCACGCATAGAAAAAGCCCATTTTTAGAAATGTGCGCTGTCAATTCAAGCAGAAGTGTATATGGTTACAAGCCTCACCCGACTGTTCCTGTCGTCTCAAACCAAGCTCACTGCCACTGAGTGGATTCTGGCTCATAGCGCTTCTAGCAGTCAGGGTAGAACTGCTTTTGTGGGTTTGCAAGATGGTAACTACTCTTGGGGGCAGAAGCCTCATCTTTCTCCAGCAGAGTGGCCGGTGATTGTGAACTGCTGGCCTTGTGGTTAGCAGCCAAATGCTTCACCACCACACCACCCGATCGCCCAAATTAGTAGCACAGCCCCAGCGGACAAACTTTCCTACGAGGTCGTTAGAGAAGAGATTATGCAGAGGGAGGAAAGGTGTGCCTCTTTAGTTCAAAGTCACAGCTCTCACATGCTTTCAGAATAGAAGACAAGCAAGCTTCAAAATGAGGTTGCATGCTAACTTTCTTTCCCAATTTGGTTCTCAGTAATGGCCCTTAGATGCCCAGAGATCCTCTCCAAAAGCAGAAAGCGGTCTTAGAGTGTCACGGCAAAAACAACACTCCTGAAGCCCAAGCAGTTTGAGAACAAAACTCATTTCGAGTTCAGAAGGAGAAATGGACAACGCGAGTTCAACCACCGTCAGATACTCCAAAGCCAAGCAAACCCACAGCTGTCTAGTTGGATCTGACTCACGGCAGCCCAACCAGACAGACCGCCCCATTGGCTTTCCAAGGCCATACGTGTTTACAGAAGCAGACACTCATGATCATTCTCTTGCTGAGCAGGCTGATGGGTTCAAACCATGGACCTTTCAGTTAGCAGCCTCATGTTAACTATAGCACAGTCAGAGCACCCTAAATGAACACACAATGCCTGTGGGTGGAACCCCGCTGCCATCCTGTCCATTCTGACTCACAGCGACCCTACAGGACAGGATAGAACTGCTGCTGTGGGTTTCTGAGACTCTAACTCTTTACGGGAGCAGAAAACCTCATCTCTCTCCCTTGGTGATTTCGAACTACTGATCTTGTGGTTGGCAGCCCAACGCATGGCTCACCGTGCCATGTAAAAAGACAAGCAACTATTTTCCATGCCAGCTACCCCACTAAGACGGGGAAGTTGTTACGTAACTTAGAACTGTCCTAAAAGAGCCAGTACAGAGCCCGTTCATGCTACTGGTTCAGGACACGGGAGGATGGAAGGACACTTGTGAGACTGTCCTCTGGCACGTAAGCATGGTCACTCATGTGCGATGGACCCGGGTAATTACAAACTTCAACTGTCCGGTGAGGTTCTTTTACAAGGAGTCACTGGCTTTCAGATGCTAAGATGTCTCAAAACTTTCTCAACATGGGCTAAAGAAAACATGAAGAATCTAGGGGGATGAGGTATAAAATAATGCTGCTGAATGAGGAGGTGTTCATCTCCATGGCTAAAAAAATTCTAAAGACTAGTGGAGAAGACTATCTACAATAAGGGATGTAGGATAAGGTGACCAGATTTTAACATTGGTAAAGCGGGACACCATTGATAAAACTCATATCCTGGTGAAATTGCCACATGGCAGCCAAAAACCATATACTCTAGCCTGTCGTGCATTCTTTCCAAAAATCGGGACTTTTTTAACACGCCATGGGACGCGGGAAAAATTGTTAAAAAGCGAGACATCTGGTCACCTTAATGTAGGAGGAATTATAATCAGTGAGGAGACCTAGTATTATCATGGGGTGTGCTTTGGGCTGCTAACCGCAAGGCCAGCAGTTCAAACTCACCAGCTGCTCTCTGTGGGAGAGGAGACTTTCTGCTCCGTAAAGAGTTACGGCCGCCTCGGAAACTCACAGGGTCATTCTACAACCACCACCAACAAAGAGATGGCTGGCTCAAACCCAGCCAGAGAATGTTTGGGAAGGATGGCCTGGGGAAAGGTCACACAGCCTTAATAATCCCGTGAAACCATTCTGCCCTGCACCAGCTCGGTCACTGCGAGTCCGAATAGCCTGAGGCAACTCCCCCGGCACAAACCAGCGGCTATTCTGGTTATGGGGGCAGCAAGGTGCTGTTGGGTACGCTTTTGATTTGACTTCTAAGATTGGAAGTTCAAACACACCAGCTACTCCACAAAACAAAGATACGCTATCTGCTCCTATAAACATTTACAGCTTTGGAAATCCCTTAACATATATGTGTGTGTGTATGTGTAACTAGAGATGGTGTCGTTATGAGCCAGAATCAACTCGATGGCAGTGGTTTGGGTTTGGAGGCAGCAAACTCTCAGAAGCAAGGAAATCAATTAAAAAATTAAGCCTATGAAACACAAGGTTTATTTCATGGTTAAGAATTCCACCCATTTACGAGCACACCCCTAAGAGGGAAAAACAAAAACCAAACAAACAAAAACACTAAAAGGCACAGCCTCCCAAGGAAAACCAACCCACGGTGCTGCTGCCATCACTGTTCGGCGGCATCAAGTTGGCCCTGATTCGGGGAGACATAAGTACAACAGAAGGAAACACTGCCCAGTCCGACGCCAGCCATCGCAGATCTCCTTCTGCTCGAGCCCATGGGCGCAGCCACTGCGTCAATCCGTCTTGTTGAGGGCCTTCCTCTTTTCGCTGCCCGCCCCCTGCCACACACCCCGCACTTTACCCAGCATGATTTCCTCTAGAGACCAGTCTCTCCTGAACACATGTGCACCGTGTGTTAGCCAAAAACCAACACACTTCACTGTCATAGATTCTGACTCCCAGTGGTCTCACAGTCCACAAGAAAGGACGCCCCTGGGTTTCTGAGGCTGTGCATCTTTATGGGAACAGAAAGCCTCGCCTTTCTCCTGAGAAGAGACTGGATTTGAACTGTTGAGCTTGCAACTGGCAGCCCAAATGATAACTCAGCCCTCCACCAAGCAGGGCACCTACTGTTTCTGCTTTCTTTTCCCTAAGAGGAGGATCGCTTGGGCAGCCAAGTGTTTGATGGGAAGCCTCATAGGCTCAGATGCGGCAAAAGGTGTCCATTTTGCATCCAGACCAAGTCCTTAGTACTTTTGCTCTCTTGTTCTGTAAAGTTCTTCCGGAAGGTGCAGAAGTCCAAAGACCCAAAGTTGACCAGTCTTGGAGAGGAAGCCCAGCAAGCAGAGCTAGGTAGCAGCTGCCCGAGACTCCCAGCCAGGTGGGTGACCCAGAAAGCTGGCAGGCAGGCTGACAGGTCTACGCTCAACTTTAGCAAAGGCAAGGCCACCCCTGAACCTCACTTGCAAGAGGCTGCGTGTATAGTAACTTCTCTCTAGAATCAATGTCACCACCCATACCCAAATTTAACGGGAGCCATAAACACATAAAAGATCGCCCCGCCTTTACAAATGTGGTCAGAGGGAAATTTTCTCATCAAAAAGCTTCATTCAGGGTGATGTATTACTTGGGGCTGGTTCCAAAATAGTCTAGTCTATAAATAATTGCTAACTCCAGAGCTGATGTTAATTTTCTGATGCAGTGACTTAGAAATAATACAGTATTTAGCATTTCCTTAAATTGTTTCTCAAGCCCCCATTAGCACCCTGCCGTAAACAGAGCTAAAATTGGTGAGTTTGTGAGTTAATTTGGTGCCATTCGGGCCAATCACTTCAGTATTCAGTGTAGCTTAGCTTACTGAATGTGTTCTATGTAAGTGCAAAGAGTCCCTCGTGGTGGTAGAAATGGTTAAGTAGCTCCAATGCCAGGGGATAGGTTGGCAGTTCAAGTCTACCCAGGGGCTCCGAAAGGAGAGCCTAGTGATCTGCTTCCAGAAAATCGACCACTGAAAAGATCGTGGATCACAGATCAATTCCATACACATCAGGGTCCCCATGAGTTGGAATCAATTGACAGTCACTGGTACTTACGCCCAAGGGTGAAAGGAGAGTTGGTTTGCAAAACATTATTCGTTGTACCGGTCTTCTTTATTGCTAATATTTCTATTTGACCCCATACCCTCAAACAGCCTTTGACAATCCAGCGTTGTCATTAAAGGATCTATCTTTATGACTAGGGAGAGAAATCTATCTATGATCACCAAACCAAGAAACCAAACTCACCGCCGTCAAGCCAATTCTGACTCATAATGAATTTATAGGACAGGCTAGAAATGCCCCTGTGGGTTTTCAAGACCTCTTTACAGGAATAGAAAGTCTTGTCTTTTTCCCACAGAGCAGCTGGTGGTTTTGAACAGCTGACCTTGTGGTTGGCAGCCCAGAGCATAACCACTACACCATTAGGTCTCCTCATCTATGATTAGAGATTTTCAATTAATAGTAAGTGCTAATCAAAAACTGTTATCAGATAATGTTCCCAAGGATCATTTTAAGGGTACTGGAATTTTTTTAAAAACATCCCGGTGGTTTATCATTATTAATTTCTTCTCATAATTATGTAAATCATTTTAGGATTCACATGGGATATCTGACATTATAAGCCAAAATAAACTTCCAAAATAATTACTTTACTGATTACCATTTAAGTGTACCAGAAACTTTGATGTTTCTTCAAGAGATAATGAATGAAGAAAGAGAAAAACTGGGCAGATTAGGATTAAAGTGCACATGGAGAGAGGAAATCATCTATTCTAAAGAGGTAGCACCATGCTATCTAGAGAGTCTTAATGACATCACTTTTTCTAAAAAATTCCTGGAGTTTTTGGACAGACAAACTCTGAGAAAGCCCTCTGGGGATCAAGTCCGACTCTCTGAAGAGTACTTATTACCCTCCCGATTTTGACAAATAGAGGACCAAATCACATTCACCAAAGGAGCTCAAATTCTTTGAACAAAAGATCTGATTTCTGGATTCATCTTAATTAAGTAAGAAATGCCCAGCAAGAAACTCCCAGTAGATTTTCACTGAAAATTCTGTTCAAACATGGCCACCAGGTTATGCCTCTTGTCTATTAAAAACCACCTTCCATGTCCCTAAGCCAACTGAACAACTCCATGGAAACCATGGCATGGTGAAAAAGAAAAACAGAACCCCAAACCCCAAACTCGTTGCTGTGCATTTTTCTACTTCATAGGGACCCGACAGGGTAGAGTAAGACTGCCCCATAGGGGCTGTAAATCTTTTCAGAAGCAGACAATCTCATCTTTCTCCCTGAGAGTGTCTAGTGGATTCAAACTACTGACCTTTTAGTTAACAAACATGCACTTAACTACCCCAGTCTTCCTTCCTATGGGTTGGCTAGGGATGTTTTTTTAAAAAAATTCCCCCAAACCTAAATACACGTATTTAATTGTTCTTACAACACATGGTCAAAGCACAGTATTTTTTGAAAGCCTGCCACCTAAGCGATAAAAGCACACAGGCACATACACTCAGCCATTCCCTAAACTCAATAAATCAACATTGTGGGATTTTCAAAACAGATGGATCTTTCAGCCACCACATCTAACCACGGACAAATCAGAATTTTTCACCAACATTTCTTACCTCGGAACCTGTAAGCAAGGATGCACCAATGTCATTGAGTAAAAATAAAGAACGCCACACGGACACCATACCTTGATCATTCTAACCTTTAGCCATTCTACTTCTTTTGGAGCACGGGTTCTTGTCGCCCTGGAGGCTAAGCTAACTTGCAGGACAACCCCACTGCCACTCTCTCTGCCCATGTAGTTGGTTCAGCTGACATGAGGCACCAAAACCGACACAATCCCCCCAATGTTGGAAACCACTTTTAGCTTGTGATAATAGATTTTAACATAGATAATCTTGTTAATGAAATTCATTTTTCCACTAGAAAAACCTCAACCAAACCAAAACATTAGCTAAGCCCTCAGGAAGGTGTGTTGGGTTAGGGTCTCTGGAAAAGCAACATCAGTGAGGCTTGTATAGAGAGAGACATTTACATCAAGAAATGCCTTACACAGTTGTAGGATAGGTAAGTCTGGTCAAGCCAGGTGCCTCTTGATTCATGGAAACTGATGAACAGGAAGCAGGATGACGAAGCAGAGACAGAAGGGGGCACAGGCTGGTAGATGCAGAATTCCAAAGGTGATCGAATGAATCCACTGTTGGCAGTCTCTGGCAGCCTGCTGACAGCTCCTGGGATCCGCATGCCATGCAACAGGAGATGGAGGACCCAGCTCCGGCAGAAGACAAGGGTCAAAGAGGATTCCACTCTGTTCGGTCTGCCCATCTTAAAACAAAAGGCTGATGACACCAAGGAGATGTCATCGCTTTGACTCAGTTGCTAGGTTGGGCTCTGCCCCTGCCTTTACCCAGGAGTCTAGTTGGGTTAGGGCCGTAATCCCTTCCTGACCACCAGAGAGAGGCATGCCTTTTGTCAGTACAGTGTTTGCAGCAAACTGATGTCAACCAGTCTACAAAAGTACTTCCTGACGAGCTTAACTCCAAAAGGCAAAACCAAAAGCCCACTTGCCATCAATCTGGCTCCTACTCCTGGGGCCACTATGCCTAAGAGCCAGAGGTTTCGATGGCCATTTGCTCAGTCGATAAAGCCCTCTCCACGCACAGTTCACATTAACTGGCTGCACCAATTAGGGGCTCCCTGTGAGATCAGAACTACATCCTCCTCCGCCGTGGCCCCAGTGCCCTGAAACAGGAACCGAAGACCCGTGAGACTGGTAAGTAAAATGGTAGCAAGTACGTACGCCACCCAAAACAAAGTGGGGCTATTTCTGAGACTTTCCGAGGTCGGTGACTCATGTCTAATTGGCCAACCACACAGTGGCAAATGGAAGCACGAAAGAGACCAGTAGTATCAGTAGGTTTGCTGTCACCCAGAGCAGTAACCCCCATCCCCATCCCTATGGACTCCTCTTGTACCAGACCAGATTGCATTCTTCTTGTTGTTAGTCAGTTCCAACACATGGCGACCCTCTGGTGTGTGAACCTATTCATACAACAGAATGAAACCCTGCACAGTCCGGCCGTCCTCACAACTGTTCACTGTCTCTAGTCCATCGTTGCAAGTACTAATTACCACCGTACGGGTGTAGCTGAGGCAGCAGAGCGCCTGACAAAGTCAGTGCCGATAAAACCACCCACAGCGTCACCCACAAAGACACAGCGCAGTGCGTGCTGTACGCTGCAGGAGCGGAGGAGACCCTGTGACCCAACGCAAGCGTTTCCTGTGTCATTGGGTAAAAAAGACAACTCTGACCAAATGCCTCAGGAGGCTCACGAAGTCCATGGGAACACAGTTTTCTCTCGTTCGGGCCTCTGCGCATGCCGGTTGGCCTTACACAAAATGTGCTGGCCCTTCTAACCAACTCCAGGGATGTTTTTATTAAAAATAATCGACTTCTTCAGAAACATGGTGCAACACTCTTCTAAACAGGTCTTGTTGGCATCGCCCATTCAGACAGTACCCCGCACTGCTTAGAGAGACTGCGGTGAAGGATGGATCTGAGAGCCCCCGCAGTCTTGAGGCCAGGAGAAGAGACAGGCTCACCTAAACTGAACAAAAACCACTGCCAACAAGTTGGTGCCGACTCATGGTGACCTGTAGGACAGGATAGATCTGTCCCAGGGGGTTCCAAGACTGTAACGCTTCACAGAAGTAGAACACCCTATCTTTCTTCCTCGGAGTGACTGGTGGTTTTGAACCACTGACCCCACAGTTAGCAGCCCGAAGAATAACCACCATACCACCAGGGCTCACGAGGGCTACTCCTAGGCGCACATAAGGAAACCACAAGTTGTGGCCCTGCTTGCCGAGTAGATTTCATCTCAGCCTGGGTGTCCGCGGAGCACTGGGCCCCCCGGGTTTTCAGTGGCTGGCTGGTTTCTGAGAGGTCGATTGCCAGGCTATGGCCTCCTATCTTGGGAGGTGTCTCTGAGCGGACTGGAAACTCATGCCTTGTGGGTTGGCAGCCAAGTGCATTTGCGGTTTGTACCATTTGGGGGCCACAAGGCTCCCAATGCTACAGAATTCCCTTCAGCTGAGCTTTCCAAACAAGGAGGGCGTCGGGAGGAGGCCAGGCCATAACTTGCTGGGACAGTTTGCTCTGCCGGAGCGAAGAGAAGAAACCGAGGCACAGCTTGTGGAACCTGTGTGTGGATGTAAACGTACTCAGACGTCACTGACTCTAATAATAAAAATCCAGGCCGATGGTTTTTTCTTTCTTCTTTTCCATAAAGAAGGGTAGGGCCACTGAGCACATCTCCGTGGTACAGTGCTTCCCAGCTTCTTTCCTCTGCTGATGTCTTAATCCTCTCCTGGAGGGGGCCAAGGAAGAGAAGACGCATGCCACAAGATACACGTTTAACCACTGAAAACCAAATTTTCACAGTGACCCTATACGGCAGGAGAGACCTGGCCCTGTGTGTTTCCCAGGCTGTAAATCTTTCCAGGACCAGAAAGCCTCCTTTTTCCCCTGCAGAGGGACTGGTGAGAGTTTCCACCAACGTTCTGACGGGTAGCAGCAGCCCAACTCCTAGGCACAGAACTCCCTTTTGTCTAACCTCATGCCATCTGTCGATTCCAACTCACAGAGGACAGGGTAGAACTGCCCTTTGGGGTTTCAGAGACTTCTATATCTTTATTGGCGCAGGAAAGCAGATCTCTCTCCCATTGGTTAAGTTTGAACCGCTGACTAACTACCGTTAGTAGTTCAGTGCTTAAACCTCTCTGCCACCAGGGCTCCTTCTCTTGTTTCCTAGCCACTCGCTTTGATTGGATTTTATCAGAAGTGTTGGAGCTCAGGTTCAGCAGTTCAAACCCACCAGCCGCTCTGAGGGAGAAAAAAGCAGCTCTCTGCTCCTGTCAAGGTTTACAAAGCCTCAGAAACGTTATAGGCTGCGATGAGTCGGAATCGACTGGGTGGCAGTGGCCTTATTGCTTCTGAGTGGTGCCGATGGTTACCAGCTGAACACACGGGAGTTCAAACCCACCCGGCAGTACCTTGAAACAGAGCCAGGCAATCTGTTTCTGAAATCTCGTGGCATGCATGGGGTCGCCGTGGGTCAGAACGGACTCCACTGCTTCCAGTGGCAGTTGATCTGCAGTGACTGGACTCAAGCAAACAAGACAGTGACTCCTTTAAGCCGCAGGTAGTCTGAGAAGCAAGGTCCGGGAGTGTCCACAGCGAAGTGTGGGTGGTATGCGCAGTAAGCTCAGTACGCTTGCAAGCATACTGATTTACCAACAATTATCTCTTAAGTTACTTAAATGATAAGATTTCTCAAAAGCAGCTGATTTTGCCCACGTCTAATACAGTGAAGCTCCTCTGATTAACATCTGAATTAATCTGGTTGAATTGAGAGCCAATGAGACAACATATAATCAAAACCGCTCCATATTAGCATGCGTCCCTAGGAAAGAGAGCTCTGTGGTCAGCCAAGTTTCAGACAGACACTCCCTCCCTGGAAGGGGGTGGAAGGCACATCCGTGTATGAAACGATTCTGTGAGGGTCTACTGTAATAAAGAGACACGTTTGCTAGCCCGTGGCCCTCTTTGCCTAAACAAATATTAATATCCTCTCCAGGAAGCACAATTTTGGAAATGCTGGTAGGGTCAAACGGCAATCAAACACCGGCCCAGAGGGCCACTTACGACTAGCGGCTTCTTTTCACCCTACGCAGCCCGCCTGCGTGTGGAGCGGCAGCATCAGAGAATCATGTGAAATCATTTCATCTGGCAAGTCCACCCCCCTTGAGAGGAGGGTGTTGGATCCAAGCTTTGTGCTCCCACAGCCTGCCAACTCCCACCCTGGAGCACGCACCAAGCACAGCCTGCTTCCTAAGCTGGTCCCTAGGTCTCTTTACCACCCCCACACCCCATCCCCACCACACACACACCCAGGAGGGCTAATCCAAATGGTGGTATATAGATATTGGGCCATTCCCTCCACATTCCAGGTCTGGGAGGCCTCCTTCCTCTGGCTTTGGGGGGGTGAGGCAGGTACCTGCCAGTCCCTCCCTGGAAATGCCCTCAGGACCCAGATGCCGATGGCCAGGAGGAAGGCCAGCACCAGGCTAAGTGTGTTCCCTTGGCCTCATCCCCAGGGGCAATGGAGATGAGGGGCTGTGGCAGGACAGGACTCAGGGCTATTCTAGCACCATCGTCCTACCCAAAACCAACTGCCACGCTAGTACCCCCATGGTGAGCAGCCCAACTCCTAGGCACAGAACTCCCTTTTGTCCAACCTCATGCCATCCAGTCGATTCCAACTCACAGAGGACACGGTAGAACTGCCCTTTGGGGTTTTCACGACTTTTACATCTTTATTGGGGCACATAGGATCATCTCTCTCCCATGGGTTGGGTTCGAACCACTGACCTTGTGGCTTGCAGTTCAATGCATCAACTCTGTGCAGCCAGATCAGTCACATGTTTATTCTGGCAAAAGAACAATCTGCACACAAAATCACAGCGCAAGAAGAAGGAGCACTAGGAAATCACGCCAGGCCTTGAGAGAGGCTCTTTCTCGCCTAAAACCATGAAGCCCGGCACCTCGGCCACCACACCTCCCCATTTCGGTGCTCAGTCATCAGGCCTACAGGTGTGACCCTGCACTGCAGTGCTGTTTTGAACTGTTTCCTTTGGGAGGCAACACCCCGAAGTCAGGTGGCTTCTGCAAGGTCATTTGGTGAGGGAAACATAGGCCGAGGAATTAGTGTTCTTTCACACCTTGTCTCACCCCCAAACCTGGAGGCCTTGGGTAAGGTCAAAGTGAGCATGAGCCGCTATTGACACAGCACACAAGGTCTCCAGGTTCTGCAGCTGTTACAAACACGAGCCACAATCAGAGTAAGAACGCACACAGAGATAAGGAGCTGTGCCCTGTACTTACTCTTCACGTAAACATTAAAGGTGACGGAGGAGTTGGCGTCAGAATTGGACACTAGAAATGTGTAAATGCCTCCTTCGGTCCCTTTTAACCGGGTTAGATGTAACTCGCTTACGTATCTGCGAAGAGAGAAGAAGAAATGGGTCACCGTGGAGGGCCTGCCTTGGACTCTACATGCCCATGTCAGTGTGGAGAGGCAAAACAGGTCTCGTGGTTTTAGTAAAATTCATGTGAAACCCTCTGATCCGAACCCACTGCTGGTGAGTGGATTCTGACTGTGGACCCTGCTGGACCGAGTATTACTGCCTCCTGGGGGTTTCTAGGGCTGTGAGCTTTACAGAAGCAGGTAGATTCTTCTTTTTCCAAAAAACTGGCTGATGAGTTTGAACTTCTAAGCTCTCAGTGAGCTGAGCAGTTAACCACTGGACTACCAGGGCTCCTTCAAATCCACATGAGCAATTCCATAGTCCAGACACATACGCATGTGTGTCTTCATGTATGTACGTGTGTGCACGTGCACACACACTTACATCCATATCCATTCATCCAACCAACAGCCCAGCTGAATGAGACTAATTTCATGTGAGATCACGTGGGAAAGGCATTCTGAGCAGACAAGCAACCTGACCGAGAATTGGGCCTCCCCCTCCAACCCTGGCTGCCCGCACGGCCACTTCCTTCTGTGATGATGGTCTTTTGCTGAACTTCCCTCTTGCCAGGCTCCTGAACTCCCCAACCCTACTGTGCTCTGACCTCTGCACGCCCTCTAGCCCCATACAGGCCTGCTCAGCACACAGGGTTGGGGTCCTTGCCTTTCTTCTTTCAGTACTTTCTCTCTTGTTTTCACTGAAACCATAGCCTCCTGGTTCTCCTACGAGCCCCTCCACTTCTGACTCCTTGGCCATATTTGTCCCCTGAGCTTCCGTGTTCCTGCGGGGCCTTCAGATCTGGAGGTGTCGGACTGAGCCCTGCACACGCTCAGGAAGGTTCCTGATATGACTGGACTGAGCAGCCCACAACCTACCCCTGACCTACACAACCCACACACCCAAAAAGGCCCCCGGTGGCCTCGCTCGTGCTCGCTGGGCAAGCCACAGCCTCTCACTGAACTACTTGCTGTTTGCTCACTGCTTTCTTTATCTTCAGTCTAGAATATTCTGTCCTAAGTCTCCCATACAGAAGCTATTCTGCGACCCTTCCCCCCACCTGCTCTCAGTGCAACCGCTAAGGACTCACACTGGAACCTTCTCCCAGAGGCGGTCCTTGGTGAACAAAGCCACTTGAAAATTCTATCTTCCAGCCAGGTCTGCAGCCAGTGAGTGACTGATAACGGGACGTGTCAAAGACTAGCTTCAGGACGCCCTTAGGAGCAGACTGAAATTTGACTTGAAAGGCCACGTGAAAAGGCCACCCTTCTTCTCCCACTCCAGGACAGGTTTGTCTGAGGCCTCCCCCCTTGATAAACCCCTGAACGTGAATCTGTCTTCAACTTCCGCTTCTCTAGAACATTCTTCTCCCAACCTCTCCACTAGAGATCCCACACTCAACCTCAAATGCAACAAACTCCAAGCTAAATGCATCCTCTTTCCTCAGACACTTGCCAGTACTGCTGATCCTCCTCCTCCATTCCCTCATCCTCTCAGTGGATGGCACCACCACGCACCATCCCCCTGCCCAAGAGGCCCGGACACGTACCAGGCATCTCCAGCTCCTCCAAATCTCTCCTGCACTCCCCATCAACAAGTCTTGCTAAGGAGGTAGCACTGCCACCTCCCAAATCCATCTTCTTTCCCCTTCTCCATCCTCCTGGGTCCTCCCTCACGATCCTCTCACCCACACTCTCACAATAGCCAACAGGCTGCTGACTGGAAAACTGACAAATGACAGCCAAGCACCACAGCCCTGACCAGCCCTTTGATCTCCATCAGTGCACTGAACCCTCCGTGTCTCAGTTTCCCCTTTTTTCAAACCAGAGAAAATGAGAGTGCTTAATTTCACCCGGTCTTGTGAGGACTACCATGCATGAGTTCATAAGACCGTGCCCCACAGAGAGAGCAGATAGAAAGTCCTGGCTGTTGTTTTCCTGATGAATGCTTTGAAAATCTTAATGATGTGACTTCTGTTAAAAGCACTTCCATTCACCACCTGGTCCAAAGTGGCTCAAAGATTCTAAAGTTTTCTCGCCACTTAGATAAACTAACAACCTTCCGGCTCGCTGAAGACAATCGTTGCAATCCTACATCCACAGCAGCCCTCTGCCGGGTTTCCCAGACGGCCGGCAACTCTTTATGGGAGCAGGTCGCCTCATCCTGCTCCTAAATGGATTTTTGTAATGGTTTTGAAACTAGCCTCAGAGGTGGTTATTAACTCCATTTAACATTTGAGAAAACAAGCACAGGAATGTGTGAGTGAGTGTGTGTGTGTGCGCGCGCGCATGTGCGTGCACGTGCCCAAACACACAGCAAAATGAAGGGAAATGAAATGAGAACTCAGAAGATAGCCCCCCCAAGCGCTCCCCTATATCAGGTGGCCTCACACACATTTCGAGGCTCACCAAAAAGCTCTATGAAGCCAAGTGGGAAAAGGGGGGTGAAGGCCTTGCGCTTACCTGATATTACTTTCATTCTCAGACTTCTGATAATGGTCCCACTTAGCAGTAGAGGTGCTGTTCATATAGACCCACTGTTGGTGTTCAGGTCTGGGGTATGCCTCGTATTCCACAATCAAATCTAAATTGTCTCCATCGTTAACAAATACCGTGGTGTTCATCATGGGAGAGAGATTAATGAAGCCTTTATCTGATCACAACAAGAGTTAAGACAGAGAGAAACCATTAGCCACGACTACCCAGCATGAAACACAACCTCACACCCACAGCTTTCACCCAACCCAAGAGAGTGATTGTCCAGACCCAGCATTGACTGTAAGGGAGCGTCATGACAGCCTGCAAGGTGTTGCTAGCTGGTGACCGTGAAAGCACGTGTCTTGGGCACGCAGAGTTCTCATACTGTTGTGAGCCTGTGGGCCTATCCCCACCCCCTCCCCACCACCACTACCCCCCCACACACACACACATACCTCTCTTTCAGATTATGTGCCATTTTCCTTTTCTTTGACTTTATAAACATGTGGATGGAAGAAACTACCCAAAGAAAACCTAAAGTTCAAATTAACTGATTCTTTGGAGGGGGGAAAAATATGTTATGACCGGACCTTAATGATGAAACATCATTTTCTCCCCTCTGGAAAATAATGACTAAACTAATTTTGTGATGTCCAAATCGCTTGTGACATATATCGGTGCAGTTTCTATTGTCTAAGGGTAATTTCCAGTATCAGTCCCAAGTTTTCCTTATTTGTGTTCATCTTTATGTCATGAATATGCTAGAAACCGCCCGTGTAAAGATTGAAAGAAGAAAAATTATACCCTAGAAAAATCACGTGTACCTTCTAAAATCAAAACCCAAATCACTGTGTAAGCTCTATCTTGTCTTCAGCTTAAGCTACTGAAGATTTCTATGTTATGGATGCCCCCAAATTGACATGCATTGTCAATGAAAGACATATGCAGCCTCCTCCATAGAGTGGACAGAAACTATGGAGTCATGAGTATGAGGATTCAAACAGCTCAAATGTAGACATCACCATGGGAGGGTGGGGGGTGGACTACTGGAGGGTTGGATTAGGAATTTGGACTGCTGAAGGAAAGAAAAGCTGATCTGAAATGCAAATTCTCACCTCATTTACAATTTAAAACTGATTCAAAAAAATAAATAAGATAAAATACAGTCAGGATGGAAGGATCATATACCTATCCTAAAATATAGGGCCATTAAAATATACAGTTAATGAGCCAAATCACAAATCAAGACACACACACACACACACACACAAATCTTTGAATTACAAAGTTAACTAAGTTTCAGCATCAGCTGCGAATTTTAACTGACCGTCTTAGATCTTATTGTTTTTATAAATCATACCCTTACACAATTACAAAGGGCATACATTTGGAAGAGTTACGTCTCCCAGCTCAATTGCCTAAGCAACTCTCTGAAAGAGTCTTAGGGCCTCCTAGAATTATTTTAATCTTCATATTTACCAGACATATAAGCATTTGGATTAAATAGCCCATACTCAGGGCTAATGTAATTGTATATGTGACAAAAAGTCATCATAAATCAATTGAAAGAACAGAAACCCCTAATGTTCCCTGAAAACGTTGAAAGGTGACCATTTAGTGTGTAGTGACTATTAGACTTAAGCCCTCCCATCACAGATGAATCAGACAGCTTAACAATCAAATCATACTTTCAAGGGATCAACAGAAATGATGCTTATTAAAGTTCTGGAGTGATGTTTTAGAAGCAGCCAGGGAAAATTATAAAAGACCAATTGAAATGTGTAAGTGTAGTTAATACCTGTGCATTAAAATTGAAATAACAGAGAAAGAGGACATGAGAACAGAGATGGAAGTGTTTAGCTAGCCTAGTAATTCAATTAAAACAATAGCAAAGCACTGTCATGCAACAAACTCAATGGTTTTGCAAGCATAGTAAAAGTAGCAACACTGAATTATAACTTGTAAATTGGCAACAAAACTCTTCAAAAACATTAAGTTTTTTTTTTTAATTACGTATTTTTTTCAATTTAACCTTATAATTCTCATTTGAGAACTCATCTTAATGGGGTGGATAAGTTACAGGCCAAAGTACGTGTGTTCTCCACCCACTGCAATCATTTAAAAAGTGAGAAAGTAGAGGACTGACTAGATAAACCGTGGTATACCCAATTAGTAATATCATGCAGCACCCAGAGATATTTATATAATTAACAAGTTAAGAATAAACTTAATAAAACAATCATCATTATTCTTTTATAGCTGCCATTCATAGAATGTTTTTCTGTGCCTCAAACTGCCCTAAACATTGTATCATAGGTTGCTTTATTAAATAATTACAGCAAACATTCACTGTTATGATAATACGGAGAGCTAAGTCTTATAACCTCTAATTTAGAAGTGAAAATGACCGGGGCCTAGAAAGTCACTCAGCAGTCAGCCACCCAATGGCAGAGACCAGATTATAATACAGGTCTGTGCCGAGCAGGGCTGGCCCACTTCTGCTGTGCCCTGCCCGATGGCCTCCAAACATTGGGACAGAAACTCATGGCCTTTGAGTCCGCTCTGATGCCCAGCGACCCTGGAGGGCAGAGTAGAAGTGCTCCTTTGGGTTTCGGAAGCTAGAAATCTTTACAGAAGCAAACAGCCTCATCTTTCTCCCAAGAGCCAGTTAGAGGGATCAAACTGCTGACTGTGTGGTTACCAGCCCAACACATAACCCACTACACCACCAAGGCTCTTGTTGAGAAACTGAGACAGAATAGTTTAAAGGGTTACATAACAAATATCTACAGGCAATATATCAAAGTGCTAAAAATGGTTATATCAAGTTAGTGCGACTAGGGGGCCGTTTCAACGTTATTCTTCTATTTATTCCACAGTTTTAAATTAATTATAAAATGTCAGGTTTATTTCTTTTCTACTATCTGGTAAAATAAAGTAAAGCTCTCTTTGGATCCCTACACTCAGAATTTTGAAAAAAGACTTTACCCATGTTTTGCCAATTGGAACAATTAAAGGATTTTTTCAGATGAGAAAGTCAGGAAAACGGAAAACTTGCGAGAAATAGAAATCATCACACCTTCTTTCAATGCCACAATCATACATGATATCTCCCCTGGCCATTACCTAAGCTAACTGAGCTTCATGCTTCGGGAGAAAACGTTTCACTCGGAAAGTACATGAAATGTTTTGGCCCCTCAAGGTCATTGTTTCATAGACGCTGCGCAACACAAAACACTTGAATATTTCAGACCAGAGAGTCTGGCATGAATGTATTTCATTCACAATCACCATACCCAGATTTCTTGTCTTAAATCCCTCCTGAGTTTTCTGTAGTCTAATTTGCCCAAGATAGTTTTATGTCCTGCAGCACTTCAAATTCACGAAGGGAAAGAATTATTAGAACTCCACCTGGGTTTTTATAACATAAAATTGGATTCTCCAAGTACTCCTGCATTAAGAAATTGGTGATGCATTAACATTTAATCAAATGGAAACCCTATGCCAGGCACTTTCATACAATCTATTGCCATTTTTTCCCTTCCCCTTTCCCACAGCCGTTGGAGTGAAGATGCTGTGGTTCTCAAAGAGAAGACGGGTCTGAAGTTAAAGTTTGGTGCATTAGAGAATGGGGAGCAGCAGGACCTCACTTTGAAAACAGGTCAGGGTCAAGGTAACCTCAGAGCTTTGTTCTCTCCACCAACCCACGCTATATCCTAATCCTACTCCCAGTCCCCAACCCCTCAAAAAAGGACCTTTCTCTCTGTCTCTTCCTACTCCTGTCCCACCCCAACCCACTCCCTTTAAAACAATACAAAACCAGACTCGGGTTTCACTGGCACAAGTCTTTCCGGTTATACAGTAATATTCTTGGAAACTGATGAATGGATTTTTAAATTCCAATTACATACAACAATACGCTCCAAACATCCTTACTAATTGCTTTCTGGAGCTGAAGCTGATATATCAACAGGCTTCCTAATCAATTTAGCAAATTAGCGCTTATGGAGTTTAATATTTTAAAAGCACAGCCTTCTATTCATATTAATAAATGGCTCCCAGTCACGTTCTGGGACAAGTAGTGCTCTTTCTAAGGTCTGAATATAATTGTCAGTAGTGTCTTTTCTGTGCTCGGTCTGGGGAGTGCTCTCTGTGGTGAGATGAGAATGGGATAAATCAAAGCCATCGAACATGGCCACCTCACAGCCAGGGGCAGATGCTAAAGAAATTTGGGGGAGGGAAGAGAGAAACGAAAACAAACCTTACACCTTTTTATGATTCCTGTGACGAAGAACTTCATCAAAGTCAAGCACTGAGGACACAGCTGCCTTAAAGCTGCAAAGGCCACAGATAAATTCAAATGATGCTCTCAAAGCAAGACTGTGTCAAAGGCAGGCGTCGTTTAAAACTGATTGCAATTTTCAGGTAATCAGAACTATCAAGTGTCCCGCTATGTTCAGCTGTCTTTTAGTAGATGCGTGGAAATTTCATACTAAGTAAGTTTTCTAGGGAGCCCTGGTGGCGTTGTGGTTGTGCATTGGTCTGTGATCTGCAAGGTCAGCAGTTCGAAATCACCAGCCACTCAGCGGAAGAAAGACTGGGCTTTCTACTCCCCCAAACAGTTATAGTCTCGGAAACTCAAAGTGGCGGTTCTAAACTGTCCTACAGGATCGTTATGAGTCAGCATAGATTTCTAGAACAGGGAAGGCCAGGCTAACCCAGTGGAGCACATCAGGTGCAATATTGTGCAGAAAGCACAAGCATGTGCCAATAATGTGCAGTAGAACCAAGGATGGCCCATGCCCTTTGAGGACTGACTTCCTTCCTGAAGGATTAAGCTACAACCTTGATTCAGGCTAGGGGATAGGGGAAGGTAAGCTCAACCCAAACTCACTACCCTGGCTTTGACTCCTGCCCACTGAGACTCTTTACAGGAGTAGAAAGCCTCATCGTTCTCCCATGAAGTGGCTGGTGGTTTTGAACTGCTGCTCTTGAAATTAGGAGAACAACATGTAACTGTGTCGCCACGAGGTGGAGGGAGTTAACAGAGAGGAAGCCCCATGTGGTCCTTCTTGCTATAAATGAACGAAGGCCAGAGGATACCGAGAAATACTCCAGTCTACATCCACTTCCAAAAAGCTCAATGTATGTTTTGTTTGGGGAAGAGAAGAGAATGATGTGGTGGAAACAGAACAATTCCCATTCTGTCTTTCCACTTCTTTCTACTAAGTGGTACCATTTACTGTGCTTTCCTCTGAAGAGGCCACAAAGAAATTTTTCATTCATTCATTCGGTGATAATACAATTCTAAGAATCTGCTTAACATCCCATTTACGTAAAAAAAAAAAGAAAAGGAAAGCTACCCGGTAATTTTAATGCATACATTCCCATAGAGATATTTACCTACGACTTTCAAGGTTGTTGTGACGTTTGCAGATCCAAAAGTATTATTGGCATAACACATGAACACTCCAGAATCATTAACTCTCACTGAGCTGATAGTCAACATTTCCTGACGTTCATAATCAAAGTCACCCTTATGCCGGCTTGTTGTTGATACGTTGGCTTTGAGCTGGTTTTACAAAGGGGGTGGGGGTGTTAAGAAGAGAGAAGGAAAAAAAAAACAACAATCAAACATTACCATGATTTATATTCACGATCTTTCTGAGATAAATTAAAAATAGCAGCCATTAACTTCTCCATATTAGCATGCATTAGACACTACTTAAGTAAGAATAATACAGCATCTCCCGAAGCCTGTCTTTGGAACCTGTCCTAAGGCAGGATTATAGTGAAAGCGAGTCGTTATTAAAGAGTGGGAGAAGATAAACCGCACAAGTGCCTTCCTTCATAGCCATGGCACACAGAATTCCAGTCATTCTGCAATGCTAACCTTCAAAGTCACTGCGCGGAACCGTCTTCTACCGTGAATCAGCAGACTTGGGTACCGTTGGCATTTCCTGTGAGACAGCCTTCAAAACGTATGTGGAAAAATGCCCTGTCTTCCATCCCATGTTTCCACAAACATTTTGAAGCCCCCTCTTTTGCCTCAGTCTGTCCTAGCCTCTGTAACCAGGTTTTGCTTCACACCTAGAGTTTTCATGACAAGCACAACTTACACAAGCATGAAGCATAATGACAGCGACCAGTCCCGATGGTTCTCCCTACAGTTCTTTTACCCAGTGCCATTGCAGCAGTTATCGAAGGTGGTCAGTTCCACACAGTGTGAGTTATATGAGTCCACACCCCAAAGTGTCTCAGGCTGAGCTGAGGAGGCAAGGTAGTTCATTTACTCTCGGTTTCACGGCCCCACTATCGTTTGCCTGCCGTCAGGCATAGGAAGAAGCTTGCCGCATTTAAAAAGTGACAGCAAAACCATATCGTAAAACAGAGCCGCTTCCTACAGGGATTGACAAGAGTAGAATATAGCTTTCTTCGTCTTCCATTTATGTTTCAATTACGTGCACACTCCTACTGCCATGGGAGATACAAAGAGAAGAAAACAAGATCTGCTCCTGATGTGGAATGAGGTCAAAGGTGATAGGTTGACCAGGTCATGGTGAAGCCATCAGCCGTGCTGATAGCCTCCTGAAAGAGGGCATGTCTAGGAAGCACATGTCAGTGTGCTCGGCTCCTGATAGCCTCCTGAAAGAGGGCATGTCTAGGAAGCATGTGTCAGTGTGCTTGGCTCCTCTGATCAGCCTCGGAGACTTTATCTTGAACAGAAATCACAAACTCGAAGATGCTTACTGCAGTAAAATCTCAAAATGGACTTCCATGCATTATACCAGGTGAGAAGCTCTGGTGGCACTGTGGGTTAGGCTTGGGCTGGCTAATTGCAAGGCCAGCAGTTCAAACCCACCCGCTGCTCCAAGGGAGAAAGATGAGGCTGGCCTGCTCCCGTAAAAATGTACCGTTTCAGAAACCTGACATAGGGTCTCTATGGATTCTGAGATAGAGTAGAATTGCCCCTTAAGATCGGCAAAGAATATTGAAAGTACCATGGACTGCCAGAAGAACAACGGAACTTGTCTGGGAGGAAGTAAGGTCAGAATGTGCCCCTTAGAAACAAATAAGGTGATGGCGAGACTTCATCTCGGGCACTTTGGATGTGTATGGGTACAGGAGAGGCCAGGCCTGAAAAGGGACATCATGCTTGGCGCAACAGAGGAAGGCTCGCAATGAGACGGGTTAACACAGTGGTTGCAAAAATGGGCCGCACATAACAGTTATGAGGATGCACAGGGCTGGGCAGAATTGTGTTCCGCTGTACCAAGGGTCACTGTGTGTTAGAGTGGATCTGAAGCCACTTAACAACAACGACACGATTTGACTTTTTTTTAATGGCATGCAAAATTTTTAATTAAAATAATCACAGAAGAAAACTGATTAAACCAAGTTGAATGTTTCAAAACAGAAAGGAAGAGAAACTTGCTTCGCTGTCCACTAACTGTAAAATCTTAAGCTAGTCATCTGGAGTCTCAGCTTCTGCTTGTCAAACAGGTGTAAAGGAGCAAGGCGGTCCTTAAAAGCCTTGCCAGATGAAGACACTTTGTAGATCCAAGGGAGTCTTCTGACTCCTGGCAGAGGCTTGCCACGGAGCTTGGCAGTGTTAGCTGCTGTGCAGGCACAATAGCACACTTCCACACCCGTCTGTGCTATAGTCCAGATACTTCTTCTGTGCGTGCAAAATGACCATGGGCATAGAACACCCCAATTCTATATTTTAAACCCTGCAGAAAATTGGGGTGTGGGTGTGTGTAATATCTAGAATTTTTTGTTTCTTTCTAGTTCTTACATGAACCCAGGCGTCCACAAGAGAAGTCTGCACAGGGACACAGGACTCTGAAGCCCAAGCCCAAGGACCATTCTTTACACACCCGCCTAGAGCATCGTGAAAATCAAGTAACAGCAGTCGGGCTGACAGGCACTAGAGAAGAAAACCGAGGGTTTTCACAAGTATTGAGACTTTTAGGCGCAATTGCCAACACTCCCATCTTAGCCAGAACTTCACTGTGAGTTAAATGTATTCTGAATGCTCAGAGTCAAGCACTCTAGGTTTTAAAAAATATTAATAATATTAATTTGATAGTGCTAATCATGAGAACAGTATCCCAAACGAGGCCCATATATATATCCATAAAAGATTCATGGATGAGCATGGGCTGGCGTAGAGCCATGAGCCCCATCTGCGAGTCACACATTACATATTGTCTGCCGCTCCTCATTTGGTTTTGCTTAACCCTTGGAGGTGCACACTGGGATTTCCCCAAAGAGCTTCCCACATGGAGGGCTTATCCACTGGTGCCAGTGGATTAATTGGGAATGGCATGCAGGGCTCCTGGGACCGAAAAAAATGATTCTCAACAAAACTGCCTGGGGCAATCTAATTTCTCCTCTCAGAGTGGCTAATTTTCAAGTTAGACAGAGGCCCTCAAACATACCATGCCTCAATTTTCTCCCCACTGAAATCAAGGATTATAGAAAGCCAATTAATGTGGGATCGTGTTCTGTAAGATTAGCCAGAGATCCATTGAGAAGCGATTGCTTTTATTAAATTATATGCTATGAACACTCACACTTGTTTCTCTGCACCAATGGGTTTGTGGTGCAATCCATCCTCCCAGTCGATGGCAGGCATCACTTAGTAAGGTATCATCCATCACGGGTCTACATGAATACCATTATAGGGTCTTTGCACTATGCTAATTACCATGGTTACTTGTTTAGCAAAGAATTCTTTAAACAGGCATGAAATTGCCAATGTACAATAGAGGGCAGTGGGAGAACAAGAAAAAAACATATAGTATCCCTTCCTCCCCACCCCCCCCCCAAAAGTCCTACCCATATCAGGAAGAAAAAAAAAATCACCAGGACAGCTAATGAACTAGATGGCCAAAATTCTTCAACAAAACAAAGGAGAAAGGAAAAGAAATGTACTGAAAATTCGGGCAATGAAAATTCCAAGTGAGACTGGGCATTTTAAAGACAGCTAGCAATACTTTTATAGTCGAGAAGAAGAGTGGCTAACATTCATTTAATTATAGGATATGCCTAACACTGTAGATAGCAGGCCTTCAATATGCATTTGTTAAATGAATCAGAACTTAAAGCTGTCCAAAACGTTTCAGATTAAAGATAACCCATTCTATTAATAGCTATTAAAACAAACAATATGCCATTAGCAACATCATCTCAGGTAGCCAGCCTCAGAGGATGATGTCAGATCCATACTAAAAAAGAGCCCTGTCTGTCCGGATTGCTTATTGCACGAGCCATTTTGTGGGGAGGGAAGAGCTTCCTGATTAATACCTGAGAGCATCTATCATCTTTTAAAAATGGAAGGGGAATAAATATTTTTTCTTAAGTCAGCAACTCTTTCCTAGCCTTTTAATAACCTGACCTGAATAACATCAGCAATGCCTTTAGATCAAGTCACTGACGCATCGAGTCACTTTGGGTTGGGTGTGGTTTTTCATTTCCATACTGAAGACATTCAGAGAAACAGCAAGAAGCAGGCGTCCAAAGTTCACCCTTCAACTTTCTGAAAGCTCGTTGACGGAGCCACGTGGATCGGTTGGTGATAATGAACATGAATACCTACAGAAGGAGCATCCACGGGGGGCAATAGACATCATAACCCACATCCCAGATCATTCCGCCTCGGGCAGACATGCCAGTTGAGCCATTCCCAAGACACCCTGCACAGACGGACCTGGTAGTAAAAACACCCCACCCCTACCCCCCAATGTAGACACTGAGAACTTACCAGGCTGTTTTCTCTTGCCCACATGGAGACCACAGAGCTAGAGGCATCCTTTATTGTACACATCACCGAAAATTCCTCTCCTTCCCTAAGAAGGTGGCTGACTTTGGAGGTGGAGACAACGGGTACAGCTTTGATGGCTAAACGAGAGAGAGATGTGACACTCACATAGTATGCTCTATCCCGGCCCGTGATTTTAACTCAGCCTGCAAAATAGGCCAGCAGTTATCACTTGCATGTCTGAAGACATCGGCAATGAAAAGGCCTCGTCCTTTGAGGAAAGCCAGGGCTGTTGACGGGAAAAGACCTGACTCTGGACGTGGACATCAGAATGCTTCGGGACAGTGCCCTTTCAGAAGAGGTAGAAGCCCTAGCCTAGGGAAGCAAGCTTGCATCTCTACCTCAGACAATTCATTCCCGATGGGTATGTGATAGACCGCTCATGATACCCTTCCTCATAACCAAGCAGGCATCCATCAGCTATACTGCAAAACTAAAGCCTTGCTCGTTTCTGAAAACTCTAGGTTTTAAATAAACCGCATGTGTGTTGCTTAATTTCAGTGAAGCATACTTTTTCCCAAAGCCTTTTTTAAAAAATCTGTACTTTTAAAAGCTGAGTGCCAACCGGAGTTGGGCTGCACGATCTCTCACCACAAGGTCAGCGTGGTACTCTCCTCGGCCCTTTGCAGCCAGTTTGAAACTGCATGACAATACAATAGCTGGGGAGAAAGTCCACTCGGGTATTAATAGCAAACCAAGGAGTACCTAAATCATCTGCATGCTAATCTGTTCAGGGGACTTAGCCCCCCAATGGATGTCTCTCGTGGAAGGAACATCCCCTGAAATTTAGGAGAACCCTTCAGTCGGTGAACGGCTGCCCAGCACTGAGGTCCTGCAGGCGCACCTAGGTCAGCGAGCTGCAGCTGGATGACCGCCCTGGGCCAGGCGGGTGGGGTTGGGAGCAGAAACGATTGTGAGGCTGAGGGGGCCATTTCTGGAGGAAGGGCAGTCTCTTGGTGTGGGATAGTGGGACAGATGAGATGCACCCATGTGGAGAGAGAAACCAAGTGTGGAGCTGGCTCTCCCCTAAGGGGACCCATGTGTGTCAGGGTAGAACTGTGCTCCATAGGGGTTTGGATAGCTGGGGTGTTTTTGGAGGTGGGAGGTGACTGCCAGTCCTTTCTTCTGAGGCACTTCCTGAGTGGCATTACTTTTCCAGGATGTTAAGAGTTTGTGCCATTCATGGATTCCCTGAACAGGGAGAACTTTCCTCAACAGAAGGAGAGAGCAGGGCCCCGTACACACCTGCCCTCACTTTCAGGATGAACTTTTCTGACAGCTCCGTCTTGCCCTCCTGGTCGGCAGAGCAGCGCACGCAGAGTTGGTGGTGGGCGCGCTGCACATTCTTGATGGTGATGCCAGACCTGGGGTCTGGGACAAACACCAAGTCCTTGGGGAGAGGTTTCCCCTCGCAGTTCTTGAGGGAGTAATTGGACACCTCCGGGTCTGTGAGAGGACAGATGACCAAGGCATCGGTGTCTTCTTTCCCGTACAGCATCTTGTTCACCAGGAAAAGCTTGTTGGGATCTGGAAGCATAGCAGAGATTAGTGTGAATAGCTGGTTCACCTTGAAAACACATTTCAGACGCTGACTCTCATGCCAACAAACCTCTACTGGCCCGAATGGCCAATGGCCTTTTTCTTTGCAAGCCAGAGCAAAACAGATCCAAAAAGTGTTGATCTGTTATTAAACTCTAGCTATGTGTTGGGAGCAAAATTGGAACCACTACACATTTTATTTCATTTCCTCCTAAATACATCCTTAGTGCGGGAGACAGGAGCGCTGGTGGTTCTGAGGATTACCTAGTGGACTGATAACCTCAAGTTCCAGCGGTTCAAAACCACTTAAAGGGAGTTCTGAGGGGTTAAGAGGAGGCTTGCCTGATGCCGTAAAGAATTACAGCTGCAGAAACCTTATAGATAGTTCTTTACCCTCTATAGGGTTGCTGGAGTGAGAACTGACTCAATGGCAGTGAGGTTGCATGGCATGGGTACTCTATTTCCTATTTATAGATGAAGAAACTCCTTTTAAGAAACAAAAGCAAGCATCCCTAACATGACACAGGTAGAGAACGGCCGAGCAGGACCCAAGCCCCGATCAGACTGACATCAAAGTTAGAGCTCAGCTCCACTCAGATGATGCAAACCAAAGGACAAGGAAGACGTTTCACAGCTGTTTGCACTTAAATGTATTTTCTCAGGTTCAGACCCTCAGCTGTTTACGTAGTCTTGAGCTGACAGCTTCAAGAAAAATAATGTGGCCTTTTCTTACGTCTCAGAAAACCCTGTGTGTGAGCACTTGTCGGATTGTCTATGAACAAACCACGTTTTTAGACCTTGAGAGGTGGTTCTTTTCTTCACGTGACAGTTTACAGAAGAACACTTCAGATGTGCCTGATTTTAACAAATCCTATTAGATTTGTACCAATTAGCTCTGCATGCTATATTCACTTTCCTGACCCAGTGAGGTTTTTGTTGACAAAGATGGCCTATGTTGAGTCTTTCTCGGGGTACATTCCTGTTTTTGTGACAAAAAGGAAAAAACTTTTAAAACTATCCCAAACAGAAAAATAATGGCTATCCAAGAAAAAAACAAAAACAAAACACAAAGTTAGCGCTCTCACAGCTCTGAGGATATTTTACTGTAACAATCATTTCTCTGTTAGCAGGTCTCACTGATCATAAGCCACGTGGTGATCTTTCTCAGGGACGGGGAAAGAGTCTCTTTCTTTTCCATCCCATCCGGGCCTCTTCCAGAATGCCGTCTCCTGACTCTCTCAGCTTCTGGAATGAATGAGTCTGCCGCGTACAAATGACGTGTGAGCCTAGTCACAGGTCAACTGCCAGATGAAATTATTTCAAATGCCCAAGGGAGCCTGTGAGTGTCAGCCATGCTGTGGCAAAGAAACACAGTGTGAATAATCGGGCCGGACAACAGGTGGGCCTGGATATGCTTCACGCAGACGGAGGCCTCCCCGGAGCTGAGGCCAAGGGGTTCTGCATATTCCATATGCTGCCACCTTCCTCTGCGTAACAATAATACAGACTGAGTCAAACAAGAGAAAGCCACGACCTGCGTAAGATGCAAACCTGACAGTGAAAAACAGTTCCAATACCCCGCCAGACGAGCGTGAGGAATGTGGTCAGCTGCACCCTGTCAGAGGCGGAAAACTTGTGAGACCTGGAAAAACAAGGCTGTTCTGCGCTGGGCCGGCTCTCACAGGTTCCACTGTACAGGGTTCAGCCAAAAAGAGTACGCTTAAAAACTGGTTTCCGTGATGGGCTTTCCATCTGGAAATCGGATGCTCCACAAACATGGACTTGACATCGGTGAAATAGATGTTGAAACTTGATTTTGAAAAAGGTTTCCAAAATGAATTCTACACCTCCCAGGCTGGCTAATTTATCCTGAGACTAAATTAAGTCCTGAGGAGGAGGAACCGTGATCCACCTTGGTTCTTTTTCCATCTACTCTTTCTCAGTCCACGGAGTATAGCTCCCGCGGTAAAGTCCTGCTTCCGTCTCCTGCTGCTACCCAGAACACTTAAGTATCCAAACACCTTAAACAGGTCTGAGTTACTCAGGAAGAACGTTCTGTGCTGGCCAGCTTGCTCATTCCACAGGTTTCCTCATTTACTCAATTGTCTAATGATATTTCATTTTCAAAAAAATAAATACTTCATCTTAAAAACACAAACACAGCTGCCCTTGACTTGATTTCATCTCATATCGGCCCTATAGGACAGAGCAGAACTGCCTCCTGGGTTCTCTAAGATTGCAACACCTTACGGGAGCTGATGCCAATGGCTTTCTCTAGAAGAGTGGCTGGTAGGTTCGAACGCTCCACCTTTGGGCGAGCAGACAAGCGCTTTAAGAACTGTGCCATCGGTGTTCCTGATCTCTCATTAAAACCTGTCAGCTGGTCGAGTCTGACACTACAGAGGGTTTCTGAGTCTGTAAATCTTTACCAGAGCAAACTGTCTCATCTTTCTCTAGAGGAGCACTTGGTGGATTTGAACTGCTACCCTCGTGCTTAGCAACTACTACTTCATTAACAAAGCCCACTGCCACTGAGTCTTTCCCAATTCACAGCAACCCTATCATAGGTTTCAGAGGCTGTAAATCTTCATGGGAGCAGACAGCCTGAGCAGACGGCTTCATCTTCCTTTGTTGAGCAGCTGCTGGGTTTGAGCCACTGAGTTTGAGATTTACAGACCACTGCTTGCTCAACAGCGCCACCAGATACTTAATTCATTACCACCTGGAAACTCCAGCGTCCCTTCACCTTCCTGAATATTAAGAGAAGCAGGCAGGCTCAGTCATTATGAACCACACCCAGAGGCTAAACTGTCACTTATCAGCAGATATTTCTTTTCAGTTATCCACCAAAGAGAAAACAAGAATGGAGCCGGCAATCTTACCCACACGTTGTGATGATAAAACTGACACTCTTGGGGGTGCTTGGCAAACCTCCATCGTTCTTCCACAACACTGTGACGAGGCCCTCCCGATCTAGGTACCAACCCAGGGCTAGATCGGGGACTAGTATTTCAGCAAAGAAATCAGAGGAACCTTGATCGAACACAAATATCAAATGTGCAGCTGCCACTGCTCCGCAGGTCCTCCACGTCTGTGGGCTTGTGAGGGCAGTGTTTCCAGCTCCTGTCCTTCCCCCCAGGAACGCTGCGCCCTGCAACTTAGAGCACGCAAAAGGGGCGCTTCGGCAACGGTCAAGGGAAGCACGCTGTGTTCCTTTTCCCATAGTCTTTGTTGGGGAGGAACAAAAAGATGGAAGAGACAAGTTGTATCAGGGATACGGGGTGCGTGGAGCAAAGTTTCCAGGTGAAATTCTTGTGGGATACCCCTCACTGACCTCAGAAAAATGAGCGGGTGCCTTGTCTGTAGGAGGGAAATCCTAAATGCCTTGTTTTTAGGGGGAAATCCCTTTGGTGTGGTTTTTCTGGTCTGTGTCTCATCAATACATTTTTCAATTTTCTTCATACTTCTTTCTAATAAGCCCCTTTGAACATCCTGTGTCCTTTGAGAAAAATAGATCAAGATACTAAGCCTCTGGGTTACACCTTGGGCTGCTAACTGCAAGGTAAGCAGTTCAAAACCACCAGTTGCTCCTCAGGAGAATATAAGGCTTTCTATTCTTGTAAAATGTTGCAGCCTCAAAATCCCACCAAGGCTGCTGTCCTCTGTCCTCTGGGTCACTGTAAGTCAGAATCAACCCAATGGCAGTGAGTCTAGTTTGGGGTGTAACCTTTGGAGTCAACCTCCATTAGCCCAGCAGATCCCCTCCACAGCCAGTGTTTTGACTGGACCTATTTTGGGAGGCACCTTTAGGGGACGGCGACCCGCGTGACACTGAGAGAATGTGTCTGCAGCCAGCCACTGAGCACGGAGAGACATGTACCCAAATTTTGATCGGGATACTCCCGCGTGTGTATGAAGTGGAATCTATTAGCGATACTTTGGGACTGATCCCCAGAGCTCTTCTCCTGTTCCAGAGAGTACCTCGGTGTTGACATCAGTATAAAGATACCACGAGGTACCTATGTTTGTCAATGACATTAAAGACACAAACACAAATTCATTACAGGAAAAACTCCAAAAAAACACAATACGCTCGCTGCCATTGAGTCGATTGTGACCCGCAGCCGCCCCACACCACACGGCAGAAGGCAATGGCCTCCTGCAGGTTTCAGAGGCTGCAAATCTTTACAGGCGCGGGAAACCTCATCTCTCTCTCACGGACCTGCGGTTTAAAGCCCACGACGCCATCAAGGTTCCTACTACAGTACAGGGATCGTAAACGTGAGTGGGCTTCCATGTGAGACACCCACCTTGCCATTGACCTCCCGTGGGCCCAATGTACAATCACTCTGGTTTTTAAACATGTGCTGTTTTGTTTCATTGTGTCGCAGTTGCTAAACTGTTTGTAGTTTGTGTTCTGCCTTGAATCTGTATGAGACCATCAGAAGCCCTGGTGGCATAGTGTTTATGAGTTGGGCTGTGATCAAGGTCAGCAGTTTGAAACCACCAGGCACCCCTCAGGATAAAGATGGAGCTTTCTACTCCAGTCGCCAGTTACAGTCTCTGAAGCTCCCGAGGGCAGCGCTCCCCTGTCCTTTCAGGGTCGGTCTGCGGTGGAACGGACTCTATAGCAGTGAGTGAGTTGGAGTGGGTTGGAGACAACAACTGGATCAACCGATTCAAAGGGAAATATCAGGGGAGGCTGGCAGGAAAAGGGGAGCTGGCAACAAGGAGTAGAAAGAAGCAAGAATAAATGTCCTGGAATTGATTGTACGGATGATGATTGCACAACTGTTAGGCATGTGACTGAACGGCTGAAATGTATACTGTGTGAGAATTGTATGTCGGTGAAATTGTTAAAAATAAACAAAGCAATTAAAACGAAATAAAAGGCGCTTCCAAAAGTTCATGGGGAAAAAACAATTTTTTTTAAGTTCCTGGGAAAATTCTATCTTTTCATTCCATTTTTTCCACGGAATTTGTAAGGCCCTCCTCATACACTCTTTCTTTTTCTTTTGTCTCTCTCAGAGGTCACAATCTGTGGAACAAATGAACTGAAACCTGTTAGGAGCCTACAAAGGACATGTGCTGCTTAGCTGGCCAACCTCTTTTTCTGGGGCTGAGTCTCGGGGTGAGTCAAATCTTTTGAAGTGTTGTTCTGTTCAGGCCTCGAGAGAATCACCAGGTTCCCTGGAGTGTTCTTACTAAGTGGGAGTATCTCGAGGCATTAAAGGCAGCGTTCCCAGGGGTCTTCCCTTATTCTTAGGGTTCACTCTGAGCACCAGGACACAGAGCCCAACCCTATTCTGCAACAGCATGCGGAGAGAATCACCCTCTGAAAGACCTTCCGCTTAGGGGTCAGATCCCAAACCACTGTACATCAAAAGCAGGCGAAAAGGAACAAAGAACAATTTGTTTCAGGTTCATTAGTCCCCGACTGGTGATTACTTTTGTCCCCTGTGACTCAGTCAGCTCTATGGCACTCAGAATTAAGAACAGGATATTGAGTTCTCCGAAGCCATCAAAGGAGGCTGAGCATTTACCTCTAACGAACACATAGATGGAGCTGCTGGAGCCGCCTGCGTTGGTGCACGTGTAGGTGCCTGTGTTGCTGGCGGCTGCCTTCTCCACGACCCACTCATTGTGCTTGTTCTCACTCACTCGACCCAAGTTACTGGACTTCAAAGTCCACCGGACCGGGGCTGGATCTGTGCACAGCAGCCGAAGCTCGTCGCCCGCGTTGATGGTTAGCTGAGATTGTGCAGGGTGGATGGACGGCGGGGACGGAAACTCCGGACTCACAGATGGTTGCGAAGAGCCTGCCAAGAAAAGGGAGAACGGCATGGAGTGAGCTCTTCTCTTCCTTGGCGGAAACCAAGCTCTTCTTCCAATATGGACTTCCATCGTCTGGGTGCCTCAGCAGTAAAAATAGGACCAAGCTGGCCTACTATTTATGGCTAGGGAGAGTGCTTAACTTCACCCAGTAAAGGATTGCTTCTATGTCACCCGTAAGTCAAACCCACGGGTCCCATTCGGCACACAGGCCAACGCTTGGTGGATGTTGCGGCCTTCGGGGGTGTTAAACAGGGCAACAGGGTCAAGTTTCCGCCCTGAATATGGGCCATCGCCATGGGAGCCACATGCTGGAGCCCAGCTTAGAAACGACAGAAACAGAACCTCACGTTATGGGAAGGAACAGGCAAAACAAAACAAACCTATGGTCTTGTCACTCATCAAAGCATTTTCGTGACATGCTTGGGTTTGTTTGTTTGTTTGTTTGTTTTAGCCTTTTAGCTCTTGGAATACTGTTACTTCTGTCTGTTCTCCTCACGGGGCGGCGTTCCTTTACGAGAAGATCTGAAAATCTCCGAACAATACATAAGGTTTGTGAATGAGGCCACCGTGAAGCTCCGACCAGGAGGTCTTTCAAAGCAGCAGCACAGGTTGCCCCTTAGCCAGATCAACATGGCCAGAACCCCGTTCTACATGAGGAAACAGGTTTAAAGCAGCCAACTGGAGTTGCTGAACACGAAAGCTGAGCCTCAGAAAATGAACAGTTGCCACTTCATTCATCCTCCATGCATGTATTGACCCAACCCTCTGTGGATTCATCAGGACACAAAGGCAACGAGCAGGCTCCGCACTGGAGAAGAGCCATGACGTGTGGCCTGATAACCATTCTAGCAGCTTCAAGAGCAACCGACTTAAGTGCCAACGAAAGTGAAACCGGGCTCCAGCACTTAGCCTCACGTTGAAGTACAAGTAAGGGGTGAGTGACATAAGATCGTCCCAGAAAGCTGAGAGCCGATGAAAAGATCAGTAGTTGCCAGGGATACAAGAGGAGGGAGGGATGGAGGGAGGGGTGACTAGATGGTGCTAAGGGTATTGTGTTAGTCTGGGTAAATGAGATAAACACATCCACACAAACTCGGTTTATATAAAGGGTAAGTGTACATTAAGAAAGCATCCCAACCCAGTGCTGTCCATCCCCATAAATCCAACACTAATCTACAAAGTCCTCCTCAATCTTGACACCGATCTACATGCGATTTACAAAGTCCACCTCAATCTCAGAAAATACACGCAATGACGCCGACTGCAGGAGGAAAACCGAGTCAGTGAATGTGTAAGCATGTCAGTGCTGGCAGGGGTCTCCATACGGCTTCTCCAGCACCCAGGGCTGCATCATGGTAGGTCCATGTGGCTTCTCAGGGATATCTCACAGGAAGTGAGCCTTGCCAGTTGAAGCAGGGAACTAGCTAAGGCAGCTTCACCCTGGTCTAACCATCAGAGAACAAGAAAGGCAAGGCTCGCAGAGCCATTTAACTCTCTGCCCTTCAATTAATCTCACATGTGTTTAGTAGCCAGGTTGGCACAATAAACCTTAACTATCTCAAGTATGGTGAAGGCACAGTGAGGCTGCTCTTGATGCCCTGGTGTCGTGGTGATAAGTTGGACTGCAAATCACACAGTCAGCAGTTGTAATCCACCATACTGCTCGGTGAAAGAAAGATGAGGCTTTCTACGTCTGTAGAGTTACAGTCTCAGAAACCCAGTAAGGCAATTCGACTGTGCTATAGGGTTGCTCTGAGTCAGCCTCAATTCAAAGGCATTGGTTTTGAGTTTGAGGCTGTTTCTGAGGAGCCCTGGTGGCACAGTGGGGTTATGCGTTGGGCATAAAAGGAAGTGAAGAAAAGGAGGCGGTGAACAAGGAATCCATCTCAGAGGGTCCCTCCAAACCAAGAGGATGGAGGACACCCTATTGAGAGATGACAAAGCACCCCCAGAAGCAAAGAAGGGGAGGCTGAAGTGCAGTGGCAAGGAAGATAGGAATTAGAATGTTTCAGAGAAGGGTGACTGGTTCCCGGGGCAGATGCTTCAGCAGCAAGATCAAGGAAATACACAGAGGCCCTGCTTTGGATGAAAAGAGGCCAATGGCCATACAGGCATGCAATTTCAATGGAGTGGGAATTTCCCTCAGCTTTTAGGCTAATGGTTGGTAGAGTTGACTTTCTCCTTAGAGAATCATGGCAGGAAATGGCAGAAAAGTAAAACTGTGACCAAACGGGACTGAACGCTCAAGGGAAGAAGAGACAAATTCTCTAGGTGCCAAAAATAATAAAGTGCTAGGCTACTAACCCAAAGATTGGCAGTTCAAACCCAATCTTGAGTCTTGAACATGCTCCAGAGGCCAGTTCGACTCTTCTTTTTAATTTTATTCTACTAAATCATTTTATTGGGGGCTATTATAGCTTTTAACAATCTAAACATCTATTGCATCAAGTACATTTGTACATATGTGGCCATCATCCTCCTCAAAATATTTCTTTCTACTTGAGCCCTTGGTATCAGCTCATTTTTCCCCTCCCTCCTCTGCCCTCCCAGCTTCATGAACCCTTGATAAATTATAAATTAATTTCATTTCCATGTCTTAAACCATCCACTGACTCTCTTCACCCATATTTCTGTTGTTCATCACCCTGGGGTGGTGGGGGTGGGGGTGTTATACGTTGATCACTGCAATCAGTCCCCCCTCCCTTCCCCCTACCCTCATGGTATTGCTTCTCCCATTACTGTCCCTGAGGGGTTAACTGTTCTGGATTCCATGTATCGAGAGCTCTTATCTATACCCATGTACATGCTCTGGTCTAGGCGGATTTGTAAGGTAGAACTGCGATCATGACAGTGGGAGGAGGAAGCATAAAAGAACTAAAGGAGAGGTGTATGTTTCCTCAGTGCTATGCTCCGTGGCTGGCTCAATCCTTCCTCATGACCCTTCTGTAAGGGGATGTCCAACTGTCTACAGATGGGCTTTGGGTCTCCATTCTGCATTCCCTCTCATTCACAGTGATATGATTTTTTTGTTCTGGGTATTTGATGACTGGTACCTCATCCCATTGACACCTCATGATCACAGGCTGATGTGCTTCTTCCCTGTGAATTTTGTTGCTTCTTAGCTACATGGCTGCTTGTTTATCTTCAAGCCTTTAAGATCCCAGACGCTTTATCTTTTATAGTGGCACCATCAGTTTTCTTCACGGCATTTGCTTATGCACCCATTTTGTCTTCAGCAATAGTATTAGATAGGTGAGCATTACAGAAAGCCAAGTTATTAGAATAAAGAGTTCTTGCATTGTGGGAGTACTTAAGTAGAGGCCCAATGTCCATCTGCTACTTTAATACTTAACATATAAATATGTGCATACATATAAATATGTACATATACCTATATCTCTATTGTTATGTTTACATATGTACATGCCTATATTTATATTTCTATAAATGTCTTTTGCCTCCTAGTTCTTTCCTCGATTTCCTTTTACTTTCCTCCCCATCCACTATCATCTTTGACCTTCATTCAGTTCTCTGTACTTCCTCTCAGCTACGTTCCACTTGATCAAGCCACACCAGGCATTCTACGCCCTCATTGCCACTCATTTTAGATCACTTGGTGTTCCTTTATCCCTGGGTTTGTTGTCCTTTTCCTTCCCCCCTCCCCCTCTCCCATGTCCCCCAGGAACCGTCAGTCCCACTGTTTCCTCCTCAGAATTTTTTATCCTACCTCTCTTCTATAGATAAGACATGAAAAAGAAAAGAAAAACCCTATTAACACACATTGGCGTCAACTTGACAGAGGGATTTGGTTTGGCTCACATTTGAAGACCAAAGGAGGGAGTCCATCCATGGACGGGGCGGACTGAAGATGGTCGCGTCCCTAGGTCTGCACAGTCAGTTGGCCTGCAGCCTCCTCTTTCAGAAAGGAACATCACTCAGCGTTCCCCTGGCAATGAAATACGTTTGTGCTAGTCTTTCAAACGCCTCACGGCATGGATAAAATTGGGGGACCTTATTTATGCTCAGGAAAATTAGCCAATCTCATGAAGATAAGTCATTCATGCCACCATGATGATGGGGGGAGGGGGGGCTCACGCCAAAGGACAAGGCTTGAAAACTATGATGAGCTCAGGGGTGGTGGGGAGTGGGGAAGAGGAAGGATGGGGAGGTAAGGAGGGAGGGTGGTGGGAAAAGGACAAGGAGGAGGAGGAGGAGGAGGAGGAGGAGGAGGAGGAGGAAGAGGAGAAAGAGGAGGAGGAGGAGGAGGAGGAGGAGGAGGAGGAAGAGGAGAAAGAGCCCTATGGGCGAGGGTGATACTGGAGCACTTGGAGGTTATGTGCTGTACAACTACATACAGTATGTTTTTCTTTGCCTGTGTTACATTCCACAAATAAAACAGAAAATCTAACACTAATAAAACTGTTTATTTTTGAAATAATTTCATTATTGTTATGATTTATACCATATTTATAAAACACTGTTATTATTAATATGCATTGTTTATATTGTTATAAACAAATTATTGTTGTTTATAAAATACATTATTGTTTGTAAACATTTTGTTCATTTATTAAGAGAAAGGTCACAGCCTTTTAAACCCTCCAGATTCCTTACCCGTCAGACCTCAACCCTGGTCGGAGTGGTTATAAACAGGAGAATCATGCGGCACAAGGTTTGCAATGGCTATTTCTTTCAGTCTTTCTTAGGAGGCATCTCTACCCAACCATAGCCATCCAGTCATCACTGCTATTGCCATCAAGCCCATGCTGATTCATACTAATGCTAGAGCAGAGAGTGTATCTCCCTTGGGGGTTTCCAATGCTCTAAATCTTTACAGGAGCCTGTGGGTAGTAGCTCAATACATCACCTACTACATCACCACCAGGTTATAGCTCAATACATCACCCACTACCACCACCAGGTTAGTAGCCCATTGCATAACCCACTACACCACCAGGTTAGTAGCCCAATGCATAACCCACTACACCACCAGGTTAGTAGCCCAATGCATAACCCACTATACCACCAGATTAGTAACCCAATGCATAACCCACTATACCACCAGATTAGTAACCCAATACATAACCCACTACACCACCAGGTTAGTAGCTCAATACATAACCCACTACACCACCA
>NW_022111369.1:66826886-66842088 GCF_000313985.2 Echinops telfairi | reverse complement strand
CCCTTACTGAAGGGTTGCAGGGAGGAGATGAGCCAGTCAGGGGTTTGTGATTTCTGAAGTTAGAGGTGAAGGAGCCCTGGTGACTCAGTGGTAAAGGTAACCAGAAGGTCAGCCGCTGTTGGGACCCACCAGACACCCTGTGGGAGAGAGAGATGGCAGTCTGCTTCCACGAACACGCCAACGCACAACATACAACACACTCACTGCCGTCAAGTGGACGCCAGCTCACAGCCACCCAGGGCAGGCTAGAACTTCCTGAGACTATCACTCTGCATGGAGTAGGAAGCCTGTCTTTCTCCTATAAACACCACAGCCATAAAACAGTGTGGCCACCACTGTGTCCTACAGGGACGTTTGAGTCAGAATCTACTGACCGGCAGCAGGTAGAATGATGTTTGGCTAAAGCGAATATGGAAAGTTATTTTCTGTTCCCTGAACACATATGTTAATTAAGGAGCCGAGGTGGGGGGGGGGGGGCGGAGATTGATGGCAAAAACCACCCCTCTGGGGACCAACTGGTCAATGAATGAGGACTCTGGGCTGGGACTCTGGGAACCACTGACTCAACGCGCATTTCTCTCAGGCTCCTAGCGAGGTGCTGAACCTAGAAGACAATTCTTGCTCTCCAAGTTATACTGTTTTAAATATATATATATTTATATACTTAATATTAATGTATATGTATAAGTTAATATTTAACACATAAAAGGCTATGTTATATGTTATATTATAAAGTGGTATGCCTTTGATATTAAGTATATAATACAAATTTTAAATTTTACATTAACATATATAAACTTATATTTTATTATGTACTTAAGATCAAAGGCATATCATTTAAGTATATATTTACATTACTGGTATAAATATGTGTGTGTGTGTATTTTTTTCTTTTTTAAAGAAGGGCTTACAACAGTGGTTCTCAACCTGTGGATCATGTGATCCCTTTGGGGTCAAACGACCCTTTCACAGGGGTCACCCAATTCATAACAGTAGCAAAATTACAGTTATGATGTAGCAATGAGAATAATTTTATGGTTGGGGGGGTCACCACAACCTGAGGAACTGTATAAAAGGGCCTCGGCATTGGGAAGGTTGAGAACCACTGGCTTAGAAGGTTTTAAAAGTCCATGAGGTCTTGAAGAATAATTCCCTGTCACCAGAACACTGGTCAAAGGAGTACCCCACGTATGTACCTGAAAGGTTTATAAGCCGAGAGCATGATGGGACTTCTTTTTGTCTTGAACTACTGGCCAAGTCTTGCCCCCCCACCCCCCCACCCCCCGCCCCAAACTTGGTAAGATTCCACATTCAAGAATGTTTCACAAAGAGGACACTTAAAGCCGGAGTTAGACATTTTGGGTGTAGTATATGACAAGGACTTCACAGCCCAAACATGATTTCTAACGGTTGTCGTTAGATGCCATGCAGTCGGTTACCACTGAGAGGCCTGGTGCTGCAGAATGATACTGCCAGGTCTTCGTCGGCATCAGCTGTTGCTGTGTTGCGCCCCCGCTTGCAGTCACTGCGTCAATCCAGCTCTCAGGGGCTTCTTCGTGTGCTCTCCCGAACTCAAAGAATAGACCTGGGCCCTCAAAAAATACGCAAATATCTTTCTTTCTTTCTTTTCTAATGTAAGTAAAATGCTCAAACTGTTAGTTGCTGCAAAGATAATTCGGACGCATGGTGGCATCTGCTCCATAGGGTTGTCCAGGACTGGCACCTTTCGGAAGCAGATTGCCAAGCTTGCTTTCCGAGGTGCTTCCAGGTGGGTAGGTTGCAAAAGCCAACCTTTTTGCTAGTGGTTAAATGCATAACTACTTTGCACCATCCAGGGACCCAGTCTTCATGGTATTTTTCTATGATGTGCCAAATAACAGACTACTAACATAGGACTTCTACTGTAGAAGGTTCTCAAGCACCTGGACTGGGTACATGGGACCAATTTGCACAATCACAATCCCTTCAACAGTGATTGAACCATGCCAAGCCAGATGGAAGTCTTGCTAATGATCTTCCAAAGATCTGTACATGTTCCCAACTATTGAAGCCTGTAAAGATTTAGAACTGGATTGATACCAAAAAGTCAAGTCACAAGCTTTTCTCCTTTGTACCCAAATAAAATTAAGTTCTTTTATCTTCTCATTCCGTTTGCCCACGAAAGTTTTGAAGAGCCATCCTCCCACCCATCCCCCACCCCCTTGGTGGAAGGAACCAGGAAAATAAGGGCTGGAAAGAAAGCCCTGGTACAGAGGGGTCTGGCTCGGTTCAGGGAGTCAGGCAGGAAAAGCCATGATGAAGGATGAAGTCCCTACATGCTTCGTTCTACTACTCTTGGGTCCCCATCCTGTTTAACCACAATTGGTAATAAAGGAGCTAATGATTTGTATATCATACGGGTTCTGACATACTTTCACATCCCCATAGGAATACACTAGATGAAAATCAAGATAGAAAGATCCTAGTAATTGCCCACAACACCCTGGAGGCTTTAGAAACGAGGAGATGATACTGGAAATAGAATAAGACAGAAGGGGGTGGGATAAATGAGCTCGCTGAAAAACCACACAAATGGTGAAAAACTGCTCTTGCCCAGTGTCACCGAGGCTGTAAATGAACTCTTGATCACCCACACGAACTAAGGAAACCACACCAGGGAAAAGGCTCCCAGGATTGTCCAGTGTTCTACCAGGGTGCCATGGTTCATGATGGAAATCTTTCCTCTCTTCACTCAGTTGTTGCACGGCTAGTTATTACTGTGGTACTGAGTGATGCGCTGGTGCGGGGAACTTAGTCTTCTGTAAGAGACAGACTCCAGGCCTTGAAAATAACAGTACTCAGAGGTGATGACCATTAGTCTACCTAGGACCATAAAAGGGCCCAGGTGAAGGGGCTGTGAGAGCTGAGCCAGGAAGGCATTGACTGTATGTCTAAGTAGGTAGGTCTCTATGAAGGAGCCCTGGAGACGTCGTGAGTTACATATCTGGCAGCTATCTGAGAGATCAGCAGTTCAAAGCCAAAAGCTACTCTTTAGGAGACAGATGAAGCTTTCTGCTCCTGTAAAGAGTTAGTTTCTGAAACCCATAGGGGGCAGGTCTCCTCTGGCACACAGGGCCCCCATGAGTCTGAAAGGACTCTCTGGAAGGGAGGTGCCTCTCCCTCTGGGTGAAAGGGAGAAAGAGGCACCAGAGCTCCGTGGACATGTCTGAGAAGCACTGCCTCAAATGGACGGCACGCAGATTCCAAAGTTGGCTTTCTCTGAAAGGATTGTTACTAATATTTTAGGGGCCAGGAGTCTCTTACAGAAGACTAAGTTCCCCGCACCAGCGTATGGCTCAGAATCACAGTAATAACCAACCATGCCACAACTGAGATGAAAGGTTTCCATCGTGAACCATGGCACCCTGGTAGAACGCTGGACGATCTGGGGAGCCTTCTCCGTGGCGTGGCTTCCTTCGGTTTGTGTGGGTGATCAAGCGGTGAGTTTCTGGGTGGAATGTTATCGTGTACCACTGAGCCCATTCTCACTTATAGTGACCTGATCGAACCAAACAGGACTGCCCCACCAATTTCCTGGAGGACCCTCCTTTGCCGGAGAGAAGGCAGAGGGAAGCCTGGTAGCCCAGAGGTTGCTGAAGAAAAAGTTAGTTGTTCGAAGATACCATCTTCCCCTCAGGAGAAAGGATGTGGCAATCAGCATCAATATAGATCACAGCCACAGAATTCTATGAAGCTGTTCTATCTCATCAGGGTGCAATGAGTCAGCATGCACCCACGGCAAGGGGTTTGGCTTGGACTTTGGAATCATTCTGGGAACAGATCACCAGGTCTTTTCTCCCTTGGCGCTGGTGGGTTCAAACACCAAGCCTTTCTGTGAAGCAGCCCTGTGCTTAACCATTGTGCCACAAGGGATCCTTTTCTCCGGGCCAGACAAGTAAGCTGCCTTTGAGTGGATTCCATCTCATAGTGACCCTATAGAACAGGTAAGACCGCCTCTGTTTCTGAGACTGCACTTGTTACAGAAGTAGAAAGCCTCATCTTTCTCTCACAGAAAGGCTTGTGGTTTAGAACTGCTGACCTGGTAGCTAACAGCCCAATACATAACCCAGGACACCACCGGGGCTTCTCCAGGGTCAGACACGAGGTGAGTTATAAGTAACTCATGCTGACCTGACCTCCTTACTGTCTGAAGTCTTAGAATACAATACTCCAATGTCCCAGGGTCTGGGGGTGGCGGGGGACGGGGCAGACTCTTGGCGCAATACAAATTTCTGTGTAGCTTTCAAAACGTGCTGCCTCTGAGGTATTGGCTGCACATTGTTGTTGTCGTTGTTAGGTGCCATTGAATTGGTTCTGACCCACAGTGACCTTATGTACAACACAAGGAAAAACTGTTCAGTCCTGTGCCGGGACCACTGTTGTTCCTATGTCTGAGTCCATTGTTGCAGCCACTGTGTCCACCCACATTGTTGAGGGCCTTCCTTTTTTTGCTACCCCTCCACTTTACCAAGCCTGGTGTCCTTCTCCAGAGACTGGTCTGTCCTGACATGTCCAAAGTAGGTAAAACAAAGTACATTAGGTAGTACATTAATCACAGGACATTTAGTGATTATACTAAGTATGTCCCAATATTTGTGACAGTTTAAGGTTCCGAGAAATAGCAATATAGGATTTCAAAATGACCAGCCAATGAAAGCTTGTAGTCACAAAATAACAACAAAAATCCACTGAGCTTCCATTTAAAAAGCAGCTCCTTAAGCCTACTCAAATGCGAGCTAACAGATCTTGACTTCGTGGATCCCCTCCCTGCACACAAAGGCTGAAAAATAAAACTGGGAGAACTAGTAATCAGTAGCAAACAAAAACTGATAAGTCACAAAACAAGGACAACAGAAAAGTGGGCCGTCAAAGATTACCTGGTAACTGAGCCCCCACCCTTTGGCAGGGGTAGCTCTGTGGGTCAGAAATACAAAGAAGACTGGGAACGCCTCCCCTGAAAAGGCTCTGCAGGGAGGGGGAGGAGGGGAGATAGCCTCACACAGATAACTATCACACAAAGAAACAAGCACAGGCAAAACCACAGGGCAGGGTATTACCAGAACTGAGCTGGGGCACTATGGGGAGGGCTAGGGCTGTTTGTTGTGAAGCACAGGGTAGTCGGTTAAGATAGTGGCCCGAGAACAACAGAACAAAGCACAGCCCGATCGCGAGCTCTAGTGAGTTCACCATTATCTTGTTAGAGCCCCTTGGCCCAGCCAGTATGTCAGTCCAAAGAATTGAGGCATTTGAATTGTGGGTGCTGGAGAAGAAGATTCAAAGAACCATGGGCTGCTGAAAGGCCAAGCAAATCTGTCTTAGAAGAAGTAAGGCCAGAGCCTCCTGAGAGACAAGGACGGCAAGACAACATTTTACATACTTGGGATGTATTTTACAGGAGTGGAAGGCCCATATTGCTTAGGCTGCATTTAATTCTGGTACTGGATAGAGTCATGGTACTCTAAGCACTGATTCAAAGTAGTAAAAATAAATAAATGAAAATCCCACTGCCATTCGGGCCCATGGTACATGAATTAACCCAGCATCTCTAGGGGTGCAGCGTGGTCCCTGGTGTGGTTAATGGAAGTGGGGTGTAGACAAAGAGGAAGTCAGACCGGCCGACCCAGACCAGATGATGCCCCACCTCTGTCTCGGCAGGGTTCTTGGGAGTCAGTGCCTGAGTGAGGAGTGGGTAGATGTTAGGATGAAGATACCGGAGGCTCCATGAAGGGTTCAGAATAAAGAGTTGGCCAAGGGGAATAATAAGAAAAACAAACTGGGCAGAAGGCAGAAGGGCAAGGCCATGGCCACTTAAGCAGGCATGCCTGGGGCTCACCTGACCTCAGGGCTGAAGCCTATCTACACCCAAAAGATGCAAGAGCCCCTTCTGAGCTTTAAGGCCCCAATAGCAGGGGTGGGAGGGTGGGGTGGGGGTGGAGGTGGTACGGAGCATTATTTCTAACCTTAGTGCTTTAGTGTTGCATTGGGTAAATCTGCTCTACAAGACCTCTTCAGAGTACTGAAAAGCAAGATGTTACTTTGAGAACTAAGGTGTCCGTGGCCCAAGCTGTGGTACTTTCCATTGCCTCAAAACCATGTGGAAGTTGGACATTGAATAAGGAAGGCTAAAGAATCCATGCATTTGAATTGTGGTGCTGGAGATGAATAGGAAAGAGCCATCGGCTGCTGAAAGGGCAAACCCATCTGTCTTGGAAGCAGTACGGCCAGAGAGCTCCTTGGAGGCAAGGATGGCGAGACTTCTCACATGCTTCGGACATGGTGTCAGGAAAGGCCAGATCCTGGAGAAGGACATCATGCTGTGTGAAAATAGAAGGGCGGTGGAAGGCCCTCGAGGAGATGAACTGGCGTCGGGATTATACTAATGGCTCGGGCATAGAAACAATTGTGGGGATGGAGCAGGACCATGCATTGCTTCCTTCTGTTGTGCTTGGACCAGAACCAACTCGATGGCACCTAGCAACAACACAACAACATCTCTAACTGGGCCCGTCCTTCAGGAAAACAGCCAAGGCACCAAGGAGGCCGGTACTGCACGTGGGTTCTACATTTCGAAAGGAAGTCAAGGGAGTGGGGTTCATAAGTCTGCTGATCGAGAGAATCTCCTACCACAGATAGGGGGGATGACCCTTCCTGAAGGGGCAGGCTCGGGCTGCACCACCGCAATCCGCCCCACCTCCCCGCCAGCCCACCTTCTGTGGGTTCTCAGCTCGGGTGGATTCACCTGTGGTTTGGGCACTTCCTGCCTCTGCTACCAAGAGCCGTTTCCTCCTGGGCCGAGTGGGCCCCTCTATTTTCTGCCTTAACCGCATGGACAAGCCCTACGGACCATAAATCACCTGGGCCCGGCAGACCTTTCCTGTGGCCTTTGCATCTTTGGCTTTGCTAGTTGTTAGCACTGTGATCCCGACAAACTGCGCAGACTCCAGCTCTACGAGCAGGCACATCCCCACGGAGGCTCCTCCACATTGGCCAACTGGAAGCTGCATGGAAGTTGGACCTCAAGCCCTTTCTCCCACCGGTTCTCGACTCACAAGCTGCCATCTGGTGGCAAGAGGAGAAGCCCTCAGGTTGCTTTTTGCAAAACTCACCCGAGATTACACACGACCATGGGGTGATTCCAACTCACAGCGATCGGATCCTACAGTACAAAGTAGAGCTGCCCTGGTGCATTTCCGGAGACTGCAAATTCTGATGGGTACAGAAAGGCTCCTCTGTCTCCTTCAGGGCCACGGGCGGTTTCGAACTGCGGACCTTGTAGTTAGCAGCCCATTATGTAACCCACACTAAGCCACCAGGGCTCCTTGATTTAAGATTGGGGAGATGTTAATACTGTGTGCTTCTAAAGCAGTGGCTCTCAACCTGTGGGTTAAAAGACCCTTTCACAGGGGTCACCCAAGTTAGAACACTAGCAAAATTACAGTGATGAAATAGCAACGAAAATAATTATATGGTTGGGGGGGGGGTCACCACAACATGAGGAACTGTATTAAAGGGCTGTGCCATTAGGAAGGTTGAGAACCACTGTCCCGAAGGAATCTTCCCATGAGAACTTGGTAGCAGCAGATTCAACCTTCCAGTGACCAATCATCAGTCGAATCCACTGCCATCGAGTTGACTCTGACTCATTGTAGCCCCATACGGGGTTGCTGAGGCTGTAAATCTTTTACGGGAGACCACAGACTCACCTTTGTATCATGGAGTGGCTGGTGGGTTTGAACCACCGACCTTGGAGTCAGCAGTTCAACGCTTCCCCAACAGTGTCACAATAGCACCTAAGCTTCCAGAGAACAGTTTAAAGATACCTCATCTTTCAAAGCTTCCTCCTCAGACTGGAGAAAACAGGTAGAATTACTCAATTTTTGGTATCTGCTAAGATAGTTAATAGGTGTACATTTCAGGTAAAATGCCTATCTGTTTTTGTTCTCAAGTATGTAGTTCGTGCAGTGATGTGAAGAGGAAGCTACTGATGGAGACATTTAGAAGTTCTGGAAAGAGATCTTTGGTAGGCCTGTCTCCTCATCATGGTTTCTAAAAAGGGAGCAAGGGGTCATCGAAAGCAACCAGTCACCCTAACATTCTAAGATCTGTAACTTGGGACAAGATCTGTAACTTGAAAACAAGCAGTCAGGTGTCCCAGATCGATTCCAAATTAATCCTACCTCGTTTCAGAGTGGAACTGGGCTTCAGTGGCTGATTTTTTTGGAATAGATCACCGAGTCTTTCCCACCTCTACATGGACTCCAAAACTTCCTCTGTGTTGGTAGCACCCAGAAACTCCCACCAGATAAAAGGAACTCACTTATAAAGAGCCAGGAGAAAGGCCAGGCTTTCTGCTGCAGTAAACAGTGACAGTCTTAGACACCCACAGGGGCAGTTCAACCTGCCCTACAGGGTCACTGTGAGTCACCACCGAGTCCACGGAGGTTCAGTTATAAAGATCCACTTCAATGTTTTTTCAAGAATAAACAGCGGTGGCCCTCTTAAAGAGATAAATAATGCAATCAATCATCTACTTTGTTTCTTAAAATGCTGTGTGAACACAAATTAGAATATGGGTCTGAACAAGGAGTCTCCTCCTTTGATCTAATCTAACCTCTTAGCAGATTGCCAACCCCTGTAAAGATAGTCTTCAATACTGAAAGAGAAGAATCTTCTCCACTTACTCTCTCTTTCAGCATGTCTTCTAGGTAACCCGTAAACCAGTGGCAGTCAGAGCCTGCAGGGGCAGCTGTATAGATCCTACTCACTCTTCCGAAGGAAAACACAGCCCAGCCTGATGTTTGAGGAAACAGGACTTCCTCTTTTGGATCTCAGAGGAAGATCTGTTTGGCGAGGGGAAACCTTTCTCTGTCATTATGAAGTTGCTCTTTGGGGGAGTCAGATAAGGTCTGCAGTTGACAAGCACAATATATTAGGGTCCATCCCTGCCGCAAAAAGGAGGAACTTTCTCATTTCCAGTGGGTTTTTCCAACAGTCCAGTCCAGATGCTGTTGTAAATATGTGCATTTCCGTGTTTTCATTTCTGGAAAGCACTATTGCAGTGGAACCAGAGACAACCAACCCAAGGAGTCCTTTCCTATCCACACTTACAAGAAGGACCTCCCCATCTGGGATGGGGGTGGGGGTGGAGGGCGGACGGACTCTTGGCTGCTTTCAACACTCACTTCCTTGACCTAAAGAACAAAGTCAAAAGGAACAGGTCACCGGGAGCAGTGACAAAGGTCGGCTGCTCTGGCCAAGCTGGCAGAAGGCCAGCTTCACGTCGGATGTTAGGGCCGACCCAAGTACAAAGGAAGAGTCCTGTGTGAGCCTGCCTCGCTGCAAGCAGATCCTGGCTGAGCGTTCAGACACAGGAGCATAGCCAGGATTGGCCAAAGCATTCGGGAGGACCTGTGCAGTGTGGGCTGCCTTTGAGTTTGCGCCCGTCCCTAGGCATGCGTGGCAGGGTGCTCCAATCCTAAACTTGTCACCATAGCAGCGTTCTCCCAGAATCCAATAAAATGCCAGTTGCTGAAAGTCCAGGAGGAAGAAATGAGGTTGTGGTGGCAAAAGGGAGAACTTTAAGTGAAATTTTATAAAGGGCTAGATACCGCAAGTTGTAATTCTGCATTCTACTGTGATTCCTGGTGGCATAGTGGTTAGGAGCTGGGCTGCTAACTGCAAGGTGAGCAGTTCGCAACCACCAGCAGCTCCTTGGGAGAAAAACGGGGCTGTCTCCTCCTGTACAGCCAGAGTCTGGGAAAGTCACAGGGACAGTGTTCTACCCCTTGCCTTATAGGGTTGCTGTGAGTTGGTGTGACTTGATGGCAGTGAGTGGTGTTTTTAGTTTTATGATGAGTCCATTTGTCGCCAAGTGGATTACTTCAACCTTATGGGTGCCGGAGGAGAAATGTGCTCCACAGCGTTTTCAATGGCTCACCAGACCTTTCTCCCAAGGTGCCTTGAGTGGACTCCAACCTCCACCTCAAATGAAACATCAATCAACGGAGCGGGTGGGCTGGCTACCATTGACATATGCACGTTAGGGCGTCGGGCTGCTAAATGCGATGTGTGCAGATCGAACCCACCAAGTGCTCCTCCAGAGGCAGATGAGGCTGTCTTCTCCTCTAAAGATTTGCAGTCTCAGAAACCCTGTGCAGCATCCCGATGAACTGGAATCAACTGGGCGGCAGTGGGTTGGGGTGGCTATATACATGTGGCCCTACCAGGTAGTGTTCTCCATCCCCTGCAAGGCATGGGAAAGCTGGACAATACATAAGGAAGACAGGAGAAAAGCTGATGCATTTGAATTATGAGAACACTGAATTACAAAGAACACTGAAGCTGGCATGGACTGCCAAAAGATACACCACTCTTGTCTTGGAAGAAGTCCAGCCAGAATACTCCCTACAGGCGAGAATGGCAAGACCGTCTCATGTAGTTTGGACAAGGTATCAGGAGAGGCCGGTCCCTGGAGAAGCACATGCTGCTTGGTAGAGTGGCAGAGACAAAGAGGAAGGCCCTAACAGGACGGAATGACACAGTGGCTGCAGCAATGTGCTCAAGCACAGAAACCGGGCTGAGGATGTGCGGGACCGGGCAGGGTTTTCATCTGCTGTGCGGAGCATCGCTGTGAGTCGCAACTGACTCCAGGGCATCAAACAACAATATACATCAAATGCCAACTGAGACGTTTTTGGAAACCCTGTATCCACCTGTCATTTGTATTTCACAAAGGCCTCTGATTTTCTAGCTCTAAAAAGTGCTAGGGAGAGTACTTGGCTTAAATAGATTTTAAGCAAATTTTCCCCATCATGGGCAAATCAATACCCTTTCCTAGTGAACATGCTCTAATAACAGGCCTGACAGATAAGGGAACTGTACCTTCCATTCCACCCCCACACAGAGGGCAGAAGGGGGTGGGGGGTGGGGTGGGGTGACAGGATTGGAGGGGGTTGTCCTCTGGTTTCCACCTGCAAAACGCTCAGGGCTAGTATTTAGGCCAAAGAAGTAACAACAAATGTATCCATTTCTTCTTCTTATTGCTTTCTTTTTCTTTCTCTCTCTTTTTAAAGATATTTTATTTGAGGCAGTAGAAGAAGAAAAGGTTACTGGCATTGATAATGGTCTTGCAGACAAGATTTGAATTAGCAGGAGCAAAAACCAGATTACTGTAAATTCTAGATAAACAAGCTGAGGCAAATCCTCTTTCTCTACTTTTTCCAAAGACAGTTAAAATATTCAGAGAGCCTCTTTATACTTGCCTTTGGGGCCCTGATATCATAGAGGGTTGAACACTGGGCTGCTAACTGCAAGGTCAGCAGTTCAAAACCACCAGCTGCTTCTCAGGAGAAAGACAGGGCTTTATACTCCCATAAAAAGTTTCTCAGAAACTCACAAGGGCAGTTCTACCCTGCCTTACAGGGTTGCTACGAGTCAGCATCAATTCAGTGGCAGTGTTTTGTGTGCGAACTCTGGTAGCGCAGTGGGTTATTGACACACTGGGCTGTAATCATCCGGCTACTCCAAGGGAATGAATTACAACCTTGGGAACCACAGAGGCAGTTAGTTCTGTGCTGTCCTATGGGGTCGCTAGGAGTCGAATCCACTTAATGGCAGTTTGAGGTATTTTTTGTGTTATTTCCTAGGTGCTCGAAAGCACGCCATCAGAATCCATCGTGTGTGTGTGTGTGTGTGTGTGTGTGTGTGTGTGTCAGAGTAGAACTGTGCCCCATAGGCTTTTCCATAGCTGATTTTTCAGAAGTAGATTGCCAGGCCTTTCTTCCGAGGTAGAGCTCCAATCTTTCGGTTAGCAGTCAAGTGCATTAACTGCTTGCACCTCTCTCTGGAACAGACTCCTTGGTAGGTGCTTGAAAGAGCCAATTTCCAGGACTGCCGGTGTAGGTCTGAGTGGGACTTAAAGAACTCAGGTGGAGGGCACAATCAGGAAGCTCAGTGTCCCCTCTTTGGATCCCAGGCACCCAGCTGTAGGAGAAAGGGGGACAGCTGGAATGGGTTTGGGTTTGGAGTTTGACAAGGTACTTGGGAGGAGGGCAAAAGAAAGAACTCAGTGGGTGGTCTTCTTGTTCTCAGACCGTGAATGGCTGGGTGGTCTCCTTCAGACCAGCAGGGGTCGGAAAAGGGGAGGGTGTGAGCTTATTAGCAACTTACTCTCAAAAGGCTAAGAGAAAAAGCAAGATGGACACATCCATAGAGATGTGGATACAGCGAAGATGGCAAAATGAATCTAGGTAAAGGCACACTCTGTACCAATTTTTGCAACTTCTCTACCAGTGTGAAACCACCCCCCACTCCAAGAAATGGAGTTTAAAAAAAAAAAAGAACGCCCCCTTCCCCCCCACCCCCATTTGAAAACTTAATTTGGCTCTCTGTGAAAGTCTGTTAGCAGGATCTGAGGTGAGGTGGTCCCATCAATAGAGAATGAGAAAGGGAGGGAGGTTTGGAGCCAGGCAAGCAATGACTCTCACCCAAGTTGAGGGAGGGTTCAAGAAGTTACTTTGCCCTCTCTCAAAATAACTGCCATTGAATTGATTGTGATTCACAGGGACCCTAACGGACAGGGTAGAACTGCCTCTGTGGTTTTCTAAGAAGGCAACTCTTTACAAGACTAGAAAGCCTCATCTTTTTCCCTGCAGAGTGGCTGGTAGTTTTGAACTGCTAGCCTTGTGGTTAGCAGCCCCAGGATTAATCACTACGCCACCAGGAAGAGTCAGTGAAATAGCCCACACTGAAATATGTGGTGGGCGAGGGTAGGGAGAATGTGAACTGTAGCTATCATTCAAAATGTCATATGATAACGACAAACAGATCTTAAAGGATGTAGGCAGGAAATCAGTCACAATCCTTCGTGCTCCTGATACCTCTGGCCCACCCAGCAGACAGCAATACTCTATCCTAACTAAAACCACAACCAAAACCCAACCTCACAAAGTTGGTTCTGACTTATGGGTGTGTGCACAGTACAACTCCACTGGGGTTTCTTGGTTGTGATCTTTATGGAAGCAGATGCCCAAGGCTTCTTGGCTACGATGTCGCTACACGGGTTCGAACCACCAACCTATTCTAACTGCGAGTGAGAAATGGTTTAGGACGTTTGTTCTTAAGCGCCGTGGTTTATTACACTCACTGTAACCAAACAGGAGTTTTCATCACAGATATAACATATATGGAGCCCTTCATCTAAAAAATAATAGTAATAACTGCCATCAACAAAGTTACAAATAGTCAACGTAATTGCCAGTTCCACCATCAAAAGTAAGAGTCCTTGTGCACTTCGGTATGGATCACAACTCATGTAAAGAAAACCCAAATCCTCACAACTGGGCCAATAGGCAACATCATGATAAACAGAAAAGACTAAAGTTATCAAGAATTTCGTCTTGCTTGGATCCACAATCAATGCTCATGGAATCAGCAGTCAAGAGATTAAATGACGCATTGCGTGGGGTAAATCTGCTGCACACGAACCGATTACAAGGATCTACATGTGACCTCCTCCCTGGGGGACGGACAATAGAAAAGTGGGTGAAGGGAGACGTCGGACAGGACAAGATATGACAAATAATAATTTATAAATTATCAAGGGTTCATGAGGAAGGGGGGAGTGGGGAGGGAGGGGAAAAATGAGGACCTGATACCAGGGGCTTAAGTGGAGAGCAAATGTTTTGAGAATGATGAGGGCAATGAATGTACAAATGTGCTCTACACAATTGATGTATGTATGGATTGTGATAAGAGTTGTATGAGCCCCTAATAAAACGATGGGGGGGGGGGGGGAGAGCTCTTTAAAGTATTGAAAAACAAGGAAGTTACTCTCCAAGGATTCAGGTGGGCCTGACCCAAGCCATACTTTCAATGGCCTCATAGGCATGTGGCAGTCGGACCCTGAATAAGGAAGACTGGAGAAGACTGGACATATTGGAATGATGGCGCTGGGGAAGAATATTGAAAGAGCCATGGGCTGCCAGAAGGACAAACAGAGCTGTCTTGAAAGAACAGCCACAATGCTCCTTAGAAGCAGGGATGGCAGACGGTCTCCCTCCCGTACGTTGGACTTGTTATCATGAGAGACCAGTCCCTGGAAGAAGACATCATGCTTGATAGAGCAGAAAGATAGTGAAAAAGAGGAAGACTCTCAATAAGATGGCTTGACACCATGGACACAACAATGGGACTCTAAACTAAGAACCACTGAGAGAATGGCACAGTGCGAGGCAGTGTTTTCAGTTCTGATGGACATACAGTGGACAGCACCTAAAACAACCACAGCAATAGAACCTAAGGATGAACTGGGGCCTGCCCCCCACCCCACCCCGTATTCATTCATCCGAAAAGATTCCCTGAATGTTTGCTGCCCCCTTGGGCAGTAGTAAATAGCTCTGGTTAAAATGTCAGGCTGCTAACCCCTTCACCCCCATCCCCACCCCACCCCTGTAAAAGAGCGATTTGACCTCACCAGCTACTCCATGGGAAAATGAATGGAACCCTAGACCCCCAAGATGCATTTGTACTGTGTCCTAGGGGGCGCTCTGAGTCGGAATCAACTTGATGGCAGCCGGTTTGTGGGGTTTGTGTGTTCTGGTTTGGGCAGCAGAGAGCAAGGCAAGGCTCCCCACCCCCTGCTGGAGTTCGTATTTAGCACCAGGGTGAACAATCCACCAATAATTATATAATTACATAATTACAATGTGATGAGTGTGAAGTGCACTGCAAGCTCAGCGTGGGCTTTACCTGACCTGGGAGGTCAGAGAGGACTCCACCAGAAACACAGAAGTTGCCATGGGAGGTGCAGGAGGGCAAGGGGCGTCCTGGGTGGTGCCAACGCAGCTGCCAATCAAAAGGTTGAAGTCCACCCTGAGGTGTCTCAGAAGCAGGCCTGGAGATTTAATCCCCAAACCTGAGCCACTAAAACTCCTCTGGAGCCTAGATCTACTGTGACACACCTGAGCTGTCCAGGAGCCAGGGTGGGCCTCAGCGGCACCTGGACAGGTGTGGGGGTTTTAGTCGGGGAGAAGAGCTGAGGACCACCCCTGCAGACACCCTGGTGGGAAGGGGCAGGGCACAGGAAACAGACAGCAGATGCACAGGGTGCAAAGGATGAGGGGGTGTTGCGAGCAGAGGACGGACGGACCACAGGGAGACTTGG
>NW_022111369.1:66799128-66826347 GCF_000313985.2 Echinops telfairi | reverse complement strand
GTTTCAGACCCAATTGGTCTGTAGTAGTAAGGGCTGAAGGGTTTGCATTTACAGCGGTGTTCCTTGCAACTGATCCAGGGCCCAAACCCAAACCGAACCGGTGGCCCTGGAGTCCACTCAGACCCATGGTGGGGGTGGCCAGGTGCCACAGAGTAAATAAAACTGTGCTCCATAGGGTTCGCAAAGCCGGGACTTTTCAGACGGAGACAGTCAGGCCTTTCTTCCCAGGGCGCCCCTGGGTGGTTCTTAACCAACCTTTCAATTGGCAGGCCAGCACTTTACCTGTTGTGCCACCCACAGACCTCTGAACCCAGAACCAGAAATCGAGCGGCCTCTCTCCTGCCCCCAATGGAAGAAACCCAGGGCCTTGGGGCATCCAGATGCTGCCAGGATCTGGGAACTTAAAGCAAACCTGCCCAAACAGATTTCTTTGAGTGAGCAAATCTGCTTGGCTTTTACACCTAGAAGTCAGCCTAGCACTGGGTCCCCCCACAAGCTTTGGCAGGCGGTCGGGTACAGATTTCACGAGTCCCTAAGCTTCACAAGTGGGGAATGTGGCAGCCTTCACCAGTCTCGGCTACAGGACTCCAGAACGGTGACACTGGGTGGCAAAGACAACTTCTGCGACACGTCACAGCTCAATCTGGTGCACTGCATGTAAAAGCCCGAGCCCAGTCTGGAGCCCAAGCCTGATGCGGTCAAGGCGCCAGCGCCGGGCTCGGCTGGGGCAGATGAGCTTCGTCACCCCGCCCAGAGCCGCTCCGCCTCGCCGAAGTGCTCTCCCACGCAGCCTTCTCAAATCCCCGATGGCGCTTGGTGCGTGGACTTCGGATACCATTCCCCCATGTTCTAAATTGCTAATCAGATAATTGCTGCAACAATTAATTCTGCATCCATTCTACATTTGAATACACAAAATAGAAAATAATTAGACCAAAACATTGGTTTAAAAGCACACGCTAATGGACAAAATGAGTTTATTCAAATTTCATTCAACATTCAACGCTTGCTGGTCAATTTGCTTAATGAGTTGTTCACTTTTCTCGGGTGACATTCACTTTAGAACAATACATTAAGCCTGCTTCCCGCTTGCATAAAATTCTTAATGATGACCCTGGGTTTGAAATGATCCCTTCCCCAATCTCTTTGCAGGAAACAGGAAATATCGGAAAGTGATTTTGTTCCGCCCCCCAGAATCAAAAGGAAAAAGTAAAAAAGGTTCCAATATATCCATTGAGAAAGTTTTACCCTTCCTTATATGGCTTTAGAATAAAGGCCATCCCCAAAAGAAGGAGAGGAGAGGTTGGGGGGCGCCCAGAGGAGGCCAATTCTAAAATTGTAACCTTGTAGTATGTAATTTAAATCAATGGCCAGTTGGAGGAAGGAAATTTTGTATTTTTGGAAATCTAAATTAATATTATGTCAAGCCCTGGCAGTATTTTCATTAAATGACTATAATTAGAGAGATGCAAATCTTTCCCTGGGGTGGGGGGGATCTGAGCGAGAAAAATGCACCTAATTAAGTAATGATGTTATCTTTATTAGATGGTATTAAAAGTATACATGTGGTTTCATGCCTTTAACACTATAAAACAGAATTTTCTCCCCCAGAACCCAAGGAACACTATCCCAAACAAATAATGTCCCAAGGGTGCCCTTTCTAGAAATATACCTTAGAAATCATAGCTCAAGAAATGAGCTTCCTGGTGCTGAGCTGAGTTCAGCCACTGCTGTTCTGTCATGAACCACAACTCAGAAAGCTAATGACGGATGACAGGGCCATCAATTGACTGGTTCCACACTCATCAACCACTAACCATGTTTCAAAAAACCATCAACCACTAACCATGTTTCAGAAAACTTCATTTGGAGGGGGCTTGCTTACTCCTGTACAGAGTTGCAGTCTTGGAAACCCACCGGGGCAGTTCTACCTTGTCCTATAGGGTCGCTGTGAGTCAGCATTGACTCACGGCAGTGAGTCCGAGTGAGAAATGATCAATGACTTCATAGTTCAAGACTTTAGCTACTCCAGATGTGGAAGACCCAGAGGTTAAGAAGTTTAAAAAGTCAAGGTGGTAACAGGGTAGCTATGACTTAAAGGGCACGGAGTTTCTGTTTAGAGGGATGGAAGCACTTGAAAATACACAGCGGAGGTGGTTGCACATGTGGTGGATGTAATGACTGTCACCGGATGGTATACTTCACAACAGTCAAATTGGCCAATGCTTTCCATATATTTTTAACCAAAATTTTAAAATAACTAAAGATTTTGGGAAGATGGCAGGGACAGCATAATTATTGAGACTCCCCAACACAGCTCTCTCCAAGCATAAAAAGACACAAAAGAGCAGAAGCAGCTTACAATAAAGCTAGGTGACAAGGTGCCCCCATGACCCCTAGATCCAAGAAAGCGGGGACAAAGCACGAACAACTACATGAATTGCCCACAGGTCCTTTCTGGAAAACTCAGGGGATATTGAGGACAGGCACAGAAACTGGGAGAGGGCTTTGTGCAGGCTCCAGTGTCAAAGGGGTACGGCCAAAGGGGTTGTGAGCCACGTGTGTCTACTATAAGCTGGGATGGTGGAAGGTGGGAGAGGAGGAGGAGCTGAGGATAGAATCAAAAAATGAGTAAAATAAGGTCAGTGGAGACAAAGACAAGGTCTAGAAAGGAGGAATGTTGAGCATGGGGGGAAAAATTTTTTTAAAGCAAGACCTTAGGAAAAAGGAAAAGAAAATCCATATATATTATTTTAACTAGTTAATAAAAACAACACAAGGCCACCCTCAGGCTGTGAGGCAACAAAGGTGATCCTGGCTATTCCATCAGTTTGGGAGAATTCACAGTGAACAACAGAAAATATCGCATGGCTGCATTCCAAGGGTTATTGCAAAAAGAAAAAGAAACAAGAACTAGAATATCATCCTAATATAGACAATAAGATCACTCCAGAGAGACAAAGCAAATGAAAACTAATACCTACTATTTCAAAATGAGCTGAAATTAAGTAAGTGAGAGAAGTTATCAAAGAAAAGATGCATCAGAATGTTTAAGCCTCAGAATTGATTGCCGAAAAGGAAGACTTGGAAAATGCAGGTGAAAGAACTATGAAAAGAAGCAGAAATAAATGAGAAGCATCATTTCAGAAACAAAGGGCAGTTAGAAAGAACACAGGCAGGTGTAAATAAAAATGAGTAATGCCTTCAAAAGAAGGGAAACTCCAATGTGCTGTGAAAGGATGTAAAGTGTAAGACAGAGTGATAGACACAGGAGGGAGTGAGGCACCTCACCTCATAGGAATTCCTTCAGCTAAGGAAGAAGAGTAGAACAAAGTTGAAAAAACAACCTTCAAGAAAACATTACTAAAAACTCCTGAAATTATAAATAAACAGCACAGTGTCTCTGGAGAAATCATCCCAAAGCAATCCATCTCTTGGACTTCAAAGAAAAAAGTGGAAAGAATATTCCTTTGGGTCTCTGGGGAGAGACCAAATAAAATGTGAAGCCAAGAAAATCAGACTGTCTTCAGACTTTGACAACACTTTATGTTAAAAGGCAATACAATCAAATAATAAAGATACTCAAGTCAAGGGAAAAAAAACGGGCCAAAGATGTTATATCAGCCAATCTAACCTTCAAATGTAAAGGTCACAAACAATTGTGAACATATAGTTCAGGAAATACTTTCTGAGAAGCTTCCTGGGGTAGCTATTAGAATAAGCTTCAGAAAACTAAGATCAGGAAAGACAGAATATAAGGATAGGATATATATATACATATATACTAAACAAGGACAAAGGGCAAAATTGTAATTTTAAATTAAACAGCTCAAAAAAAAATTAAACAGCTCTTTGCCATTGGGTCAATTCCAACTCATAGTGAATTGCATGTTGGAATGCTTAACACCGAGGTCAGCAGTTTGAAACCACCAGCTGCTCCTCAGGAGAAAGACCAGACTTTCTATTCCCATCAAAAGTTACAGTCTGGGAAACCCACAAGGGCAGTTCTACCCTGCCCTACAACATTACTATGAGTTCTAGTATAGTCATCAGAAAAATGGAGGGGCAGGGGGATCGCAATACATGAAAACTAGAATACGTTTGCTGATTGCTACCTGGTTGCTGATGACTTCAACTCCCATGATAGGGGAAGTCAAGAAAAAGGGAAGGGTGGGCTACTAGCTAATTTAAATGTTGTTCACAGTAGAAACAAAGAGAAAATAGCCCCTAACAGAGGCTGATATTACTACACCCAAGGATATTATTATGAAGGCCATAATAAAAAGGTAAATGTAACTGATTACAAGGATCTGCATGTGACCTCCTCCCTGGGGGACGGACAACAGAAAAGTGGGTGAAGGGAGATGTCGGACAGGGGAAGACATGACAAAATAATAATTTATAAATTATCAAGGCTTCATGGGGGAGGGGGGAGCGGGGAGGGAGGGGAAAAAATGAGGAGCTGATGCCAGGGGCTTAGGTGGAGAGCAAATGTTTTGAGAATGACGAGGGCAATGAATGTACAATGTGCCTTACACAATTGATGTATGTATGGATTGTGATAGGAGTTGTATGAACCCCTAATAAAATGATTACAAATAAATAAAAAGGTAAATGTGAGAACGAAATACCAATCTTTCCAAATAAACCGAAAGGTGTAACAAAGAAAGTACAATGATGAAGAATGCACTACAGTATTTATGAAGTAGTCTAGTTTACACACATGCAAGCCTGAACACAATCCTGCCTCTACATCCACCAATTTGCAGGAATGCAGGACAAAGACTAGGAGAAAGAACCTATAGATAATAAATAACCTATCCACCAGTGAGAAGGTGTGGATTTTACTGGGATTCCATCAGACGCGCATAGAGGTGAGCAAATTCCCGTACTGCTTTTTACTGGGGGAAATGTAAATGCTGACTGGATAGCCAAGGTTTGATGAAATGATACTGATTCAGAAGGGTGTGGCCTGGGTGCCTCCCGCCGTGTAGAAGAGCCACCCCCTAAAATAGGGATGTGTGAAAGGCTGTGACGGTGCTTGTGGTTTGCCTCAAAAATCGACGGGAGAGCCAGCAGATGGACTGTGTTTGTAATGGCTGAAAAGTAGGCCAGGAGTACATGAGTTCATCGCATGATTGTCTGTTTGAAAAGCTCCCATCATAAAAAGATTATTTCCAAAGTCAACGTGCAGCTCGATTCTCCCATCTCAAACTAAAATGGCAGCTGATTGGGTTTTCAGACCAGACAAGCGGGGAGGCTAAGAATTCACAGCCCCCTGCAAACTTTTGTTTGCATTTATACCTTTCCTGGGTCAAATGATAGTACATTTCAAAACCAGGTTCAATTTAAATTTCAACCCTGAAATTCTCACCCAAAACTTTCAGTGTTAATGTTTATACTGGAAAAAAACAATTCTCTGGAACCTGAAACACTAACCAGGTGCTAATTCACATTAAATCTGTGTGCCAGAGCAGAACCTTGTTTTATAGGATTGACTGCTAACTGCAAGGTCAGCAGTTCGAAACAACCAGTCACTCCGAGGGAGAAAAGCGAGGCTTTCTCCTCCCATCAAGAGTTGCCATTTGGAAAGGCACAGGGGCGGTTTTACGTTGTCCTTAAGGGTCACTATGAGTCAACTCAATGGCAGGGAATTAGAGTTGTTTTTCATTTTTCAGGGGATCACCAGGCATTTCTTCTGAATTGCCCCTGGGTACGCTCCATTCACTAGCCATCTAGCTGGTACATTAAAGCAAACGACTTCAAAATTACTTTCCGTCATACCCCGACACAGGCAAACAGAACACCGATTGTTTTATCTTCATGTTCACTAAAGATTCTTCCTGTATAACTTCAGCTCGGGCTGTCGCTGAGGACATTCAAGTCCTTGCCTACAGCTCAAGAGGACACCACTTGTTGTGCCATGACAAGCTTCTCCTCCGAGCACTTACTTCATGGGAGTCCGAAGCAGGAAGGCCCAAGACTTGGTGATAAGGAAATGCTCAGTCCTGAGCGATTCCAGTGTCCTCTTTCATTTGGGGAGTTCTAGATTTGAAACTTTAGCCTCTAAGCCTGCACGGGCCTCTGTCAGACCACCTTACAGGTAAAATACAAAATGTCAGACGACGTCAGCTAAATGTCACCTCTCTGCTGGTTTCACACGCAGACCCACTACACCAACTAGGGCGTTAACATGAAGCATGGGATGACTAAAGGTGTTTTAAAGGTACTTTGGGAAGATGCAAAATGCCATTGGTGTAACATCCATGTTGCATCCAATTGCATTTAAGTTGACTCCTGCATGCCACTCATGGTCTACAGTAAACCACTTGCCTGATTGTTTTGGGGTGCAATCAAATGGGTTCACTCATAGCAGCTCTCTGCTCACAGAAGGAGACACTGTCCAGTCATGTACCAGCCTCACAACTGTTCTTATGTTCAAGCCTATCGTGGCACCCACTGTGTGAAACTACCTTGTTGACGGCCTTCCACGTGTTCGTTGCCCCTCTACTTTACCAGCATGTCCTTCTCCAGGGACTGGTCTCTCCTGACAGCACGCCCAAAGTACTTGAGAGGAAGTCTTGTTATCCTGACCTCTAAGGAGCAGTCTGGCTGCACTTCTTCCAGGACAGATTTGTTTGTTCTTTTGGCAGTCTACGATACTTCCGCTATTCTTCACCAACACCAACACATATAGTTCAAGTGCACTGATGCTTCTTCAGTTTTCCTTATTCAATGTCCAACTTTCCCATGCACAGGAGGCCATTGAAAATACCAAGGCTTGGGTTGTAATAGCCTGGCCTTCCAACACTTTAAAAGAGGTCTTGTACAGCAGATTTACCCAATGCAGTGTGTCGTTTGGGTTCTTGACTGCTGCTTCCATGAGCATTGACCGTGGATCCAAGCAAGAGGAAACCCCTGACAACGTCAGTCTTTTCTCCATGTCCCATGATGCTATTTACTGGCCAACTCATAGTGACGCTGTAAGCCAGAGCAGCACCGCCCCTTTAGGTTTCCTAGACTTTAAATCTACTTGAGGCCTTGGTCTCAGCTCATTTCCCCCCTCCCCCACTCATGAACCCTTGATCATTCATAAACTTTTCTTTTCATGTCTTACACTGACCACTGTTGCTGTCTCCCTTCACCCACGTCTGTTACTCGTCCCCGTGGAAAGGGGTTATATGTCGATCATTGCGATCGGTTCCCCCTTTCTCCCCGCACCTTCCCTCCACCCTCCTGGTATGGTTAGTCTTATTATTGGTCCTGAGGGGTGTATCTGGTTGGTTAGTTGGTTGGTTTTTTGAAAGGTCTATTTCACTCTTAATCCCTAGTACCTGTGCATATGACCTTGCTTGGAAATAGAGTCTTTGTAGATTATTATGAATTGCCAGGAACCACCAGAAGGCTCACAAGAGGCAAGTCAGGATATTCCCCGCTTAGGGTCTTCAGAGAAGGCCTGGGCCAGCCGACCACCTGAATTATGACTCCCAGTTTGTGTGGCATCCACAACTGTGAGACAGCTATGCTGGTATTTTAAGCCACCCAGATTGTGGGGCGTGCTTATAACAGCCCTGGGGAACTACTACAGTCAGTTTAAAGAATATTCATACTCTCCAAGACCAAACTCACTGTTGAGTTGATTCCGACTCAGAGCGACCCCATAGGGTCAGGGACAGAGTAGAGCTGCCCCTGTGCTTTTCCAAGGCTGTAACTCTTGATGAGAGTAGAAAGCCTCATTGTTCTCTCAAGGAGCAGTTTGTGGTTTTGAACTGCTGCCCTTGCACTGAGCAGTCCAATGTGTAACCACTCTGCCAGGTTCCTTGGGAAAATAACCACAGGGGACCAATGGAATGAAGCTGTAATCGAAAGCCCTAGTTCATGGTCTGGTCTACTTATGCCAAATGTGCCCCTTGGAGAGAAGCCTGCTCCCACCCCCCACCCCCTGCTGTGGACGCCTCTCACCTGCTGGCCTCCACCCCACTCGCCAGTCTCACTCTTGAGGCAGTGGTTCTGAAACTACGGTAATCGTTTTCAATAAACATCCCCGGAAAATGCTGGCGTGTAAATTAGGTTACACATTCCAATCTACTTTTAAAAAGGAAAAAACACCCTCATAAGCCCTCCTACATATGTTGGTCTATTTTTAGAAGCAGAGAGAAGGGAATCTTTTCTTACCAAAGTGATGTGCTTTGATTGAACTAGGAATGTATCTACACTCCCTGGTAGCAAATACCGAGATTACATAAAAATAAATAGAAAAATATTTAGGCATCTCAATTAACCACTTCCAACTGCTTATTCTAATGTTGTGGTCCCATGTGTGATTTTCCGATGACAACGGGTCTTTCGCAGAAGCTAATATTGATACTGGATCCCTTTCTAGAAACACTTTATTCCAATTAAGGAAAAGAAAAAAAACCCTGAGACACCAAATAACTTCCAAGATTCTCTGAGATAATTCCTTACACTTTGTTCCAACCCTGTCAAGTAGTTCCTTTGTAGAGGGCTACAAAGACTATTATATTTCAATAACAGGGAGCTGAGGCATTGTGTGGAAGAAGTTTTGTCGCCCCATAGAAACAACCTGCATCACCTGGGGCAAGCCCATGTTCAGTTAGAGATTTAGACTTCACAAAAGAACTGAAAAGGAGCTTTGGTGGTCCCAGGTGGGGTGGGGTGGGGTAGGGGGGGGTGGGGGTAGGGATGACTAGGTGGTATTTAGGGTATCTTTCCTTTCAGCAGGAATCCTGGGAAGGCACTTAGACATAGAGCTGCCAACTGCAAGCTCAGCAGTTTAAACCCGCGAGAAGGATGAGGCTTTCTGCTCCAATAAAGATGTCCAGCTTTGGAGCCCAAAGGGGAAGTTCTAGTATGCCCCACAGGGGTCCTGATGAGTCAGCATCTCCTCAAGGGCAGTGAGGTTTGTGTATTTTATTTGGTCTTCGGTTTAAGTTGCTTCAAAGAGTGCTGTAGCTACAGATTAGTGGTTGGAAACCCCTGGCAGATCCCTGTGATGAACGTCCTGGCAAACAGCCTGTGGCATGGCTGGTGGGTCTGCACCACCCACCGGCCCTCCAGCTAGCCTAGCAGTTCATTGCCTGCCCCACAGCATCCTGGGAACCAAAACCAAGACACATGCATGGCTGCCGACTCCATGCCCATCCACAGTGAGCCTCTAAGCCAGTGCTTCTCAACCTTCCTAATGCCGCGACCCTTTCATAGAGCTCCTCATGTTGTGGTGACCCCCAACCATAACAGTCTTTTCGTTGCTACTTCATCACTGTAATTTTGCTAGTGTTATGCATCAGGCAAGGTGGCGACCCACAGGTTGAGGACCGCTGCTCTAAGGCAAAGTCAAACTGTCCCTTTGGGTTTACACAACTGCAGATCTTTTTACAGGAGAAAACCTCATCTTTCTCCTGAAGAGGCGCCAGAGGATTCGAGCTGCTGACCTCGTGATTCTGCAGCTCAACATGTAACCCATAATGCCACGAGGGCTCCTTCCTGCAATCACTAGAACCAGAACCAACCTACTTGGTCAAGTAGAGGGGCAGCAAAAAAGAGGAAGGCCCTCAATGAGGGGGGCTGACTCGGGGGTTGCAACCATGGGCTCAGCAGAAGAGCCCACTGTGAGGATAGTGAAGGACTGATGGGTAGTGCATGAGGTTGCTATGGGTAGGAATGGACTCCCACTGCTGGGGATGGGGGTGGGGAGTGCGGGGAGGCCTTTCTACTCTCAGCAGCCCTATAGGATTGCTCAATAGGGTGGCCACAGCTGTAGACCTTCACTTCTTTGTCCTGTGTAGCTGGCGGGTGACCCCTTTGGTTAACTTAACCCACAAAGCCCCCAGGGTGCCTTTCCAACCCAATGGTAAGGAGTGTGTGTCTAAGCTCCTGGACTAAGACTGTCTTTTAAGTCTTAATTACATTTCACGAATGTGTCTTACCTTCCCCACTGAGCCTTGGCTCCTTAAGGGCAGAGACCACATCTCCGGACATCATCACACATGACAGGTAAGCTGCCATGACTTACTGCACGGTGGCATTGCCATTTGATCTGCCATTGCGTCCTGCACGGAACCAGTGCTCTGATGGGTCCCGCTGAGCCACCAGGATGGAATGGCCCCAGGGAAAGGAGAGGTGGGGAGGGTAGAAGGGTGGTGGGCAAGCCACCGGGTGAACAACCTATTCCTGAGCTATCCAAGGTGCAGGACGGCGGTGGCCGGTCCTTCTTCCTCACAGATCTTTTAGCCTAGAGGCAAGGTGGCTGCACCTCAAAATCATCCATCAATTGGGTGATCGCAGATCACAGAGATGAGGGCTAATCAATCAATGATAGATTTATTTTCCTCTGGACCTCGAATCTGCTTGTTCTTTCTTATTTTGACACTCGACTTATGCACTCACATGGCACACTTAGTTCTGTGGCTAGATCTACCCTAACTCCCACCCCTACACCCCCACCCTTACCCCACACAGATCGATAACCCATTTCTAGGCTGTCGTTTCTTTATTGATTGTTTTCACTCTAGCCAAAAGGTGTGAACACAGTAGAGGATCATGTTAGAATCTCCGGACATTTATGAGAACCACTCTCCCCAGGAGCCAAGGCAGGCAAGGAAGAGGAGAAGGCGGCTAACTTTCCATCCCCTGACTCAATTCCTTAGAAAAAATTTCAAGACAGGTTTTTAAAGGGACAGCAAACCAATCGAGTGGGTCAGGACCTAAACATTTCAAAATGATGATTAGCTGTCTTCCCTCAGACCTCCAGCAAAGAGGTCTGGCAATGCAAAAAAAAAAAAAAAAAATCCTTTCCACACCTTCTAGTCAAAGAATTTTTCCTTTTAAAAACAAAACAAAAAATTCAATTTCCTTCAAGGGACAATTTAAAGTATTCTCATTTTGTTTCATTTTTCACTCACACATTACAAATATTTGAAGACTATCATTCATGAAAACCTTCCTTCATCTTATCTTGCCCCAGGCTTAATAAACCAATTTCTTTGGGTTGCCTTCAAAGGGCTTATTTCCCAACGTTTTAATCAACCCCATGCCTTCTACGCCCAAAGTATCCATTTTATTTTCCAAAAAAACTAAACATGCCTTCAAAAGGTCCTCGTGCTTGGTCGTCTTTGTGCTAAAATGTCTTTTCACAGATCAAACTTTATTTTTCATTCAATGACGGGAAACAAGGGTAAGTAAGCCCCGAGTTCCTCAGAATCGGACCGTCCTACCATCCTATCAGAGCAGGTTCCATGACCTCCGAGATTTCATTTGATGGCTTGAATAGATTGGCCCCTTGAAATGTCATTAACATCTGCCATCATTTCTCTGAAACTTAATTTCAAGTAACTGTAGCCTGTAAATAGTCAATAAGCCCAAAACCATCTTCCCTCCCTCGAATGGGCTTCCGCCACTTAACTTTCTCTCTGTGAATTCCATGCTATCATTATTCCTCCCAGTTCCTTACACCTCCATAGCCCTTAAGCCCCTTCCCCCTTCCCCTCATCAGGAACGGACACAGGGAAACCCAAAGCCCCAGCCCACTGCCATCAAATCCATCCCTGCTCATGGTGACCCTACAGTTCTAACTTGGTCCTTCATGCGTCAGAATGGCTTGATGGCATTGGGTTTGGACTAACTGCAAGGTCAGCAGTTTAAAAGCACCAGCCGCTCCTGGGGAGAAAGCCGCTCCTGGGGTCTGTCTACTAGTGTGAAGAGTTCCAGTCTCAGAAACTCACAGGGGCAGATCTACCCTGTCCTCCTGACTTGGTGGATGTGAGTTTGGTTTTTGGTTAGTAAGTATGTGATACCCAAAACCAAATCCTGCCATTTTCTCAGTTCTGACCTTATAGAGACTCCAAGGTTGTTTCTCGTTATGGGAGCAGCAGACAGCCGCATCTTTCTCCCAAGGAGAAGCAGCTGACTGACAGAGCTGCCAAAAACCTTGACTTTTAAAAAAATAATAATAATTTTTTTAAGCAGTAACTTCTGAGCACCATAAAACAAGGTACGCTTGTACTTCCCCATGTCTCTAAGTCAGAATTCTCCCTTCCTTCCAGGGCACATACGACAACACCTAGGCCCTCACCCCTTCATTGTTGCTGCAGTTAAACAGAACCAAAACTCACTGCCATCAAAGGGATTCCACCTCATAGTGACCCTCTAGGACTAGGTGGAACTGGCCCTGTAGGATTCTAAGACGGTAACTATTTACAGGAGTTGAAAGCCTCATCTTTCTTCCGAGGAGCAGCTGGTAGTTTCCAACTGCCGACCTTGCGAGTAGAAGCCCATCGCGCAACCATTACATCACCAGGGCTCCTCTGAACAGACTCCCACCCACTGTCCTCTGACCAACTCATTGCAACCTAATAGACGGTTCTGTAGACAACACATTTTTTGTGGAAGACAGCCTCAAGTTTCTGGCAGAAATTAATCCCCAATATTCTCATTACTATCTCCCACAGGGACTTCTTGACTGATTACCAATCTCACTCATCAACCCTCCAAGAGCTTAGCTCCCCTCCAATAAAATCTTACCTAAAAAGAGCACTTCTCCCATTTCTGACATCAAAATCTACTTTGAATGTACTGTGCTGTTGCCCCATCCTCACCCCCAGCCTCTATCTGTAGTCCTCACAGGAAGCAAGGCAATAGGACTCTGTTAAACAGAAACAAACGTGTTAACTGAGCAGGTATTACCTTCAATAGCACGGTGTGCAAATAAAACGCTGGAGGGCAGAAGAGACATTAAACATCGGTATTTACTGGTCACCCCAAAGGCCAAGCCCGGGGCAATGGGCAGACTGGGCTTGGCCGCTGCACTGCCCCACCCCCCACCCCAGGAAAGGTCAAAAGGACCGAGCGCCAACTCACCGCTATGGAGTCAGTTCTGGCTCACAGCAACCCTCAAGGACAGAGTAGAACTGTCCCTTTGGGTTCCCAGGCCTTTACATCTGCACAGGAGCAGGCAGCTTCATCTTTCTCCCCTGAAGTGGCTGGTGGTTTTGAATTGCTGACCTTTAGGTTAATAGTTTAATGCACAGCCCACTACCAGGGCTCCTGAGTAAAAGAATTGTGCCTTCCACCTTGCTCTTAAGGACTTTTCAAGGCAACTTTAAAAAGTAATAGGGTTCATGGACCCTAGGTAACTTACACTTACTCATTGAGCCACTCCAGGGGAGAAAGATGAGGCTTGCTACTCCCAGAAAGATGCACAGACTCGGACGCCCACAAGGGCAGTTCTACTCTGTCTTGAATGAACTCGATGACAGTGAGCTTTGCTAGAAAAACATTGCCCAAGCAAAAGGAATAAGGTTAATGACACGGCGAGAAGTACACCTTACCATTAGCTATGTTCTAAAACTAGAAATGAATTGTCAGTTCAGAAAACTTCATCTTACTACACTACCAACCCCAGAAAAGGAGAGGAAAAACCCTACATTCCTAATTTTATTATTATTTGCAAATAAGACATTCATGTAAATAAAACACACACATATACTATGCACAGAGAAAACGTAGGAGGGAGATGCTAGGTAAATCGTATACAACCCAGATGTTCTTTGCATTTAAAAAGGCAGTCATCTGGTTTTCAAGGGTTTCCAAAACTTTTCATAAGAAGTCAAAGTGAAACGGCTTTGGAAGCAGCCTCCCTGGGCACAGAGGGTGCTGTGCTAAGCACGTTGTATGCACCAAGGACCTTAATTCACAGCCACCTGGGCTATCATCCCCATTGTACAGACGAGGAAAGGAAGCTTCACCAAGATCACTTAACCGGTAACAGGAGGGGGGAGAGGGGGCTGGGGTAAAAGCTCAGACTCCACTCCAAAGCCCCAGCTCTTAGCGGAGGCCGCGGCGCTCTGGAAATGACAATGGAGCTGACACTTTAAATTGTACAGGAATGTTGGAACTCTAGCTGTCAGCAAAGGAGGCACTTGAGCAAATCTAGCAAAAGTATACGTGTCATGAGCAAATGTAAGCATGAGGGCTGAAAGCCTAAAATGAATGGAAAAATTAGTAAGCATGAATGATTTCGTAGAAGAAATCTCCTGAGACCTGTGTTCTGTTGAAGTTTTTTTTTTTTTCAGCCCTGCCTCTGGATAGAGGGAAAAAAAAAAATCCAAGATCTGTTCTATCTCTAAGACCACTGATGCCTATCTGTAACATATCAAAAGCTATATATAAAACACAATGCAAAAATGAACTTGATCTCATCGTTTAAAACTGTCAAGTTAGGATTTCTTACTACGCAAGTGCCAGGAATAGGAAGAGAGAGTTAAAGACTATCTATTCAAAGAGATCATTCATTAGCTGTCCCTCCACTGTGGACCTTGTGCCAAGCGCCTATAGCAAGCACCCCATAGGGCTTGCATGCTGGGTAGGCATTAGTCTCACTTTACTTGCTGCCAGCGAGTTGATTCCCACTCAGGGAGACCCTGTAGGGCAGGGCAGACTGGTGCTGTGGGTTTCCCAAACTGTGGATCTTTACGAGGCCAGAAAGCCATCTGGAATGGCTGGTGGGTTCAAATCACTAACCTTTCAGTAAGCAAAAGCATTTAACCTCTTTGCAGCAACAAACTCCGAACCAAACAAACTCAATCCCCCAGAGTGGAGTCTGACTCATTGCTCCATTATGGGAGCAGACAGCATCATCTTTCTCTCTGAGTGGCTGGTGGATTAGAACCGACAACCTTGTGGTCAACAGTCAGGGGCTCCATACTGTGCCACAGCCACCCCACTGCCATTGAGTCAATTCCAAGCCATAGAAACCCTATAGGATAGAACAGAACTGGCTCCCTAGGAATTCCATTAGTTGCAAATTTTCTTACTGGAGAGGATGGCCTCCTATTTCTCCCCAGGAGGTGGTTGCTGGGGGTGTGAACTGCCAGTCTTGTGGTTAATAGCACACCGCATAACCCACTACCCATCAGGTCTCCTACTGTACAGCAAAGAAACTTTTAAAAAAACTTCCCCCTATCAAGTCGATTCCAACTAATAGCAGGCCTAATAGGACAGGGTAGAACTGCCCCTGTGGGTTTTCCAAGACTAAGACTCTTTTCTAGAGCAGAAAGCCTCACTGTTCTCCCCCCGAAAGGCTGGTGGTTTCAAACTACTGATCTGCAGTTAGCAGCGCAACACTTAACCCACTATACCACCAGGGCTTCTGTGCAGCACTCTCTCACTCACTGTCACCACGTCTATGACAGCTCACAGCAACCCTATAGGAGGGAGCAGAACTACCCACGACTGTAAACCCTTGTGTAGAAAGGTCTATCTCCAGCAGAGCTGCTGATGGTTTCGTACTGCTGACCTTGTGATTACCTCCCCAATGCATAACCACTGCACCACCAGTGCAGCACAGAGAGGCTAAATAATTTGCCCAAAGTTACAGTTATCAATCAACAATGCTCAGATGAGAAACTGAAGCTCAGATCGATTACCCAACTTATTCCAAGGCTACAGGCTTGTTCGCTGTGGACCCAGCTGACTAATGGGATGTCTGAATTCCTTAAACTTGTGTTCTTCCACTGCGAGATGCACCCTCCTGGTCCCCACCTCAAATGCTAGCAGTAGGGAGCAGTAGGGCCTAGAGGATATATCCCGTACAGAAGGGCCAGTACTTCTGAGAGAAGATCACCCGTGATAGAAACTGTCCAGATTTTTAAATACTGTCTCCATAGTTTCTAAGTAATATGTGAGCCAAGCAAACAGGACCACACGCTTGTCAATTCACAGGGATTATTTATTAAGTCTTCTGTCAAACAAAAGGATCTCTGATGGCACTGGAAGTTAGGCTAACCACCAAGTGGGTGGGTCAAAGCCACCAGCGGCTCCTGGGAAGAAAAACAAGACTGCCTGCTCGCTCCCATAAAGACTTACAGCCTCCGAAACCCAAGGGGGCAGTTGCACTGTCCTATAGCGGGGTTAGGAGTTGCTGCCAACAGGGTTGGGAAAGTCAAACTAAATACTATCTCAGGTCCAAAAAATGTCAGAAAGCACAACAGCCAGTTAGGCTTCCTCAAAAGTGCTTTCAAAGCATCCTGTGCACCCAACCCAGCTTGGTGGAGTCGAGTCCTGGCAATACCACGTGTCAAAAAGCAGAACCCTATAGGGGTCCCATAGGGGTTTCTCAGCTGTCTTCCCTATCGAAGCCAATTTCTAGGCCTTTCTGTGAAGGTGCTGCTGCGTGGAGCTGAACTGTCCAGTGGATCCAGATTGTCCATCCTTATAGATTGGTAGCCGATCACAAACTGCTTGCGCCACGGAGGCTCCACTGGAATGGGGCTACTGGTGGCTAAGCTTTGATGCTAGGACAAATCCAAGGGGTATCTGCTGTTCAGGATGCTTTGAAAGCCCTTTCACACTAAATTTGTGGCCATGGAGACAGTTACTCAAGTTATTACAGCTACTTGAGGAATCCTGCTGATGTGCATCCCTCCCACTGTCTCCGGCCCTCACAGGACAGCTGCAAAATGAAGTTCTTTCCGCTTCCCAGGCCATCAGTTCTTACGTGAGGAAAAGGCAGCTGCAGTCTTGGCCACCGGGTCCCCACACGACAGCCCCGCTCTGAGAATTCCGCTCAGGACACCTCGGCTCATTTCCTCGTGTCCCTCTTTAATCAACTGGAAGGAGCTGTGAGGAAATGAGTCAAAATCCTAAGGGTAAGTTGGCGCAGCCGTCAACAGCAGCAGCAAAACCCATCACCACGCCGGCAGCTGTACAGTCCCTGTGCTACAGCAGGGGAAGCCCATGGAAGAGTTGGCACATTTCTCAGGAGAATCACTTTGGGGAGAAGCAAGGCTGTGAGTGGCAGCCGGCAGCCAGCGCAGTATCTCATCTCAACTCATCGGGCTTGAGTGTCAATAGCCTAAGGTCGGACTGACTAGTAACTATGACGGGGGCTTTCTCTTTCCCCAGATCACAGTATGTACAGTGAAGACCCATTTTGTTTGTTTTGGAGGGGTGTGTGTGTGTGTGTGTGTGTGTGTAAGACATGTGCACATGACCACTTTAGAGACAGACAGCTTATCTTCATTCCCATAACTGGAACAAACAGCAAATCCCGCCAAAAAGTTCCTTTTTTGCAATGCTTCCAGGATCAAAAGCTCTAATGTGACCAATTCTCCCTCAGAGAATGCTACTGAGAGTGGTCGCACAGTGTCACGTCACTGCCCGCTCACACAACAGAGTCGGTCTGCGGGGCAGCCCCTTCCAGGGACAGTTCTCCCAACTCTTCCTCCCACGGGGCAGCTGGATGGGAGCTGACTCAAGGGCTTAAACCACTGAGCCAGAGAACTCCAACATCCAAACTCGGTGCTACCGAGTCAATTCTGACTCAAAGTGACTGACCCTATGGGACAGGCTTGAACTTCCCCTGTGGGTTTCTGAGACCGGAACTCTTTACAGGAGTGGGAAAGCTCTCTCCTCCCCTGCCCCACCCGACCCCCACACCGAGGATCAGCCAGTGGTTTCAAACTGCTAACCCTCCAAAGGAGCAGAATTCGTAGCCCACTATGACACCACGATTCCTATCCTAAAATAAGACAAGTTTTTTTTGCACCCAAACCGGGAAAGTTCTTGGCAGACCTGTTCTCCACTCCTTTTTTTTTTTTTAATCATTTTATTAGGGGTTCATACAACTCATCACAATCCATACATACATCAATTGTGTAAAGCGCATTTGTACATTCATTGCCTTCATCATTCTCAAAACATTTCCTCTCCACCTAAGCCCCCGGCATTAGGTCCTCATTTATCCCCTCCCTCCCCACTCACCCATCCCTCATGAGCCCTCGATAATTTATAAATTATTATTTTGTCATATCTTGCCCTGTCCGACGTCTCTCCACTCCTTTTTTTAGTCCCTACAACATATAGTTGCTATTCATATAAATATTTTTGAGTGAAGGCCAACCCTCACTGAATGGAAGACCTCAGGCTTGAACAGTGAGCCTTTGGGCCAGGTTTCTCATCCACAGGCAGTTTCTCCAACTGTAAAGAGGTGGGAGGAGTGAAAAGCACTCCCTCCAGGGCACAAAGATGAGGCGGTCTACTCCCTCCCGTCAAGGGTTACAGTCACTGAAACCACCTGGAGCAATTCTACCTTGTCCTATAAGGTCGATATGAGTCCGCATCCACTCTATGGCAGCGAGGTGATATATACAAATGGAGCCCTGGTGGCGGTGGCGGGTAAGCACTGGGCTGCTAACTGGAAAGGTCTATGGTTCAGAACCATCAAGCACTCCGAGAAAGCAAGATGAGACTGAAAGCTCCCAAAAACATTTATTCACAGATCAAGATGAGACTGAATGTTCCCATAAAGATTCACAGATCACGATGAGACTGCACACTCCCACAAACATTTGCAAAGCTTGGGACACTACCTAGGATTGCTGTGTCAGAATCGACTCGATGGCTGTGCGTTTTATACATAGGAAACTTAAGGCACACATGAATATAGGCTTAGAAAAGTTTGTAGAAAATAGAATTTTTCCATCACCTTGCTGAGCCTCCTCGTCTGGTTTATAAACTCAGAAGAGAAAGAAGAACAAAACGGAGTGGATGGGTAGGAAAGAATATCAAAACCCAGCTCACTGCCATCAAGTCAATTGTGACTGATGGCGGCCCAATAGGAGAGTAGAACTACCCCTGGACTCGTTACAGGAGTTGGAAACTATCAGCCGCTCCTGGGGAAAAAGACGAGGCTTTCAACTGTGGACCTAGTGGAGAGCAGCCCAACCTGTAACCACTGTTGAAGACGTTATCAGGGATCTCTTGATAAAACCTTCCTATTGTTTCCAGCAGGTTAACAACTCAGCATGCCCAGCTGCTGGGAATGACTTGTCTCACATGTGCGCAAACAAGAGGAAGGTATGATTCACCATTTCTTCTCGGTTCATCCTGCCTGCAGATGGGGTGGGGGGCTTGGAGGACACAGGATAGGGAGGTGCCTCTCCCAGCCCTGAGGGAAGCCCTAGGACAACATGTTGAGACTGAGGCCTGGGCTGGGAGGCATAGGCCTGCTTTAGCCAGGGGCAGACAAGTTCAGTCACACCAGGTGGTGGTGGGAAGGGGTCAAGGAGGGAGTCAAGGAGTCTCAAGCATGTACAAAGCTTCAGACACTACCTAGGATCGCTATAAGGAAAGGTGTGTATCAGATCAAAACGCCATCACCACCCATCCCCACCCTTCCCACCCCCAGGAAAGTGGAGAATAATTTTGGAACCAAAGAAATATCTTCCGGATTCAGATGTCTCGCTGCACTAGAAGAGGAATCTGGGATGCCCAGAATTTCAGCATCCTGTCCAAGGGCAGGGTGCCAATGAATGGCAGAGAAAACCAACCAGATTGCTGGTTCAAGCCTTTGTCACTCCCCCACGCTGCCTCCCCAGGAGACAGTCTTTAAAATTCTTTTGGCCCCTATTGAATGGAGGAGGCAAAGTATGAGGAAGAAGAAAATACTGGATTCATTTTGGGGTTTTTTGTTTTTAAGGGAAATATTCAATGTGGTCTTTCTTGAAACCCAACTGGAGTCTAGTTCACATATCTTACCTGGAGCAACATGGGGGAACCCCACCCCGACACACCCTTGGGGGGGTGGAAAAAAGGCTCAGGGATATAATGACCACCACACAACTGTCATAATTCCAGTCAGGCAAGCAAACCCTCAAGGAATCCGGACACTGGGCTCAGGATCCCGCCTACTTCGCTGGGGTCCAGACAGTAGGCCTCCCACGCCGGGCAGGAAAACCTCCACAGTGCCTTTTGAGGGGGACTGCGATTGCAGAGACAGAACGACCCGTAGTCCACAGAGCCCGCAATAGTTCATTGCGATGTTTCCTTTCAACAGCCCTTCGATTCCAGTTCAGACTCGCTGTCTTTCCATAGCGCACCTTAAAAGGGTCACCTTAAGGATTGAAAATTTGTAGGACTTGGGGGAAAGCAGGTCTTCAGGAGCTTGCAGGAGACACTCCTGCCACCCAAACCACCACCCCCGCCCCGCACGCGCGTTAGTTCCAGCGACACCGAGGATCTAAGTCTGGCCGAAGGTGTCCACGCATCTACAAATCCTTCTCCACTTCCAAACCCAAGTTCCCGCGCGGGTATAACTGGATTTCCATAACCGCTCTAGGAGCCGTGGAAAAATTGCCGAAAGTTGCATTCCACCTCCCCCCTGCCGCCCCCGAACTCAGGCCGCTGGGAAGGAGAAGTATCACGTGGAAGAGCTGGTTGCGAATCTCAATATTCTCGAAGGAAACTGGGGGCTGAGAGCGCAGGTTGCAAGACACGCACCGAGACAAGAAGCTTCTAGGCAGCCTGCTCCGACACTGACTCGGCCGCGCGCGTTCACCGGGGTCGGGGACCGCAGGGTCCCTACGCGCTGTCCCTGGCTCCCCCTGGAGCAAGAGGCGAGAGCAGCTTCCAGCCGTATGGGCGTGAGTAGCAGGAAAGCTCGGCGCCGATTAGGCAGAAAGGAGCGAGCCCCAGGCACTGGATTTACAAAAGCCAAAAACGCTGCAACCTAGTGACTGCTTTCCACACGCCCAGCCTAAGTTGCCCCGGGGCTGCCACCTCCAGGCTCCGGGGCCCGGCTGCACGCCGCGCGCGCCTCCTTTGCAAAAAAGCCTAACCCGGGAGCCGGGAAGCGCCGCGCCTGCGACGCGTCTCCGCCACTCGCGGCGCGAGCAGAGGCGGCCGAGCGTCGGTCCCCATCTCTGGGCACAAAGAGCGCCCAGGGTGGGAAAGCAGCAGGCGCAGAGCAGGCGCAGGCGGCTCTCAAACTTTGCGAAGAACCTGCCGTCCGGCCCCCTGGGGCAGCGGTCACACACACGCAACTTTTAACAAAAGGAAGCTGCAGCGGCGCCTCGTACGGTGGAGGCAGCGCGCCCGGTGCAAATGCCCGGGTGACCCGCCCGCCACTATCACCCGCGTACCCTCGGCACAAAAGAAATCCCAAATTCGCCCGCAGCTGGGCTGCCCTGAGCCTGCGGCCTCGCCACCCCCTCAGCCCCCGACTGCCCGGCCTCCTGGGCGACCTCCCAGCTTCGCTGTCCCCAGCCCCAGCGGCCGAGGGGCTGGCTCCTCGAGCAGGTGAGCGAAGCAGGGCGCAGGAGAGTCCCCAGGGACGCCTCGAATCTCCCCGCAGTCGGAACCCGCAGGGACCTGAAGGGACCGCAGCCACCTCTCCGGACACACCCCAGCGTGTTCAACCCCTGGGGAGGACAGAAGCTGCGCCGGGGGGTGGGGGCCGCGGCCCGGGGCGGCCGCCGCGCTCTCCCACCTGTCTGGACGCCGCACAGAAGGAGCAGGACGCTGAGAAAATCCCAGGCGCCGCGAGCGCCTCTCATCGCGCTGGCCTCGCTGGGATCCGAGCTCTGTTCCACGTTCCTGCTTTCGCCCAAGTGCAACGAGCGCGGCAAAGCCGAGCCCCCAGTCCGAGCGCCGCGGAGCAGCCCCTCCTCTCAGGGCCCTCCCTCTGCGCGCGGGCCACGCCCCTCCTCGCCGCCCTCCGCCCGCCCCGCCCCCTCGCCTGGCTCCAGCTCCCTTCTGGCGTCGCTGCCCGGGGCTCTTTCGAAGGGCTAATCCCTGGGGGATGCGACCCCAGGGAGGCGGGGCGCACTGGCATCTAGCGCCCAGGTCTGCACTCGGGAGCCCTTCATCTCCCCATCGCTCCTCCCCTGCAGGCAGTGCCCGGCCCGGCTGTGCGCTTGGTGAAGCTGGGTACCACCACGCGTCCTTTAGGACCGGAGTCCGCCACCTGGCAGGTGTTCCCCAGGCACACAATAAAGGGTGGCCCCATCGGCCTTCGGGCCCGTTCTGGAGGGAGGTGGGTGGACGGATCAGAGGGATAGTGATTAGTAAATGGGCCCCGACAATCTTCTCCATTCCTCCTAGTCGAGGGTGCCCCAGCATGGCGCCTGGCATCGCAGTAAAAGGCTAAAGGGGGGTTTAGGTAATTCTTTATGCTCAGTTTCTCCACCTGCGCTGTTACCGGTGCGAACAGAGGTGGATTCCTATTGGTCGGCATAGCCTCCACCCAACATCGCTCTGCCGGGAGACTTTTCTGGAGAGAAGGCATTGGAGTGGGGAGGGGCGCCTTGTGAAGTTTGCTCTTGCGACCTGGGTTTTTAAAACCCAGTTGCGCCAATTGTTATGCAAAGCCCTCTGGGCGCCTCTCTTCCCCCCACCCCCACCTTCAAGCAGTTTCTCTGCCTCTGAATCATGACAGTTACAAGGCGGGCGTTCGCTGCGTTCCTCTTAACTGCTGCAGCCCGTGCCAAAGCTCAAAAGAACAGTAAAATGATACTCTTAAGCCGAGTCCCCTAGCACGCAAGGTACTTCACGCACCTGCGTATGGCGGCGCTCCTGAATAAAATGTAACAGTAACTGTAGAGTTGTCTTTTCCAGACTGAAAGCAACTCCATGCTTACAGCAACAGCTTTATAAGGTAGCTCAAGCAGATAGCTAGCTGTGTTTATTCTCTTAATAACCTAAGTGGCGGCACTCGCAGAGCTAATAAAGGGGAAGCCAGGATTTGAACTTTCACCTTAAAAAGAGATTCCAGGTGATGAGCTTTCCCTAGGCCTTCTAAAATACCTGCCCACTCACTCCTAGAGCATTTCAGAATAGCAAATAAATGAGGTGTCCATCAGGGAGGAAAAAAAGCAGAATAATGTAGATACCTCCAGACACCTCTGAAGTATCCAAACTTTATAATTGCCCAGATTCCTCACTTTATATCTATTCTCATTTATAATTCTCCTCACTTCATTTGATGGTGAATGATCTCTTGTTTCGTGATGACAGGGCCTACATTTGCCTAAATTAATCACTTACAGGTTATCACTACTAATGATTAAGAGACCAACATATATAATTGCCTACCTTTGAGTTTATTTCAGAAGCCCCAGTGGCACTGGGGGTTAGACACTGGGCTGCTAACCACAAGGCTGCTGCTTCAAACCCAACAGCTGCATCGAGGGAGAAAGACTAGGCAACCTGCTTCTATTCTGATTTACAGAACCAACTCGATGGCAGTGGGTTTGGATTTGGGTTAAATTTACTTACATACGAGTATCCGTTCAACAAACATTTATCGCTGTCTTGCAGAGCATGGGAGAAAGGCAGGTGCTCTACTCCTGTAAATAAAACCCACAAGGGGGTTGCTGTGAGTTGGTATCAGACCTACAGGATCGAGCTTGACGTTTTGGATTGCAAAGCGTTCCCTTGAGGGTCCCTGTGAGTTGGAGGGAAGTTGATGGCAGTGAGTTTGAGGAACTGCAAAGCAAACTCTCTCACTGTTGTTACCAAGTTCATTACGAGTCATCGAGATCTGCTGTAAACAAAACAAACGTCCTCACAACGGAACCAATAGGTAACATCACGATAAACTGAGAAAAAACTGAGGTTGTCAAGAATTTTATCTCGCTGGGATCCACAATCATTGGAAGCAGCAGTCAACAGGTTAAAGAACACATTGCATTGATAGTTCTGCTGCACAAGACCTCTTTAAAGGGTTGAAGCGCAAAGATGTCACTTTGAGAACTAATGGGGGCCTGGCTCAAGGCATGGTATTTTCCATTGCCTCCTATGCATGTGAAAGTCGGACATTGACTAAGAAAACTTGAAGAAGAACCAATGCATTTGAGTTGTGAAGGTGGCAAGAATCTCGAAAGTACCATGGACTGCCAAGAGAACAAACAACTCTAACTTGGAAGAAGTGCGCCAGATGCTCCATAGAGGCAAGGATGGTGAGACTTAGTCTCACGTATTTTGGACATGCCATCAGGAGAGACCAGTCCCTGGAGAAGGGCATCACACTTGGTAAAGTGGAGGGGCCGTGGGAAAAAGGAGGGCCTTTGACAAGATGGACTGATGCAGTGACTGCACCAGTGGGCTCAACATCAGAACAAGTGTGAGGATGGTGCAGGACCGGGTAATGTTCTGTGTTGTTCATTGGATTGCTTTGAGTCAGAACTGACCAGCGACAGCTAACAATAATTACTGTAAATCATTGGTGAAGCACTGGGCTGCTAATCAAAAAGTTAACATTTTGAACCCACCGATGGCTCCCTAGGAAAAAAAGACCTGAAAGTCTGGTCCTAGAGATCCTTCTTGTTGTTAGGTGCTGTTAGGGATCCCATGTACAACAACAATAACAACAACAAAATATGACTCAGTCCTGTGCCATCCTCACAATCCTTCCTATGTTTGAGCTCCTGGTGATAGCCATGTGTCAGGTCACCTCTTTGAGGGTCTTCCTGATTTTCTGTGTCCTTCTCCAAGGACTGGGTCCACCTGCCCAAAGTACATCAGACCAAGTCTCACCAATCCTTGTTCCTGAGGAACATTCGGACTGTACTTCTTCCACGACTGATGTGTTGGTTCTCTTAGCAGTTCATGGTACTTTCTTCCCCAACACTCTACTTCAAAGACATCAAGAGTGAAACCAAAAACGCACGGCCACCAATCGATTCTAACTCCTAACAACCCTAAATGACAGAGTAGAGCTGTCCCCTTTGGGTTTCTGAGACTTTAAATTCTTACAGGATTAGAAAGCCTCATCTTTCTTCTGAAGAGAGACTGGTGGTTTTGATCTGCTGACCTTGCAGTTAGCAATCTAATGATTATCCAACAGCACTGCCAGGGAGTCTAAGAACTGATATGGACAATTCTTTGTCCTATAGGATCTCAATGAGTCATAATCAATCGAATGCCCAACACATACAACTCAAAAAAGAAGACTTGGTGGCGCCACGGTTAAGCACTCAACTGCTAATCCAAAAACTGAGAGGTTTGAATCCACCTAGTAGCTCAGTTGGAAAAAGATTTTCTGGTCAGCTCTCATAAAAAATTTAGCCTAACCCTAATGGGGGCAATTCTGCTCTGTCACATGGGCTCAAACCAAACCAAACTTACTGCTCACTCATCAACTATGAATTGATGCCAGCTCACAGTGACCCTATAGGAAAAGGTAGAACTGTCCCTGTGGGTTTCTGAGACTGTAATTCTTTACAGCTGAAAGCCTCCTCTTTCTCCTAAGGACCGGCTGGCTGGTGGTTTCCAATTGCTGACCTTGAGATTAGCAGCCCAGGAGTCAAAACCCGCTAGATAGCACCTGGCACCAGCACCTGTGAAGCAGGGTAAAACTAGATAACAGGAGTCCAGCAAAGCCCGAACCAAATGCTACAGAGCTTATAACAACTCATCGTGATCCCACAGGGCCGAGCTGAACACCTTCATAGGCTTTCCAAGGTTGTGGGTCTTTATGGAGGCAGATACCTCGTTCAGCTTTCTCTGACTGAGCCCAGTTTCTCGTTAATGAGGGTCTCCTTCACCACTAAGTCACCAAGGCTCTTTTTAAGTCCCAGGAGTGTACTAATGAACACACAGAGGCAGTCCCTGGCCTCCCAGTCCTTCCAGTCATGGGAGGGAATCCATAGCCTACTCTCTGGAAAATGGTGCCAGTCACACAGCTGTGGGAGTAGGGAAACACAAAAGGTCTTTGTCTATGCACTGGCCCAGCACACCACCTCTCCCCCACCCACCTGAAGATGACAGATCAGATACCACTTGAAGCAATCTTAAGTTTCTAGGATCTTGATTGATTTCTCAACTCTGTTTTATACGAGAAAATAAGTCACCATGAGTTAAAATATCAACATTATGCCCAAGAGAGAAAATTTATAATTTTCTTCTTCAATCATCTGATATTGGGGAGGATAACAAGTTTTCAGGAGAGTGGGTGAAAAGACAGCATATTGCAATTTAATTCTAGGAAGGAAATTCTATTACAAATAAAGAATAAGAATAAGGGGAGCATGCGGTGCTAGAATTGCATTTTTGTGTGTGTGCTTTTCTGTTCAGCAAACATTTAAGCTCCATGAAGGCACTCTCAGACTCACAGCCAGGAGGTCATTTCCAACTCTCAGTGACCTTGTCAGACAGGGTAGTACTGCCCCTGTGGGCTTTTAAGATTGTAACTCTTTATGGGAGTAGCAAGCCTCATCTTGCTCTTGGGGAACAGCTGGTAGTTTTGAACTTCTGACCTTACTGGCCAACTTGTAATGAGCCCCCAGGGCTCCCTTAGGGAAGCACAAGGTCAAAAAATTAGTAAGACAAAGTTTCTACCTACTTCACAGACCAACAGGGAAAACAAGACACCCAAATAAGAAACTATCCTATTTGCCAACAGGGCTCATATTCATTCACTGCACACCAGTTGACTATATTGGGGATTGGAAAATTGGGGGTGAGAGAAGAATTTCCAAAGTGTCTGCTCACACCTAGATCTCACCTGGGAAGTCTCAACTCTTATGAGGTATCACAATGAAAGACTTGATTTGGTTCAGTGATAGCCGTATCCAACAGTAGCGTAGACTGGGGGCTCAGAATTTAACCTCGCCATCTATGACAAGTGATGTTCAACACGGGGCCAGCATCCACTCAGTGGGACAGAAACCATCTCTAATAAATGGTGCTGGCAAAGCTGGAGAGCCACTTGCAGAAAAATGAAGCAGGATCCATACCCGCCTCCACATACAAAAACTAACTAAAAATGGATTAAAGGCTGACATGTAAAGCCCCACACCACAAAACTCCTGGTAGAAAACCATGGGACCTAGACTTGGGTAAAATTCGACTAACAAGCATTGCAACAAATGCATAAATAAAAGACAAAGTAGATAGATGGGATCTCATTAAAAAATGTAAGCTCATCAAATGACTTTATTGAAAAAGTAAATAGCCTACAGATTGGGGAAGGGAGTCTTTAGATATGATTTATTCAATAGGGGTGTAATCTCTAAAATCTTAAGAAAACAACAACACAACAAAAAGATGAATAGCCAATCACAAAATGAGTGATGGTGTGAATAGAACCCCCACCCAAGAGGACATCCAATTAACCACTGGAGCCATGCAAATCAAAACTACCATGAGATATACCATCTCCCCTTGGCGAAAACAGCACTAATTAAAAATAAACAAACCTTGGTGAGGATGTGGAGAGATTAGAGACTGTCAAATGTTACAACCACTATGGAAAATGATATGGCACTTTCTCAAGAAAATAGAAATAGAACTACCCAATAAGCCAACCATTCCACTCCTCACTATATACCTGCAGGGCAGGCAGTCATGTAGTGTGACTCTTCTCCCCATCATCTCTGCTACTCCCACCAAGAGTCTTTTACCGGAAGGAAAAGAGGAAGTGAG
>NW_022111369.1:66795923-66798630 GCF_000313985.2 Echinops telfairi | reverse complement strand
GTGTGTGTGTGTGTGTGTGTGTGTGTAAATGCACACACGTTTCTCTATCTCCATCTTTCAGGAGTACTTTCCTCGTTGCTGTTTTATTGCCTTATGTGCACTCAGGCAGCCCTAAGCTTATTGCTCATTCACACCAAATGGAAGCAGAGCTTGTCTGCCCCATAAACGGCTCCTATAAATTGGCAGGGGAGCCCTGGTGGTGTACTGGGTTATACATTGGGCTGCATACCACAAATTCACCAGTTTGAAACCACCAACCATCCCACGGGAAAAAGATGAGATTCTCTACTCCCATAAAAAGTTACAGTCTCAGAAACCCACAGGGGCCAGTCTCCCACAGAGTAACTATGAGTGGTCATCAACCCTATGGCAGTGAGTTGTCGTTGTTTAAATAGAGACTGAAATGGAATCTTTTGCCTTAGCTTAGGTCACACGCACAGCAGAAACCAGTTAACAAAGCCAGACAAAATTAAAAGTCAAAAACAAAACAGAAACCTCACTGCCATCACGTTGACTCCCATTCATAGTTACCCTGCAGGAGAGAGGAAAACTCCCCCTGTGGGATTCTGAGGCTGTCAATCTTTACGGGAATGGAAAGCTTCATCTTTCTCTTGCAGACCTGCTGGTGGTTTTGAACTGCTGATCTTGCTGTTAGCCGCCCAACACATAACCTACCATGCCAAGACTCAGAAGGAAGTCAAAGAGATGGACTATAATGGTTCACCAGGCTCAGGTCACATGACTACTCCTGGAACCAGGGATCTGTTAGATCTCTTAGAGGAGAGATATACCTCGGTCCTTGGCTCCGCACCAGAAATAATTCACGCCAAAGCCTGGTTTGTGATCCAAGTGAGTTTTATGAGAGTTAGAAGAAGTTTCAGGTTTACACAGACCCCCACAGGGCTCCTCGTGAACGTACAGCCTGCCTGGAAACTGCTCGCAGAGTCACGAGGTCAGTTCCGGGCTCCTGCCTTTTCAATTATTCCATGGGGAGGCGTGGTGGACAACCCTGGTCGACCCATTGGCTGAATTGAATTCACCTGGCCTACATGGGCCAATCTAGGTGCAGCACCCACCCAGATGTACCTGGCGGGAAACCTGAACCTCTGAGCATGTGCAGTGTGCCACTCCTTTGTCTCCGTAGCTCGGAACTCTGGGCATGTGTGATGGACGCCCATGCCCCTACGCTAGCCTACCTACCTAACAGATCGACTTCACCTACAAGAATCCATTTAAGAATAAGGCAGTGTTAGGTGGAGAGCAAATGTTTTGAGAATGATGAAGGCAATGAATGTACAAATGTGCCTTACACAATTGATGTATGTATGGATTGTGATAAGAGTTGTATGAGCCCCTAATACAATGATTAAAAAAAACATGAAAACAAAAAGGCAATGAGATTGTGTGGGGAATAAAAAAGAATAAGACAGCGAAGTTTCCTCCAGGAGAAATTATAATTTTTGTTTTGTTTTGTTCTTTATAATTTTGGAATTCTCCAACATAGTTATCTTCCTGTTGGAAATTTTTGCTGTGTGAGATTACAGCGAACAAGAAAGAGGAGTGATGATGGTGCCCAACAGGACAAACTTGTTCGCTATAATCTCACACAGCAAAAATCTCCGATGTGAAGATAAATATGTTTCTCATTGTAAAAAGCAAAGATGCTTATTGTAGAACATTTGGAGCATGCCAAAAATTATAAAGAACAAAACAAAACAAAAATCACTCAAAGTATAATCACCAAAGAGCTCATTCTGGTATGTTTATTTTTTATTTTTTTCTTTGTATGGGAACTTTTTTTCTTTATATAATTATGATCTTATGATATTCACGAGTCTTCTATCCAGTTCCCCGCCCCCCAATCATTGTATTTGTTTTAAAATAATTTTTATAATGGCAGTATAATGTTCAATTGTATGGGTCTGTCCCCAGGCAGGGTGTGTAATCATTTCACTATTTTTTTCAGGTTTTCTTTTTTTACTATCATCAGTCACTTGGTGATGAACATCTGTGTGCAGAAAACTTCCCTGACTTTGGTCTTTATGTAGAACAGGATTTTGGAGGTCTAATTGCTGCATCGTTGCACACCATGAAACAGCCCTTCGTGTTCTAGTAACCTTCTAGTAAGCCTTCTGTCAAGAAAGATGGAGAGAGGAGTGCATGATCCTCATTGCGTGAAGCTCTAAGCATGGAGACCCTGAAAGTTACCCCCCAGGGCTACTAACCAAAAGGCTGGAAGTTCTAGGCCACTTCAAAAGAAAGAGTATTTGCTAAATGCCAAAAAGTATCCCAGCCATTGAAAACTCTGTAGTGCACAGTTTTATTCTGATACACAGGGGGGTCACCGTGAGTTGGAATCGACTGAGTAGCAACTGGTTTATGCTAACAATAATCACCTTGCAGTTGTGAGGCTGAAAGGAGATAACGGATGGTCTTACATCTCTTCATTTCAGTATTTGTGGAATAATTCCTGATGCACTACACTCGGTGCCAGGAACACAGTTAGACAAGGCACAGGCCCTGCCCTCTGGGGCTTCAGGGACAGGGGGAAATGGAGGTTGGAACAATAGATGAAATGATCCTGAACATCTCCACAGAACTATGCACAGGTTGGTGTCTGAACACAGGCACCTAAATCATAAGTGGAGTGACCTCCTGAGGTTTCCCCAAAGAGACGGGAGTTGATCTTGAAGACTTTGATAAGGAA
>NW_022111369.1:66785933-66795259 GCF_000313985.2 Echinops telfairi | reverse complement strand
CACATCCTCTCTCTCTGCCCCTTCATCTTTCCTGCTTGCTGGGACCCTGTGCCTGCCACTTGGCCCTGAAAGTTCTCAGAGCCGTGCCATTCTCTCTAGCGACCTCGGATCCACAAGGTTTGGCTTCCACCAGCCTGTGATCTTCCTGCATCCCGTGTTACCTTTCTGCAGGATCGACCTGCAGTATAATCATCTGAAATGGGCTCCAGCTAGCCTTGGACCCATGGACTTAAGCTGCACGGGGCTGAGATGCCTTCTTGATATAGCATTATTTCTTGATCTATATCATTCTTTCCTGTACCCATATGAATGTCACTGGATATGTTTCCCTGGACAACCTGGTTACCTAACACTGGGGTGAATAAGAAAGCGGTTGACTCCACAGGACTGGCTGGATTGTGGAAGGTGAGGAGGAGACAGGACTCCAGATGGTGCTTCCCATCAGCAAGACCTGGAAGTAGGAAGATGAAAAGAATTGGAAGATGGACGAGAACGACTTAAACCTGTTGGCTCTAAGGTTCCTGTGGGCATCTCGCAAAACCTGGGCTTTCAGACTTGGAGCTCAAGCAGGGGACTGAAGCCTGGGTTTTGGATCCTGTCACTTCCATTGGAGAGTAGATTACAAGAAAAGCAGAAGGCACAAGGCCACACACCTTGGCAAACCCCGCAGAGACAGGGTACTCCAAATAGGTCATTTTAACCAAGAGTTTAAAAAAGGGAGCGGGGAGATAGCTTGAAAACCAAAGGTAGTAAGGAGAACTGATAGCAAAGTAGGAGTGTTCAATGATCTCATCTCGCTCAGGAAGATGAAAGAAGATAAGGACAGAAAGATACCATGGGGTTGTTGGGGTTTCTTCCTCTACATTTTATGCCTTTTGAATGTTGTTGGGAATACACACAGCAGCAAAGCGTGCACCAGCTCGCCACCGCCACCCGTACCATTTGGTGACCTCCGTGACATCCTGTGAGCTGCCCAGGGTCGGCTGGTCCTCCCTCACTAACAACTCACTGCCCGCTGAACTGCCTGCCTCATCTTTCACATTGCTGGTGTCGATTGTATCCCATATAGCTCGTTCTTCGAAGACTATACTACTCAAGACAGACTTTGTTTTCCTTCTGTTTTAAAAAATTGTACTAGTTAAGATAAACAATTGTTTTAAGACTTCGGTGGGTATTCTCAGTCTAAGGTTCAAAGGTTAACTCAGGGCCAAAGTTTCAGGGATTCACCTACCCTCCATGGCTCTAGCAACTCTAAATCCAAGGAAAAGCCAAACCTACTGGCAGGGAGGTGATTCCCATGATACTGAACCTATTGGATAGAGTACAGACCCTAAAGGGTAGCAGTACAGACAGAATGCTCCTTAGGAGCAGGGATGATGAGACTTTGACTTCCATACTTTGGACATGTTGTCAGCAGAGACCAGTTCCTGGAGAAGAACGCCATGCCTGGGAAGGTAACAGGCAGTGAAAGAAAGGACAGCCCTTAATGAGATGGATTGACACGGTGGCTCCATCAATAGGCTTAAGCATAGAAACAATTGCGATGAATTCCCCTTTCCCTACACTTTTTGAAGCCCCCACATATTTGAAGTACTAAATACCAGAGAGACTCTAGGCCACCATTTGGCTCCTACATACAACTCCGCCCCTGATTTCCCACCAGCCTTGCCTTTTTTGTTGTCTAAGATGTATCTCCATCTTGGCTTTGGATTCTACCCCCAACCTCCCCAGCCACCATCCCCCCGTCCCCCCACCACCACCACCCCGCCCCAACTCTCATGTTCCTTGGTCTGTCACCCGTATCAGTCCCTGGAGAAGGATGTTGTGCTTGATAAAGTAGAGGGGCAGCAAACAAAGAGGCAGGACCTCAATCAAATGGACGGACACAATGGCCGTGACAACGGGCTCCGGCATAGGAACACTGGGGAGGATGGGGCAGGACCGGGCAGTGTCTTGTTCTGTGGTGCACAGGGTTGCTATGGGTCAGAACAGACTCCACGACACCGAACCACCGAGCATATTCTTATTCTACCCAGTTTTACAGGCGACGGCACTGAGGCACAAGGAAGTAAAGTCACTTGCATGAAATGCTAAGCGGACGGACATTCTACATAGGTTGGAAACACCTGGTTATTGGGAGAAAGAAGAGGTGTCATGCTCCTGTAAAGAGTTACAGTCTCAGAAACCCGCAAGGGCGGTTCTACTCTGTCCTACAGGGCACCATGGGACAGAATGGTGTTGAAAGAAGAACGCTTCGGTACTGTCACATCTCAAGTGTCCAGTTAACAATCTACAGGTATTTGGAGACTTTAAATACACAGAGAGAGCTGGAGAGACCCCCATTCCGGCCTCAGTGAGTTTAAGCTGATCATGAAAAATGAAGAGGTGGGCCCAAGGGAGTCAACTCCTTGGTAAGTTTCCATCAGGTTTAGTGGTATAAGGATATAGAGGAGGACTACAGATCCAGGGGAGGGGAAGGCTGAGGTGGGAGTCCAGGAGAGAAAGATCTTACTGGTCAGAATGAAATAAAGGATAACAGACAAAGGAAAGTGGGAGTTGGGGAAGTGAGAGGTTGGAGGTAGGACCCAAAGCCTTGATGGAGGGATAAATCTTAGACAAGGCTAGCGAAGGAGTTGTACACAGGAGTCAGGGCTTGCCAGCTTACAGTCCCTAGACTCTTTGTTGTGTGGCCCTTAAAAATGAAGGGGCTTCAAGGAATTCAAGGAAAGGGGGAATTAAGAGATAGAGGAGTTTTCCCAGGAACTTTTGGAAATCCTCAGGTGTTCCTCGAAAGGACTCAAAAATGCTAAGGCCGAATTCACTGCGATCATGCTGATTGCAGCCGCAATGCGTTTCAGGTGTTGTGGTTAAGTGCCATTGAGCTGTTCTGACTCACAGTGACCCGATGTACAAAATACCACTCAGTCCTCCATCATCCTCAAAAATATTCTTAGGTTTGAGCCCATTGTTGAAGCCTCTCTCTCAGTCCCTCTCAGGGAGGATCTTCCTCTTTTTCACGGCCCCTCTCCTTTACCAGTCATGACGTCCTGAGCTAGGGACCTGTCTTTTCTGATAGCAAGTCCCCGGTGCAAGCAGAGCTGCCCCTGTAAGTTTCCAGTCCTTGCAGGAGCAGAGAGCCCCGGCTGTCTTCCTTAGAACAGCTTGTGCGCATGAAATGCAGGCTTGGACTGCTGACCTTGCAGTTAGCAGCCCAACGCTTGGCTTCAACCAGCTAAGCCAACATTGTCAAAATGATCAACCACTTTTTCTGAGGACCTCCTAGAACAGGGCCGCTGCACAAAGCTTTGGGGCCGGGGGTGAGGGGTGGGGGTGTGCAGGAGGCTGCATGGGGAGGTGGGAAGCAAGGAGTAACAGCTAGGGAGCCTCTTTTCTCACTCCAGTTTGCTTCCCAGAATTAGGACGAGGAGGAATGCTAAACCAGAGTCTCATTCATGTTCCATAAATCCCCACAGCACGCAGGTCAGACACCTCTTAAGTCATATTTCTTTCTTTGCTTCATATTAGAGTTATTTGTAACCTTGTCAGAGCCTTTCTGCTACATAATAAATCCCTTGAAGGATGCACTATAACTCAACTCTGAATCTCACGGAAAGACTGGCTCTAAGTAAGACTGCACATCCTGTAAGCATCACGTGTGCACAAAACGGAATCATTCAAACCTTCTGGGCTCTTTTTCCTTATGTATTTCTTTTGCTAGGATTTCTCTTGACAATGGGACCTCCAGCTTCTCCCATTACCATCATCTCAAAACTCAGCCTCACTGCCATCGAGCCAAGACTGATTCACAGCGACCCTACAGGACAGGGCGAGCCTGTCCCCTGTGCGTTTTTGACTGTAACTGTTTCCAAGAGTAGAAAGCCTCATCGTTCTCCCACAAAGTGGCTGGTGGTTTCAAACTGCCAACCTTGCAGATCTCAACCCAACAAGTAACCACTACGCTATTATCACACGTTTATATCATTCTAGTCTACTTTAACCACTTGCTGGTGTCCTCCCCCAGCAGTTTCACCTTTTCCTTCTGAGCTGCTCAAGAAACATCACATTGCATCAATATTCACTCCAAAAGCAGGTACGCAGAACTCACTTTAAAACTACAAGTGTAAAAGGTTGTATAAGCATAAAGAGTACATCTTGTTTAAGATCAAAGAAAGTGCAGATAAACCAGCTCTCCTGATTGGTGGGGAAGTGAAGGGGCAGACTAGCTTAATTTACATTGTACTTTTACAATTTTGCAATGAATTGACCTGAGGTGAAGGACCCACCCTTCAGTCTATAGATCTATAGAAACTAGTACCACCGTGGAAAGAATAGCAATATAGAGAGACCCATCTCCAAAGACAGAAGTAGCTCTGGTCATAGCTGCCCCCAGATCTCCAGAGGGGCAGGGATATATTCTGCAGGGGCACCCTGGTGGCTCAGCAGCTAGGTGGTTAGATTGGTGGTTAGAACTTACCAGCCACTCCTCAGGAGAAAGAGGTGGCTCTCGGCCCCTGTCCACTCTCAGACTTGGAAATTTTATGCGGGCAGTTTTACTCAGCTCTAGAAGATCTCTATGGGGCCAAGCAGATGGCAATGGGTTTTATTATTATTATTATTATTAATTACTTTGCAGGGGGAGGAAGAGGCGGCAAGAGGAAGCTTGATTCCAAAATGCATGTGTGTGTGTTTTTTTAACAGTTTTAGTGGCATATAATTCACATATTATACACTTCAATTGTTCAATCATTTTTAAAGGGTCATGCAATCATCAATTTTAGAACACTTTCTTGAACAAAATGTGTTTGTTGAAACACACCCTAGGTGTGAAATAGGTGTAGGCAACACGTCTTAAATTTGCAATGGAAACTGGGGCATTTTTGAGAGGGGAGGGGGACAGAAGGTGTACAACAGGCTGCTCGGGAGGAACGGTTAGCCCCTGACCAGTGAGTAGGTTCTGCTGTTCCTGGCTCCAGTTTGGAATCAGAGCTCTGTGATCCTTCAAGTGAGGACCGAGCAGAGGTCCTTTAGGGAAGAACATGGAGAGGCGGCTGCAGAGCCTGAGTTCTTCTGACGCCAGCTCAGGGTAGAGTGTAATTACAGAGAGAGAACAAACCCCTTTTCAGATAAAACTGCAAAAGTAGCAATAGCATTCCTAACCCAAATCACCACCATCATCATTATCATAACGACTATGATAATTCTTGACAGAAATGGTCAGAACCTCCCACCTTCCTACTATAAAAGTGCCTTTAATCTTTATTAATGAATCCTAACCATGCCAAGATAAAATAGTAATGACTAATGTGTTCTTGAATAGTTATGCTACTTCCTGTGTTGGTCAAAATATTAGCATGTATTATTGCATTTCTTTTTCACAGGAACTCTTGAGCTAGGTATGTTATTAGCCCCAGCCACCAGATATGGAGAGGAATAGTGGGCCGACTCATTTAGTGACAGTCACCTTCATAGTCAGTAAGTGGCGGTGGTAGGATTCAAACCCAGACAGCCAATGAGCAAGCCTCTAACACGCTGTGGCTTGCCTCTGCACCACAATGCCTTATGATGTATGTGTCTTTTAGTCACAGGCTTTCAATCGCATGCTTGATGGTTCAGACTCAAAGCCAGGAGTTGTCGCCTACCCATCTCCAGTGAGTCTCCGAATGAGAATGGCTCAGAGCAGTGGATAGCAAAGCACAATGAAAAACATAGGATGCCCACTTTGTAGAAGGCCAAGGAGGACAGTGGCAGCCCCCAAACCACCTGCAGAGTAGCTAGTCAGATTAAGCCTCTGGCAGATCCCCTCTAGCCATAGGCACGGGTCTGAAATAGCTTTATTAACAGACGGAGATCACTGTAAACTTGATTATGCTGGATTGAACTTGATACTTGGTCAGTCGACCTCCCTCTTGACCCAACCTGAAATTGTTCTAGGCTCAATAAGGCTCTTGCTTATTCCATGACACAAATTTCTTCCCTGGCTTTTAAAATATTGATGGTGGTCTTTTCTTTCTGACTCATCATTTGTATTTTGTATTTTTATATGATTACCATTTTATCCTTACCACTTTATTTTGTTTTGTTTTTTATTGTTTTATTTGGGTTTCCAAGTTTGCGAATCACAGAAGGAGTAGATGTGTAGCGATAATAACTGATGCACTGGTTTATAGGGGGTGTGAGGGTAGGGGTGAGAGATAGGGAGGGTGAAGGGATTGGGAGAGCAAACAATGAAGGTGGGAGGAGGGAGGGGGCACTAGAACTGATTGTGATTATACAACTCATTTTGAAAGCCATTTAACCATGCAAGTATTTGATATGTGAATACTATATCAAGAAAATAATGGGGGCGGGGAGACCAAATGACCATTGGTTACCATAGGTGAGTGTGGAAAGGGTTGCTGTGTAAGGGGCTTTGAGTTTATGTCCATGGTGGCAGAATAATTTGGAAAAGGGTCTCAATAATGGCTGTACAACACGAAGAGTATAATCAATGACACTAAGTGATACAAGCAGAAGTTGTGGAATTAGAAAATGTTCTGTGGGATATATTTTTTGCCACAATTAGAAAAAAACATAATGATGTGACTCACAATGACTACAAGGAAGAAGAAAATGATGTAGAAGTGAATAGGATAGCAATTGGACAACTCTTCTTGATATGGTTGAATTATTGAATTGCATGACATGTGGATAAAGTGCTACTAAGACTGTTAAAAAAAAAAGAAAGGAAGGAAGAAAAAACGTGTACTGCAATCAGTGCTCAGTGCTCTCACCAACACACCTGAGCCTTGCTCAAGGGCCAGGGCACCGGGCCCAGAGTCTACCCCTGCCCACACGAGAGCTTGGCCCTCAGCAATCTCTGAGGTCCCAGTCAACACTTGATTGTATGAGTCTCTAATTGGGTGGTAGTTGTGGAGAAGGACATCATATGTGTTAGGTTGAGTTGTCTAGAGGAACAAAACCAGTGACCGTGCTTGATATAGAAGTAGTCTTATGTCAAGAAGGCAGCCCAGCCCAGCCCAATTAAGGTCCATGGGTCAATGGTAGTTGGGGGCCCTCTTCAGACTCACAGAGCTGCGGGGCTGATGACACAGAAAGGTGAAGCAGGATGCAGAAGGCTCGTAGGCTGAGAGGTGTGGAGTTGTGTGGATCTGAGGTCAGTGGGAACATGGCGGGGTGGCGAGAGCTCTGAGTCTCGGTTGATGTACAGGGGGCCTTCCCTGGAGGCAGACACAGAGGCCCAGTGAAGAACCAGGAGAAGTGGCAGAGGGAGAGCAATTCCCAGTGTCTCTTACGCCTCTACAAAAAGCCACACCCCCAAGGAGGTGTCATCAAGTTGATTGACAGGTTGGGCCCAGCTGCTACACAAATTCCGGTTGACCTGCAATCTGACTTGGTAAAGCGGAAGGGCAGGGCCCCGGATGAGATGGATGGATTGATACAGTGGCCGCAGCAATGGACTCAAACATAACAACGTGGTGAGGCTGGAACCGGGAGAGTTTCGTTCCGCTGTCCATCGGGTAGCTATGCATAGGAGCGGACTTGGCAGCAGCTAACATCAGTTGGAGGAGAGAATTTGAAAAATCACCAAAGCTGGTAGTGGGTGCAGTGTGTTACGCTTCAAACCTGCTCTCCATGCGAAAGATGAAGCTGTCTGCTCCTGTAACCACTGACAGTGTCAACCCCATGTTCCATACGGTCCCTATGAGACGCAGGCCTCCACAGCCATGGGCTTGAACCTGGTTAGCACTTGAGGCTGAGAAATGCTAAAACCACTCTTACTTCTCTTTTTACCCCTCTTCAAGCATTGGATTTCTCCCTAATGTGACCCTGGGGTTCAACACCCGCCCCACCCCGCACCTCGGCTTCTTCATCTGTGAAGTGGGGTGAGAGCCGAGTCATCATGACCCCGAAAGGCTGCGATCCAAGTCACCTGAGTTAACTTAGGTGCAGCACTCCGTGCAGTGCCTGATACTTAGTCAGCACCCCATAAACGAGTCGGTATCTTTCGCTCCCTCTATTGGTAGCTAATGAAGCTAATGGTGACTCATCGAGGTTAAATAATCTAGCCAAAGTCTGTCAGCTAATAAAACAGTGGAGTGGACATTCGAACACAAGTTTTCTGACCACAAATCCAGTTGTGCTTCCACTCAAGTGGCCTTCTGAGGGTATTATTATGAAAAATAGCAATTATGAAAATTATACTAGACAACTCCGCAGGCTCTGGCAGTCATCAGAAACTAAGTTAACATTTGTTGTTAACACAAAGCCCTAGTTCGGAGTCACAGGCTACAGCCTTCTGGTCCTGGAGCCAGCCTGCCTCTCGCCCAGACAGCCTGGAGCCCCGGCACAGAGCGCTCACTGAGTACTGATGGCTTCAAGGTAAATGACGCCAGCTTGCAAAAGTCAGTTCAACAAGGAGACCAGGACAGGGGCGGCGGTGTTTGTTGTGCTGTTGTTGGTTTGCATTCTGAAGCACTCTTTACCCACGCCCACTGGGCCCCTTAGAGAGAGCTGAGCATGCTGGGCAGCTGACCTGCATGGACCAGGAGTGATTTTCCACTGGTCACTTCTCATGAGTCATTTCACCACGAGCATGTTAGATGGCATGTGTCAAAGAGTTCAGAGGGATCTCTTCGGGTTTGTGTGGAGTTCAAAGACAGTTGAAAGGGGGAGAGGAAGTCACTGAAGAATATTTGTCAAATGATTCAATGTATGCTAAGTCGTAGGTTGTTTATCTAAAGCTGTTGGTAATTTGACCCAACCCCAGCATTTTAACAAATACGTTGTTGTTAGGGGACTGTCCGTCCTAGCAACCTGAAAGGAACACTGCCCAGCCTCACAGCTGCGGGGCTTGAACCACTGTTACAGTCACTGTGTCAAGCTACCTCGAGGGTCGAGGGGTCTTCCTCTTTTTTCCTTTGCTGCCCCTCTGCTTCACCAAGGATGGTGTCCTTTTCCACGTCTCCCCTGAGCGGGTGAGAAAGTTTGGGAGGTCAAGTCTTGCCATCCTGGCCTCTAAAGAGCACTCTGGGCATCCTTCTTCCAAGACAGATTTGTTTGTTCTTTTGGCAGTCCATATTACTTTCAATGTTCTTCTCTAGCACCCTGACTCAAATGCACTGAATTGATTCTTCTTTGAGCTCTTACTCCATATTCTAATGGAATGTGACTTGTTTAGTCATGTAATAATAAAGACTAGTCTAGTTTAATTTTTCATAATTGCTATTTCCACCTATTGTATCAATATAAGGAGTCCTGGTGGTGCTTGAGTTAAGCATCAGACAGCTACCGTAAAAGCCTGTTGGTTCAAGTTCATCCATTGCACC
>NW_022111369.1:66783294-66784727 GCF_000313985.2 Echinops telfairi | reverse complement strand
GGCAAACGCCTCCCAAGAGCTGTTCACTTGTATCTTCAGTCAAGAAAATACATACTACCCTTATAGCCATAGCTGCACAGAGTTTTTAAAGAATTACTCATGGAATTTTTCAAGGGCAAAGAGCTAAAAGCAAATCAGAAACTTCCCCATGCTTCGTTCAAAGCCCACTAACATGTGCACACGTATTTAAATGTTAATATGCAGCTATGTGGGTCAGTGGGTTAAGTAATAGCGATGGCGGGAGGTGAAAGGTGAAGGAATACACGGAAATTACATTGGGAGGGCTTGGCTCACCAGAGCGAAACTTGTAGAATAGCACGTGTGTCATTTAACCATCTTCTCCTCCACCCTTGTCTCAGACAGCAGGCTTGGTACAGGGACAGCCATCTCTTTAATCAGGCATCTTCAAACCTCCTGTAAAACGGGGACCGTATCTGGAGGATCCAGGGATCAGGTCACCTTCTTTCTCTCACAGAAAGGAAAAAAAAAAAAAGCCAAACCCACTAAATTGAACAAAACTGTCAGGAGCTGATTATACAGCTTGTGACTCGTCCCTTCCCTTGCCCTGCTCCTTGCGTGGGGTCATTTTCTGTGCATTCTCAGGAAGGCAAGGGAAACAAAGACGGTCTATAAACACAAGGTTGTTGCTTCTTCATAGCAATACATATAAGAGGGGGAATAATTAACTTGTCTAGTCAATTCTGACTCTGCAGTGACCCCCATATGTGTTAGGGTTTTCAATGATTGGGTTTCTACCAGTAAATGCAAGGGTCTGTCTTTCAAGGTACCTCTGAGTGGACTGGTACCTCCTGCCTTTTGACCACTCAGTATTTATTAAGCTCTTATTATCACGCAACAATGGGAGCTCTGGTAAGGGTTGGACTGCCAACTCCAAGGTCGACTGTTCTAATCCACCAGTGGATCCTAGGTAGAAAGATGAGACTATACACTTCTGTAAAAATTTATAGCCTCTTAAGGGTGTTAAGGAGCCCTGGTGGCATAGTGGATTATACACTGAGATGCTAACAAAAAGGTCAGCAGTTCAAAACTACCAGTGCTTCTGCAGGAGAAAGATAAGGATTTTTATTCCCATAAAGAGTTACAGTCTCAGAAACCCACAGTGCAAGTGTTCTACTCTGTCCTATAGTCAGCATCCACTTGATAGCAGTGGGTTTGGGATTATGATGTGTCAAAGCCCTGGGGGGTGTTGTCAGGTAAACATCGGTCTACTAATCACACAGTGGCTGGCTCAAACCTATCAGCTGTTCCCCATAAACCCTGGTGGCCAAGTGGTTTACGAGTTGGGCTGCCAACTGCAAGGTCCGTAGTTCAAAATCACCAGTTGCTGCTCAGGAGAAAGATAAGGCTTTCTGCTTCCACGAAGTGCTACAGTTAGAAACCTGCAGGGCAGTGCTACCCTGTCCAATAGAGTC
>NW_022111369.1:66781259-66782386 GCF_000313985.2 Echinops telfairi | reverse complement strand
CATCCTTTAGAAACCCAGAAGCCAAAAAAGAAAAGACCATCAAACAAAATCTCTGCCATCCAGTTGCTGCTGGCTCATAGCAACCCTACTGTCAGGGAAGAACTGGCTCTGTGGGTCTCTGAGAATGAAACCCTGTATCGGAGCAGAAAGCCCCATCTTTCTCCCTCGGAATGACTGGTGCTTCTGAGCTGCTGACCTGGCAGTTAGCCTCCTGCTATGTAACCTTTACTCCACCTCTTCCCTTTGCTCTGCATGTGGACTCTGCGGGAAACCAACGGCTCCTCACCATCTTTCCCAAGGAAACATTCTGAGGCTGTATTAAAGCAAAGTAATGCTTATCTATTGTGCACCATTAAAAATACCCCAAACATCCCTGTTGACAAATTGATTCCAACTCATAGGGCCTGTCCCTCTCAGACAGAGCTGAATGCTTTTCCAGGGCTTCCGAGGCTCTAAACCTTTCTCGACGCAGACAGCCGCTGCCTCCTCCTGTGGAGTCGAAACCCCTGACCTTCGGGGTAGCTGCTGAGCACACAACCTCTGCGCAACCCGGGTGCATAATTAGTCATGCTACCAATATTCAGCAAGCAGTTTCTGTACTCCTCCAAACAGCACATCTTCACAGAGTCTGTGGTATCAGCCTCAGCCTCTCCTCATTCCACGGCTGTGCTTCCTTTAGCCACGCACGTTAGTGGGCTGAATGTGTCAGTCCCAAGTGATGTGAAATTCATGAAACAGCCTGATATCCCTTATCCACGGTCATGTCCCATATTTTACAAAAATTGAACTTTTAAATACATCTGGACCAGGGAGGTGCAATACTATCAGACCTGGCAAAGAGGTATTTCACTTGGTTGTAATTTTCTTTTATATGTAACGGCACTCGTTTCCCTTCAAAGTTCCCAAAGGCCCCTTATTGCTAGACTTGGCCGAAAAATCATCCATTTTCCATGAGGCCAGAGCAGGGGCTATCTATAGGGACCCGTGGACAACATACTAGAAAAAAATCATGTGTAGGATATATTTTTCCCCTTCTCGGTGGGTTCTGCTTTTTCATTTTTACTTCTTTGCCATGTTCAGAGTTCATGTATTTTTTAACTCGATATTTCCCATTCTCTGATGAGAAT
>NW_022111369.1:66777559-66779378 GCF_000313985.2 Echinops telfairi | reverse complement strand
TTCTTCCCACAGCACAGTGATTACTTCTAAGCAGCAGAATCGTTTGAAACACTCAACAGATAATTTCATCACCTGCATTGATATCTGTAACATACTCTGGCTTCTCGACTTGAATCTTATTTGTCTTGTATATCCTAGGCATTCTACTCCCATCGAGAGTTACAGTGTCAGAAGCCCCCCCCTCCCCCCGCCAGGGGTGGTTCTACCCTGTCCTGTTGGGTTGCATATGGGTTATACGGTTATAGCTTAGAATATATACCTTTTGGCCCAGGCAACTCTGATTTGAATTACCTGGTCCAGGGGCTGTGTGTTGCACATACGTTTTCTTTGTAACACCCAGAGTCACAATTAGAGCAGCTGCTGTTGGTAGCTGTGGTGTTTTGAAGGAGTCAAGGAGAAGGGATGTGAAAGGTGTATCCTAAATATCCCAATCCCTTCCATGATGGTGAGGTGGGGTTAGCTCATAATCAGGTTGACCACAGTTGAATCACTTTCTGAACACAGGCCCCTGAGCCCAAATCCTCTTACCTTTCGGTTTAAAATGCTTCTGAAAGGGTCGAAGGAATGTTGCCAGTTTGTTGCCTCCTGAAAGCCCCTTCCTTTCAGCCATTTCAGTTAGGCAGTATGATTGCACTGGTACAAGGATTTTGGACTCAGTGCCACACAATTTTCAGTATAATTTACGAAAACCTGGTGATTTCACAACGTCTTTACTCTTGATAAAACTGCGTGTCAATCAAGGATGTAAACACTCCGTCTAACTAAGACCAATTTGGGTGTATTGCATGCCAGGGTTTGTAAATAGAAATTTTCATTCCTGCTTTTCCTGAAGCAGTCACCATATCTCTGTCATCCCCTGTCCTCTTGCTTCCTCCTTAAGGAAGCCCTAGTCCCTGAACAAGGAGCAGTAGAATTCCCAGTGTCCACCATGAGGGCCTGGTTTGATTTTCAGTCCAACATACCTTCATGCAAAGTGTTTGAGTTAGAGCGTTGGCCAAGAATATTGGAAGTACCATGGCATGCCAGAAGAAGATGCACACCTGTCTTAGAGGAAGTACCGTTAGGATACTCCTTAGTAGAGACAATGGTAAGACTTTGTCGCATACATTTTGGACATGTTATCAAGAGGGACCAGTCCCTGGAAGAGGGCATCATTCTTCTTAAAGAAGAGGGTCATTTACAAAGAGGACCTCCAATAAGTTAGCTTGACACAATGGTAGCAACAGTGTGCTCAAACCTAACAACACTCATGATGCTGACTCAGGACTGGGCAGGATTTCCTTTGCTGTCCATAAGGTCGCTATGAGTCAGTGACAACTCCACGGCACCTAACAACAACAACAACAACAACAACAACAACAAGATGCTAATCAGGTTTCAGCAGAGCTGGCAAGCGAAGCCAAACTAGGAAGAAAGGCTTGATAGCCCACAATCAGTTCGCCAAAGTCCCATGGACCGCATTGGCTTACTCACCTCTGAATAGAGATGATGCAGGTCCGCCCAGCATGTGCTTTCATTGGACACAGGGTCACCACCCACCAGGAACCCACACAGCCATGTCAGCTAACAGCAACAATAAAAGCAGCCATTGCTTGTCCAACCAAAAAATTAATGAGTACCAGCAGCTGCAAAGAGAGCCAATCAGTCACGGGTCAAGTCAAGAGGAACCACTCCTTGAATGCTATCTAGAGAATCAAGGAACGTTAACACTGAAAATGACCTCGGGGTAAGAGTCAACATCTACCAGTGCCAGGCAGGAAACAAAAATGTGTGAACAGGCTAGTGGCTGCAAATGGAGGCCACTATTGGATGTCACGGC
>NW_022111369.1:66774764-66776002 GCF_000313985.2 Echinops telfairi | reverse complement strand
AGAACGCTCTTTAGAGGCAAGGATGACAAGACTTCAGCTCATGTGCTTTGGATGTGTTATCAGGAGAGACCAGTCCCTGGAGAAAGACATCACGCTTGATAGAGAGGCAGAAAAAAATAGCAAGGCCCTCAAGGAGATGGATTGACATATTGTCTGAAACAATGGGATCAAACATAAGAACCCTTGTGGTGTAGGACTGGGACATGTTTAGCTCTATTGTACAGAGGATTGCTAAAAGTCTGAACCGACTCATGGGTACCAGACAATCGCGACAATAAAGGTTTTCAGTCTTGGAAACCCAAAGGGGCAGTTCTCTGCTGCCCAGCAGAGTTCCTATGAGTCACAATCGACTGGATGCTGGTGAGGAAGCAGTATATCCCCAGGAGTGAAATCAGGAAGACATACAGGAACCGGGACAGGACTGTTCATTGTAGCATTTTCATAATTGTTAAAGGCAGAAGCAACAAGAATATAAAATCTACAGGAGATAGTGATACTTAAACCCAGGCCAGCACTGCTATTCCATCCAGTGAAAACTAAACTCACTGCCGTCGATTCAATGCTGACTCATGGCGACTCCATAGGACCGGGTAGAACTGCCCTGTGAGTTTCCAAGACTCTAACTCTTGACTCGTAGAGAAAGCCTCATCTTTCGCCCTCGGAATGGCTGGTGGTCTCAAATCGCTGACCTCGTGGTAGCCAACCCAACACATAACCCACTATGCACTCAAGGCTTCTTGCTATCCCTGGGACTTTGTGTCAATTCTTGCAGGGTTTGAAAATGATCCTTCCCAATGCCCTACATTTTTGCTTTTGTGCACTTTTCAAGAAGAATTAGAAGGAAAGTAAGAGAAGCTAACCGCGTTGGGGTAAAGCTTTTGATTTTCAATAGGGCTGCTGGTCCAAGATATTTTTATCCAGGAATGAACCTGAGCAGCTGCAATGTACTACTTAATTAAATCACGAATGATAAACCCCTCATAAATTATACTTAAACATTTTATCATTGCAATCGTTTTTATGTGTTTTTTTAAACTATAATCTGTAAACATTTAAGTGGAAGTCATGAATTAGATTTCAAATTAGATGAGTAAATTTAGATGGTGACATCCATTTTCATAGCAATCCAGTTTATTTTAAGGGACAATTAGTAGCACTTATAAAAAATGTATCTAATTGCTAGGCTAAATCAGACTCCGCACTACTGGATGCTTTTACCCTCATTAGGCCTGCCTTTT
>NW_022111369.1:66772279-66773229 GCF_000313985.2 Echinops telfairi | reverse complement strand
GGATCATCTGTCCTGGATTCCCTGTGTTTCCAGTTCCTTTCTGTAACAATGTACATCCTCTGGTCTAGCTGGATTTGTAAGGTAGAATTGGGATCATGATATTGGGGGTGGGTGGTGGGTGAAGCATTTAAGAACTAGAGGAAAGGTATATTTTTCATTGTTGCTATACTGCACCCTGACTGGCTTGTCTCCTCCTGGAGAACTTTCTGTAAGGGGATGTCCAGTTGCCTACAGATGGGCTTTGGGTGCCCAGTCTGCACTCCCCCTCATTTACAATGATGTGATTTTTTTGTTCCTTGGGCATCAAGATTTTTATTAAGAAACCTCACAACTCTGAAAAAATATTGGCAACTCATTACAACCCTCCCCTCAAAAAAATAGTTAATACCAATCAGGAAAAATAATGCATTTCTGTGAGTGACTTCCAAGGATCTCTGATAGCATCGTGGATTAGGCATTGGACTACTCACCAAAAGGTCGGCAGTTCAAACCCATCAGCTACTTCAAGGGAAGAGGAAGAAGCTATCTGCACTCACAATGATTTACCATCTCAGACACTATAGACAGGGTCACTATGAGTCTGAATTGACCAGATGGCAGTGGGTGGGTGGGCAATTTCTAGCTCTCAGATTTCCAGTTGAAAACTATTATACAATTGATGTGTGTATTGTTGCAAGAGCCCCCAATAAAATGACTAACAAAAATGAAAACTGTGTATTTTAAATACTATTGTTTGGTGGGTTTATAATCTCCATGCCAAATCAGTTTAGAAATTCCACCCTACATAGTTGTCATATAGAGAGAGACAGAGACACTGATTTGAGGCACCTAACTACAGCAATATGTGCCAAGTGCCATGCTAGGTATAAGTGATACAACGATGAACAAGGAAGACCTGGTGTTAACCCCCTTTCATTAAATGAAGTACGCAGAAAATAAATGAAAAAAAA
>NW_022111369.1:66761024-66770789 GCF_000313985.2 Echinops telfairi | reverse complement strand
TGTGCTTGGGGTCGCTAGGGGTCAGCACCAACTCAATGGCACCTCATACCGAGCATCCCCGGTGCTGCCTCTGATGATGTGCTTAGCTGCTAACCAAAGAGTTGAAGGTTCCAGTCAGCTCAGGACTCCTCAGAAGAATGACTTAGCAATTCTTGGGGGGCCTACTTCCCTCAAATCCACCATTAAAAACGCTCTGCAGCATTCGGGGTTGCTGGGAGTTGAAATCAACCCCCTGGCAACTGTTGGCATGCAGAGAAGGTGGCAGATGGATTCCAGTCCCCCTCCAGGCCATGAGAGTGTCCTCTTTGGTCACTGTTCCAAGGGTAAATGACTGAAGACACAACTTGGGGAACTGGTGCTAGCGGAGGGTTATCTCAGTCACTCAGGACACAGAGCATTGTCGCCAACTGGAGGAGACGTTTGATCTGTGAGTTCTAAATGCCTTCAACTTCTCGGTGAGCCTGCTGGGCCCACGTGCCACGTTGGTGTCAGTATTGTAGTATAAGGACAGCAGCGTATGACACGCTCCTGCAGAACGTGCACATGGATCAAGAGGCAGTTGTGGGAACAGAACAAGGGAATCGGGAATGGTGTGCATCAAGGTTGTATCCTCTCACCATACTTCCTCAATCTGCCAGCGGAGCAAATCGTCAGAGAACCTGGACAACGTGAAGAAGAATGCAGCATCACGATGGGAGGAAGGCTCAGGAACACCCTGTGATATGCAGATGACACAACCTTGCTTGTTATGAGTGGGGCGGACTTGAAGCACTTGCTGATGAAGATCGAGGCTTGTAGCCTTCAGTATGGATTACAATTCAATGTGAGAAAGATGGAAATCCTCACAGTTAGACCAATTGGTAACACGATGCTGAGTGACACTGTGCCTTGGAAGAAATACAGCTCCTTAGGAGATGGTGAGACTCCACCTCACATATTTTGGACATGTTATCAGGAAAAACTGGTCCCCGGGAAAGGACGGCATACTTAATAAACTAGAGGGAAAGCGAAAAAGAGGAAGGGCCTCAAGGAGATGGAGCGACCTGAAAGGCTGCCCCACTGGGCTCAAGCATCACCGCGATGGCGAGGCTGGCACAGGGCCGGGCAGGGTTTCCTTCTGTTGTCCACAGCATCACTCTGGGTCAGAACCAACGTGCAGGCACCTAACAACTATGGCACTTTATGGGGCTTCACAGAGAAGGAATCCAGTCCAAATTTGCTACTTCCATTTGATAGGCATGGCAAGCAAGGCTGAGAGAGAAAAAGAGTTGTCACAGTTAATAAAGAGAGAGACCCCAGTTCTGGACACCATCATTTAGGTAGTCTTGTAGATTGAATAATGGCACACATCACTGCCGCCCCCCCCACTCCTGCCCAAGGATGTTAATTAATATTGTACTCCCTGAGACCTAAGGGACTTGGCAGCTGGGATTCCGTTCAGGACTTTGAGATGGGAAGATGAACTTGGATTATAAATGGGGGCTCAGTCTAACCACCAGGGTCCTTATAAGAAGGAGGAAGGAGGGTCCAAGTCAGAGAAAGTGAGGCAACGGTGAGAGGAGAGGTAGAGGAGGCAATGTGACCATGGATGCAGAGGTGGGGTGATGTGAAGTCGCATGCCAAGGAATGCGAGCAGCCAAGGAGGCTGAAAAAATACAGAGAAATGGCTTCTCCCCTACAGACTCCAGAAGGCACACAACCCTGCCAGCCTGTTCCAGACGTCTTCCCTTCCTATGCTGCGTGCAGTACACTGCTGGGGCCAAGTGGTTACACAAACAATAGGGAACAAATGCAGGGGGCTCTGTTCAGTCTCTGCATCTACGTGTGTGGCAGTCCTGCCTCTTTTCGATTTTCCCTGGGAGTCAATATTCAGGCGGTTCCTTCTCCCCCTGGGGAGACCCCGAGAAGCGCAGAAAGGAGCTCCTCCTCTGGGAAGCCCCCTCTCCCGTCAGCCGTGGGCCAGCATTGCATCCAAGCTCTGCCCACGGTGGTGGTTGATAGGCGTCACTGTGTTGGTTCAGGCCCATGGTGACGTCACGTAAAACAGAACTAAACACAGGCTGCTCCTGTGACATCCTCACAAGCTCCCCTACGCATGGACCCATCGCTGCAGCCACCATGTCAATCCATCTCACCGAGGGTCTGCTTCATTTCTACTTTACTGAGCATGATGTCCTTCTCCAGGTTTGTCCCTTCTGGTAACATGTCCAAACCTCATCACTCTCGCTTCCCAGGAGCCTTCTTGCTGTTCGTCATCCAAGAGACTTCTTTGTGACATCTTTCATCTTCTCCACCACCACCACCATCCTCGAATGCACCCATTCCTCTGCAGGCTCTCTAGTTCATTGTCTAGCGTTCACATGTACATAAAGGGCTAGAAAACACTGTGGCTTCAGTCAAGTTCACCTTACTACTCTAGGTGATTGATATCTTTGCTCTTTATCACTTAAAAGAGGTCCTTTGCAGCATATTTGTGCATCATTTGATTTCTTGGCTGGGACTTTCCATGGGCCCTGGTGGTGGATCCAGATAAAACCACATCACCGACCACTTCAATACTGTCTCCATTTCTCCCGTTGTGGTTTATTGGTCCAGCTATCAAGAGTTATTTTTCTTGGTGTTGATGCTCATCTGTCACCACGGTGCCTGGGGTGTTAGTGTGATGTTGGAAGCTGGTCCTCCAATGACCAGCAGGGTCCCCTTGATGAACAGGTTTCAGTGGAGTTCCCAGGCTAGGAAGAAGGACCTGGTGATACTTTGGAAAATAATCGACCAGGGGAAACCTGGCCAGGCGGGAGGTGAGGAGGGATTCCTGAGGGAAGCCTTTTTGGAAGCTTTAGGTGCAAGTCCATCTTCTCTAACTTCAGATTGCTCCTTTGGCCGCTCACTCTACTCCTTCCCCTTCTTTGAGATCAGGCACATTCTAAAGCAACATGAAGGAATAATTGGGGAAAATGTTAACATCTCCATTCTTTTGAAGACCAAGAATTTTCAACAATTCCTGAAGAGTTAGCTGGGTTTCCATTTTCTTAGGTTTGGGGTGAATTGGGGGAAAAAATCCGTCGTGGCCTATCAGGATAGGAAGCAGCGCCGATTAGGTCCCTTTGGTTGTTGTTAGCTGCTGTGAACAGCCCCTGACTCATGGGGACCCATATCAATGAGTGAAATTCTCGGGCTTGCATCGTTTCCAGGATCAATTGCAGATCGGATGATTGTCATTCACAGGGATATTCATTGTCTGATCTTTAGAAGTAGATCACCAGGCCTTTCTTCGGAGTCCATCTGGGTTTAGCAGCTCCACTGGAACTTGGTCAAGCATCACAGCAGCACACAAGCCCTGACGCGATAAGACAGGTGCGCTGGTCAGGACTTGAACCCTAGTCTCCTGCATGGAAGCCGTTAGTCCTCCCATTGAACCTACTGAGGTTCTATAACTCGTATTCTCAAGTCGATTCTGACTCATAGCGACCCTAATATAGAACAGAATAGAACTCCATCACTGTCATTTTCATGGGACTCAACTCCCACCTTTCTCCCTTGGAGCAGTTGGTGGGTTCAAACCATTGATAAGCAGCCAAGTCTTAACCACCATGCCACCAGAGCACCTTCCACTAAGGCCCTAGTAAGTGCTAATACGACTCTCATTTTACCAAGACAAATACTAAAGCACCTCCTCCGGGACACAGATGAAAAGTGGCCGAGCTGGCCTTCAAACTCAGTCTCTCCCTCTCCGGCTGCTCCTACTCCTCCCACGGCCTCAACAGCAAGGCTTGCCTTTCAAAATCATGGATCTGTTACTAGCTCCTCCCAACAGTAGCTCCACATTCACAAAGCACCACGCCAGAATCATCGACTAGGTCGTATTCTTTTTTCACCATTCCCAGAATTCCTTTAGGGTCTTCTTACCCCACATCACTATGCCCCTTACGGGCTACCCCTCCCCCTGGGACCCCACCCCCTTCTCACCGTGTCTCCCTGCAGTGGCTCCACCTGGGAGACGGATGAGGAGACGCTAGAGTTGAGCATCTCTGGTTTCAAGGGTTCCAGAGCTCCCCAAGGGCAACCAAGCCAGCCTGCTCGTCCTGCCCCTTTCCAAACGTCGGAGACCCTGCTGTTTGCTGCCCGCTAGCTCCCACTGCTGCCGCATCTGTTCTCCAGCCTCCGTTTAAAGAAGGACAGGCATAATTAAATTTCAGAATTAGAGAGTTGACAGGCTCCTGAGAGAATATTCACTTTACACATGAAGAAGCCAACACAGCTCAGAATCTGTTACTTCAGAGTGTAACACGCTATTTTGCCTGTTCAGTCATCAATTGAGCCACCTGTGGATACCAAACAGAACTCACTGCCAAGGTGAATCCATTCTGACTCATAACCGCCCCATAGGGTGGTGCAGGCCTGCTCCCTGGGGTTTCCCAGGAAGTCCATCTTTACCGCTACAACTTTGCCCCAGGTGAGTGGATGCACCCCTCAGTCCAGGTGGAGGCAGAGGGCTTTAACCATGGCCAGTCCCTTGCATCTTGATAAAAAGTATGAACTTTTTTCTCCCCATGTTTTACACTGACCGCTGTCTCATTTCACCCACTTTTCTGCTGTCCATCCCCCTGGGATGGGAGCCATATGTCGATCATTGTGATCGGTTCCATCTTACTCCTCCCCCACCCTTACCCTCCTAGTATGGCTGCTCCCCTTATTGGTCCTGAGGGGTTTATCTGTTCTGGATTAATTATCAAGGGGGCATGGGGGAGGGAGGAAAGGGTGTGGGAGGGAGGGAGGAAATGAGAAGCTGATGCCAGGGGCTCAAGTAGGAAGAAAATGTTTTGAAAAACATGATGATAACATATTTAAGATGTGTTTGACAGAATGGATATATGTATGGATTGTGATAAGCTCTGTAAGAGTCCCCAATAAATTAAATTAAATAAAAATCAAACCAAAAGCATCCCAAATTTTAAAAAGTATGAACTCTGGAGCCAAACTGCCCAGGGCTCAAGGTCAACCTCTGCCACTTTCTGGCTGCATGACCCGGGCCAGTTACTTAACCTGTTTTTCTATAAATGGGGACGAATACCAGTACAGGCTTTATAGTGTTACCGTCAGCCGTAGATGACTTAATACCTGCAGTTTCCTTATTCAGGAGCCCCGGTAGCTCAGTGTTGAAAACGCTTGGCTGTAAAGGAAAAGATGGGCGGTTAAAACCCAACAGCTACTGCGTTAAGCAGCACGGAGGCCATAGCCAACCTCCTCAGGTGCCTATTGCCAAGAGGCAGACATGCCCCCTCCACTCGCCACCCCCCACCCCCAACGTTCTACTTCCCTGCTGAGGTTGACAATTTGCTGCAATCCTCACCGTGAGGGGGTCTACTGGGGAAGCCAGTCAGTGATCAGCAGCAGGATCAGTCAGCAGGGAGGGCACAGTCAATGGGCCACAGCAGCCCCGCTCCTCAGCTGGCAGCACGGCTCTGTGCCACCAGCTCACAGGTTCTGCCCCTCTTGCTCTGCCCCTGTCTCTGCGCCACAGCCCCTCACGGCTCTGGCTGTGGCCGCTGCCACATCTGGAACATGCTCTTCCCAAGCCCCCCGATGCTCTTCCCAAGCCCCCCGGGCCTTCTCTCTCGGCTGCAGCTTCGAAGAGGGCTCATCCCTATAGCCAGGGGAGTGACAATGAAAGCGGACCCTTCCCCTCTATGAGGGTGACATGTGTCCTGCTTGTGCTGTCCCATCCAATCACTTGATGGAGCGACAGAGACAGGGGGAAAGAGCCAGGTTAAGAAATGTCACTGCACCACAGCCACTGCAGGAGAAAGAGGTGGCTGCCTGCTTCCTTGAAGATTTAAAACCCTGTGGGCGGTTCTGCTGAGTCCAGTCCCCTGCAATGGGTCTGGTTATTCCTCCTCTTTATCGTTGGGAGTCGCCCATCCAACGGGCTGAAGTAAGTTTGAAGTAAAACAGAATGAACCCCATGTCTCGTCTGTGGTTTGCGAGATTTTTAGATGCTGGTGAGCATGGCCGCAGAGTAGCTAAAGAGTGCCTCTACTCAGGAGTTTCACGTTGGCACCCCAAGGCTGGCACTGCTGGCTGCAGGGTGTTCTAGGAGCCCCAGGAGCTTCTTTGTGTGGTGATGGGGAAGATAAGGCATATTGCACATGTAGGGTTACGGGGAAATGAAGTGAGAACTATCAGCTAAGCACCGAGTGTTTGTTGCCTGTCATGATGGCAGGAAGCACTCAGGTGAGTCTGACACCAAGCCAGGGTATGTTCAAACGCCCCTATGCGTGTGAAACTTGGACCTTGAATAAGGAAGACCGAAGAAGAATCAAAGCACTTGAATAGTAGCGGTGGCGATGAATGAAGTATACTATAGACTGCTAGAAGGACAAACATCTGTCTTGGAAGAAGTACAGCTAGAAACTCCTTATAGGCAAGGATGGTGAGGCTTCGCCTTGCCTCTAGATGTATTGTCAGGAGAGCCCAGTCCCTGGAGGAGGACATGATGCTTGGTAAATTGGAGGGGCGGTGAAAAAGAGGAAGGCCCTCCATGAGATGGGCTGACACAGTGTCCGCCACAGGGGCTCGAGCATAAGAGCAGTTGTGGGATGGCGCAGGACCGGACCGTTTCGATCTGTTGTAGACAGGGTCGCAATGAGTCGCTATGAGCTGGAACCGACTTGAGGGCGCCTACAACAGCAGCAACAATTCTTACAGAGAGAAAAACCATGCCCCATCTCCTGGCTGTTTTCAGTGCTGTGATTGAATTAGTCAAGCAGGAGAACGACTTGGTATTTGTCAAACATTGTGTCTCTGTTATCATCTTTAATGCACAATCGAGCCCATGAATGAATGTGTCTTTCTCCAAACCGCCCTGGACATTGGCTGAGGTTCTGTGCATTTGTAAAGAGACCCTGTGGGTTTCTGACTGTCACTTTTTACTGGAGCAGAAGCCCTGGTGTTTCTCCCATGATGGTTTCGAACTGCTGACCTTGTGCTTAGCAGCCCAATGGTTGATCACAATGCCACGAGGGCTCCTCTTTTGATACTTAGACCTTTGGAAATCATTTAGCTTCTTTGTGCTTCCAGTGTCCTCCTCCGAAAAGAGGGGTGAATATAAGTACTGGTCACTTACGGTTGCAGGGGAAAATGAAAACAGCTACTGTATAGAGTCTTCATCATCTATCTGCCCATCCCTGGTCACTCACTCCATCCAGAACTGCGTGCTTGTTCGGCTAACTCAGCCCTGTAGCACAGGGGACGTCATGCTATGCAGGCGTTGGGAGGTACAAGCCCGAAGGCCCCCAAACCTGTTTTATAAGCTGGCTCCAAGGAAAAGTGGTTCAAGTGGAGGACACAGGGAACATGGACTGCTCTGATCTGGAATTTACTAGTAAGAAGGGGAACCAGGGGAAATGGGGGAAAGTTGGGGGAAAGAACATCGGATTCTGATTGTGCCTGAAAAGAGAGCAGAAGCCAGCCAGGCCCAGGGAGGAGGTCAAGGGGAAGAATGCTTTGGCAGAAGGCATTGCCTATCTGGAACAATGCAGGATTAGTTAACAATTACAAAAGCCCGTGTCCTAACTGGGCCAGGCTATTCACAGCCCACACCTTCCTGAAGGCAGACTCACCTGGCAGGGGAGCCAGCCACATGCACGTTTCTGGAGTCCTCTGCCAACCTCTCTAAAGAAGGCCCTGTCTACCCCAGGAGCTGTACCAGGAAGAAACCTCACCCCCACCTCACCTGCCCTGGCTGCTGAGCGATGCCCTCCTAGCTGAGATCTCCCAGCAAGCTGGCCACGGGCAATAACCCCAGCCCATTACAGCTCAATGGGTCACTTCACGGGCAACGAAATGCACACGACAGGAATCAGGCCAGCGTCAGTTCTACATCCTGAAGTCCCCACTCACCTTTCCAGGCAGATGAGCGAGCCTATTTCCTCTCAAATGAGCAGACACGGGCTTGGGTTTTCTTTGACACAAGGGCTCTGAACCAGGAAACAGAATTAAAAAAAAATAAAAGAGCTGATGTTAATCAGCGCGTGTGCGTGTGTGTGTATGTGTGCGCGCGCGCGCGCGCGCACACAGAGGGAGATTGCATTCTTGGGTATGCAAACCAAACCATTTGAAGTACTTGCTTTTACAACCACTTGCATCTCAGGGTGAGTTATTGGGTTTCTGGGTTGTGGTTGGGGTGTTTTTGTTGTTGTTTGGTAAGATTGAATGTGTGCCTCCTGTGTCTCGAAAGGCAACACCCCTTCAGGCTACAAGGATGCTGTTTTTAGGAGGTTAATACAAACCCCACAGAAACAAAAGCACAACAGCTATCCAAAACAGCGAGTAATGACTGCCAAACAAAAATATGGATCAGGACTCGCCCTTCCTTTTTGACCTTTGACCTAAAGGCAAAACCCTCATAGAAAATGCTCCCACGTGGACTCTATGATAAAACCAGTCTGTTTGCATGACAGGGAACAGCCCTTCCAGAAACTCCCTCCAAGGGTACCTTTGCCCATTCCTAGGAAAGCCAGGAGCATGGCTGTCAGCCAGTGACTTTGTAGAGAGCTTCCAAAGACCCGGCTACAAAACATGGCTCCTATAAGGCTGGGGGCCCTGTATTTCCAGCTTGGCTTCATTTCTTCCCCCTCCTGTCCTCCCCATGTTTTAAATTGCTTAGGGTCGGCTGAATAGAATTCAAATTGCATCCATACAATACGGCCCCTCTTTTGTCATGCTAACACACATTGCTTCCAAGAAGCAGGGCTCCTCCTGAGGTGCTGACTTCTGAAAATGGGCCCAAGGCCTGCGAAATCCACCGACCACAGTGGAATGCCTTCTCAGTCGGCCTGTGCCTAGCTCTGAAAGTCAACCGCTAGGCATTTCTCGCCTGCTGAAAAAGAAGGGCAGGTACTAGAAATGCCAAGGGCTGTCTTTTGAATACCCAGGGCCCCGGTTTCAAATTTGAGAGGCATCAGCAAAGAGCATCCTGGCATGTCTTAATAGTTGCCAAGGGAGGGATTAGACAGATGCGGGTGCCCAGCTGCTTCCAGCTCCATTGAGGTCAGGCCGAGAAGGAACACTTGCCATTGGTAACACAGGGTGGTTGGTTTAGGCACAGGAAGAGAAGGTGTTCATGAACTTGGACAGAGGTGTCAGAGATGCACCAGCCCACTGGACGTTGGAAGAAATAACTAGGTGAGCATGATGGGGGACTCTCCCTTCTTGGTGACAGGGGTCACTCACAGGTCTATCTGAGAAGATGGGCAAAAAGTTCCCTCAATGGGCAGCTTTGCGCATGAGTTCTTAAAATCCCTCACCAAATAAAGCAGAAGACACCAACTGACTGCTATCCAGTTGATTCCAACTCAGAAAACTTAGGCTCACACTCACCGCCACGGAGTCCACGCTGACTCACAGTGACCCTGTAGGACAGGCTAGAACTGCCCCTGTGGGCTACTGAGACTGCAACTCTTTATGGGAGTAGAAACCTTGTCTTTCTCCCAAGGAGTGGCTGGTGGTGTTGAACTGCTAACCTTGGGATTAGCAGTCTGGTGACATCGACACCAGGTCTCCTCCCTGAAATCCTGAAGGTGTAAAAAGCCAGTTGCTCTCGAATCCACTCGGACTCCTGACAGCTCGTGTGTGTCAGAGTAGCAGCGTGCTCCTTTGAGTTTCCATGGCTGACGTGTTCTCTCCTGACAGTGATGGGCAACCCTGTGTTTGGAAGTGCGTCTTTCTTTCTGGGTGAATTTGTACCTCCCACTTTTGGGTTCATAG
>NW_022111369.1:66758061-66759417 GCF_000313985.2 Echinops telfairi | reverse complement strand
GGGAACCCACAGAAACAGTTCTACCCTGTCCTATCAGGTCACTGTGCATCAGCAACTCATTGGAATCGAGTTTGGATTTGGGGTTTGTTTTTTTTCCTACGTGAGACAGAACACATAGATCAAACAGTGAAGATGTTGAATAACCACGGTTTCCCTTACCTAGCTTCCAGAACCAGGGTATAAAACCTGCCCCATTCAAGACGAAGAAGACTTCAATGCCATGGATAGACACCATGGCTGCAGCTAGGGACTCCAAGAGAACACCTGTGTGGATGGCGCAGGACAGGGCGTGCTTTGTTCTGTTGTACAAAGGGTCCCAGTGAGTCAGAGCGAACTTGGTGGGAGTGTATTTTTGGTCACCAGAGAGCTCGTCCAAAGGGGTGACCTCTGAACAGGGATCTGCAAAAAGTTAGGAAGAAGTCATGCTGCCGCAGGGGAGAAAAGCATTCTAGGTGAGGGAATGGCCAGTGCAAAGGCCCTGAGGTCGGAATGAACTTGGAGTGTTTCAAGGATGGTAAGGAGTCCAGTGCTGCTGGGACAGGGGAAGTGTGGGGGAGAGTGGAGGAGATGAAGTCAATGGCTTGGCAGGGTCTGATCTCAGCAGGCCTTTTATCTGAGTGAGAGAGAAAACCATCAGAGAGACTGAAGTGGAGGAACGCTATGACATGTCTTCAGTGTTGAAAAGAACAACTCTGGAGTCCGTGTGAGGAACTAACAGTTGGGTAAACACGGTAGTATCGAGACCCAAATGCCCCAAACCAAACTCACTGCTACTGAGCCGCTGTCAACTCATAGCGACTTAGACGGTAACCCTTTATGGGAGTAGAAAGTCTCATCTTTCTCGCTCAGCGTGGCTGGTAGTTTCCAATGGTTGACCTTGCAGTGGCCAGCCCAACCCATAACCACTATGCCACCAGGGATCCTAGTATTGAGACCAGTGGGACATTATTGTAGTAATGTATCAGAGATGATGGTGTCCTGGCTTTAGGGTGGTAGGTTTAAAGATGGTGAGAAGTAGGTGAACTTCGGATCTACGTTAATGTGCACACAGATAGACTTTTCTCTAGGTTGGAAATAGGGATGTGGTTACAAGAGAGAAAAAAGAGAGCGACAGGGATAATTCTAAGGCCTGGGCGCTAACCAAGTGGAAGAATGGAAGTGTCATTTGCTGAGATGGGGAAGGTTGCAGCTCCAGAGGAGGGGAAATAGAGGTTGTGTTTTGGACAAGTTAAGTATGTGGTGCCTGTTAGACATCCAAGTGGAAAGGTCAAGTCAGCTCTGGACGACACTCGTCTGGATTTGGGTGCAGATGGAGCTGGGGACATGCCCTTGGGGGTCATAAGCGTGTGAGTAATA
>NW_022111369.1:66746874-66757407 GCF_000313985.2 Echinops telfairi | reverse complement strand
CCAAACCAAACCAAATGCCCTCAAGTCGATGCCAATTCGTAACAACCCTCTAGGACAAGGTAGGGTTGTGAACTTTCTGCTCCTGTGAACGTTCAAGACTGCAACTCTTTCTGGGAGTAGAAAGCCCCATATTTCCCCTGGAGAGCAGTAGGTGGTTTTGAACTGCTGACCGACCTTCAGTTAGCAGGCCAATGTATAACCATCATGCCTCCAGGGCTCCTCAGAAAACCAAAGGTAGCGATAATCCCTGACTCAGCAGTGAACATTACATGGCCACATTCTTGAGCTAACCAGATTTTGTATGTAACTCTATTAAGAGCAAAGAAACAGCATAGGTATATATAGAGGCATGGAAGTGGTGAGTTGTTGTCTTCCAAAGGAGGAGTGTAGTAAATAATACGTAAAAATTACCAACAGTCATATCAAGAGAGCGGCTCAAACATCAGGGAAAATGGGCAGAGGGTGCAGGCCCAGGCGGAGTTTCACTCTGTTGCACATGAGTCAGAACCACCCGGATGGCCCTAAGAACAGCAACAGAAAGATGGTCTGTAGAAGTAGGGAGGCAAATTCCAAGAGAAATAGCTGGAAGAGTGGGAAATGGGAATGAAGGAGCTACTCTAGTACAGAAGTGAGACTTCTTTATAAGGGCAGGGGCTTTCTATGGGGTGTGTTAGTCCGGGTAAAGTAGCGAAACAAATTCATAGAGACACTCATATGTAGAAGAAAGAGGTTTATATTCAAGAGCAGTTGAGTATTGAGAAAACACCCGGCCCAGTCCAGAGCACGTCCATAAGTCCAATATTAGCCCAGATGTCCAATACCAATCTATGAAGTCCTCTTCAGAGTCACGAAACCCATGCATGATGCCGAATGCAGGAGGGTCACAGGCCAGTGGGCAGAAAGTCTTCAGATCCACTGGCGTTGTCAGTATCTCAGTGCTGGCAGGGGTCTCCATGTGGCTTCTCCAGGTCCAGGGTTCTGGCTGCATCGGGGTTGGTCCATGTGGCTTCTCCTCAGGGATGTCTTGCAGGAAGTCAGTCTTGTCAGTAGAGAGTCTCCAAGGGAGTGAGCAGAGTGAGAGAGACGTGTCTGTCCTGCCTCCAAGGAGGAAAAAACCAGATTTTCCAGAATTCTCAGGAGAAAGCCATGCCCACACAGAGGTCTCATTGGCTATGATCCGATTGACAGACTAGGCTCCACCCCTTCACTCTTAATCCTTTCAAGTCCCAAATTGACACCAGATTATATAACTACCAGAAGGGTTTTCTACTCCCGTAAAGAGTTAACTCACAGGGGCAGTTCTACCCGGCCCTATGGGGTTGCTGTGAGTCGCCAGCATGGACTTGATGGCAGTGAGTTTGGTTTGGATTTTGCAAGGACAAGTCAAACAGTATTGCTATATCATAGAAACCTTTATTCAGCAAAAATATTGAAAAGTAAAGGTATTGTTTCTCATCATGTCCTTCATCTAGGTCTCTACATTTCTGAAGATCATGTTCCATCTCTCTAACTCTTCCCTGAAGAACTCTGCTGTTTTTGATTTATGCCACAACAAAATGGCAGTTTGGGCATCTTTGAGGGATTTAAACCATGTTTTTCTTTTTCAGTTTTCTCTGAGTTTGGGGCACACAAGCAGTCTGAAGGGTCAAAATGAAGGCTGTAGGCTGGACGGGGTAAGGTTTCTCGACAACATTATGCGGACACACTTGCAGGTGCATTATCGTGGTGGAAAAACAAGGCACTTTGGTGCAACTTTCCTGGCCTTTTGCTCACCAATGGAGTTGATTGGTTTTCTTAAAATTTCTTCCTAAAATGTCCCTGTGTTGGTTCTGTGTCTGTTGAGAAAATCTATCAAGACAAACCCTTTGGCATGAAAAACAATTGACAAAACAAAACGAAAACCACCAACAGTAAAAACCCTGTTGCCTCCCCTTCTGAACTGGCCTGTCTGTTTGGAACTGAACTGGCCCCGTGGATGGATGCCCTCAGAAGCCACTGTTGTGCGTAGACTTTTTGGTTGTTTGTCTTTCTTGTTCAGCTAGCCTAACAAGACTGAAGCAAGCGCAATCACTAGGAGACCTTGCCTGCAGCCCATCCACTGATTGCAAAGATACAATGGAGCAGCTGTTATTGGAAACAAACCCATGCCTGTGTTCACTGGAACCCCATTTAAAAACCCATTGCCCCAGCATCCATGCGGGCTCTGAGTGACCCTCTAGGTCAGGGTAGAACTGACCCTGTGTGTTTTCCAGGCTGTAATGCTTTATGAGAGTAGAAAACCTCATCCTTCCCCTGAGGAGTGGATGGTGGTTTCCAACCGCTGACCTTAAGGTTAGCCATCCAATGCATAACCCACACTAGGGCTCCCTGAAACCTGTTAGCCGGACTTTTTGTTACTGTGTGCACTTCAACTGATTGAATGGGCATCTGAAATGCGGAATATAAATATGAATATTACTGAGTATTAAGTATGAATACCTGCAACACCGTGAATGGGCATTGTCTCCTGCTGCTAGGTTAAAGAAGACCATCATAGAAGATCACGTGGTGTACGATTCCATGTATATGAAATGGCTAGAATAGGCAAGTCCATGGTAGCAGGAAGTGGATTCCTGGTTGCCAACAGCTGAGGTCCGTGAGGCGGGGGTGGGTGGGGGTGGGGGGTGGGTGTTAGGGAACCACTGACTTCAGATGTCGCTCTAAAGTGATGAAAAGGTTCTGGATGTGATAGTGATGTGGGATACACAACAGTTTATAAGGGTAACTTCTCTTTAAAAAAAATCATTTTATTGGGGGCTCGTACAACTCTTAGCACAATCAATCCGTACATACATCCATTGTATCAAGCACATTTGTACATTTGTTGCCATCATCATTCTCAAAACATTTGCTTTCTACTTGAGCCTTTGGTATCAGCTCCTCATTTTTACTCTCCCTCCCTCATAAACCCTTGATAATTTATAAACTATTATTATTTTGTCATGTCTTACACTGTCTAACTTCACCCACTTTTCTGTTGTCCATCCCCCAGGGAAGAGGTTATATGTAGATTCTTGTAATCCGTTCCCCCTTTCTACCCCACCTTCCCCCCACCCTCCTGGTATCGCCACTCTCACCACTGGTCCTGAGGGGTCCATCTGTCCTGGATTCCCTGTGTTTCCAATTCTTATCTGTACCAGTGTACATCCTCTGGTCTAGCTGGATTTGTAAGGTAGAATTGGGATCATGAAAGTGGGGGGAGGAAGCATTTAAGAACTAGAGCAAAGTTGTATGTTTCATGGTTGCTACCCTGCACCCAGACTGGCTCGTCTCCTCCCCGAGACCCTTATGTAAGGGGATGTCCAGTTGTCTACAGATGGGCTTTGGGTCCCCAATCTGTACTCCCCCTCATTCACAATTATATGATTTTTTTTTCCTTTGATGCCTGATACCTGATCCCATCGACACCTCATGATCACACAGGCTGGAGTGCTTCTTCCATGTGGACTTTGTTGCTTCTTAGCTAGATGGTCGCTTGTTTACCTTCAAGTCTTTAAGACCCCAGATGCTTTTTTCTTTTAATTGCCAGGCACCATCATCAACTTTCTTCGCCACATTTGCTTATACACCCACTTTGTCTTCGGCGATCATGTCGGGAAGGTGAGCATCATGGAATGCCAGTTTAATGGAACACAGTGTTCTTGCATTGAGGGCGTACTTGAGTGGAAGCCCAATGTCCACCTGCTACCTATAAGGGTAACCTCCGTGGCACTTTAACTAAATTTAAGTAAAAAAGAACCTCCAGGCCCCCAAACAAGCATATTTAGATTTTAAGTAAGGGAACTTATTAACTCCAATTACTGCCATTGAGTAGATTATGACCCACAGGGAGGTCTGTGGTGGGTTATGCACTGGAGCTGCTAACCACAAAGGTAGCCATTGAAATATACCGGTCGCTCTGAGGGAGAAGGTGAAACTCTTTACGCCAGGTCTCTTCACGCCAGCTCCGTAAAGATTGAAAAGTCTCAGAAACTGACAGGGGCAGTTCCACCCTGTCCACTAGGGTTGTCATGAGTCTGAACGGAAACATTACCCTAAGGAAAACTAAAGTTCACTTTCTCATAGTAGTAAACTCACACTCCTGACTAATTTAAACCCTCCTCTGTGGGAACGTGCTGTGGAGTTCATGCTGACGCATAGTGACTCCGTACGACAGAGAGGATTGTCCTATGGAGTGTATATAGTCCATATCTTTAAGCACGTAGATCATCAGGGCTTTCTTCTGTGGAGAAGCAGGGTGGGTTCAAACCACTAACCCTCTTCTACTTTGGCCTTCCGTATTCCATGTCCAACTGTCACATGCCTATGAGGCAATGGAAAAATACCATGGCTTCGGTCAGGCTTTCCCAAGTCCTCAAAGCAACAACCTTGCTTTTCAAAACTCTCAAGAGGTCTTGTGCAGCAGATTCACCTAATGCAACCCTCTTTTGATCTCTTGACTGCTGCTTCCGTGAACGTTGATTGTGGATCCAAGAAAGACAAACTCCTTGACAACTTCAACCTTTTCTCCATTTATCGTGTTACCTGTTGGTCCAGTTGTGAACATTTTTGGTCTTCTTTACCGTGTGTTGTAATACACACTGTCATCTAGGTTGTCATCCTGGATCTTCATCAGCAAGTGCTTCAAGTCCTTCTCACTGTCAGCAAGCAAGGTTGTGTCATCTATGTATTGCTGGTTGTTAACAAGCCTCCCTCTGATCCTGATGCCATGTTCTCCTTCATATAATCCACTTCTCTGATGACTTGTTCAGCAGACAGATTGAATAAGTACGGTGAGGGGACACAACCTTGTTGCACACCTTCCCTGATGTTTAAATCATGCAGTATTCCTTTCTTCTGTTTGCCCAACTGTCGCTTGATCTATATACGAGTTCCTCATGAGCACAAGGAAGTATTCAGGAATTCCCATTCTCCTGAAGGCTATCCATAATTTGCTGTGATCCACACAGTCTAATGCCTTGGCACAGTCAATAAAACACAAGTAAACATTTTTTTGTTAGTCTCTGCTTTGAGCCAAGCTCTATCTGACATCAGCAATGATACCCCTTGTTCCACATCCTTTTCTGCAGCTCCCAGTCAATGTGCTCCTGCAACCTTTGTTGAGTGATATTCAGCAAAATTTCACTTGATGTTGTTCTATAATTTGAGCATTCTGTTGGGTCATCTTTCTTGGCAAACCATAGTTTTTTGCAAATTTAGTGCTTGAAGTTCTAACTCAATACCCCGAAGTCTTCCCTCGAGGAAAAGATGAGGCTATCCGTTCCTATAAAGGTTTAGTGTGTCAGAAACCCTAGGGCACAGTGCACTCTTCCGATGGCATCACGATAAATTAGAATCAGCTCGTTGGCTGCAGGGATGTGAAATGAATATGTGGGGCCTGGCATTCCAAAACCAGGCTGCGGGGAGTGCAGTGAAAGGCGGTATCGTATAACATTCTTCCAGTCTTTCTCTTAACTTGTCATGGTGCTTTTAAAATTTGCTACCTAATGTTCTAAGTAAGAACAAAAAATTTACAATTCAAATTATTTTTCTACTAAAACCCCACAATTTGCATTTCATAGCTTGTACATGCATATGTATTTCTTTCGAACCAGAACACTGGAAACACTGCACAAAATGCAATTTTTGAAAAATGCTCACTTCTTGGGATGTGTCTGTTCCATCAATAATCGCTACATTCCCTGTTACCCAGGAGTAAGGGAAAACGGAAAGGGCTAGGGACTGAGGACTGTCAGTCTTTCCTTTCCAGCCACATCAGTCATAATTTTCAGCTTACGTGTTTGGCTAATACAGGAAAGTAAGAAGTATGCAATAAGGAGAGATTCAGAGAAGGGCCTACTGGTCCTTTGTGTTTCTTAGATGGGCTTTGTCTCCTTTCTGCGTTTGGAGGAAGTTCTCGTTCAACCACCACATATGACTTCCTGCTGTAAACTTACTACATTGAGCTTCTACTAGTTTTGAGGTTGGTTGAACTTCCACACATGATGGGGTCATCAAATTCTATGATCCTGGGGGGCAACCTGGAAGCCATCTGCTCTGCTGGACGTCACTAACTAGATGCCAGTTTATAGCGAGAAGGACTTAGAATCTCAAGACTGGGACAGCAGAACCTTAAACCAAACCCTTGTGAGCCCCTGTGAGCACAGGGCCCCATGTGACTGCATGGGTCTCCTGTCCAGAAGCAGCCCTGCTGGTGGAACTTAATTAATATTCAAAACCCCAACTTCCAGGGAGCCTAGGAAGTGGAGTGTTTTGCTTCCCAGTTTCTACAGTACAGCCATTGAAATGGACTGTGAATGCAATTGACTAGACACACAGGCCACAGAAGGAAGCCGAGTGTGGCTTAGGGGGCTGCAGGATGGGTTGCTGACCATAAAGCAAAGTTCAACCCACCAGGTTCTCTGAGCGAGAGAAAGAGGAGTCTTACTGCTCCTGTAAAGATCTACAGCTTGGAAGCCCCAAAGGGCAGTTCTGCCCTGTCCTGTAGGGTTCTCTGGTCCCTCTCCTTTCACTCCCTTCTTTTCCAAAAGAAACTGTGGTTGGTCAAACCAGTCGCCAATGTCTCCGAAGGAAACCGTTTCTTTCCACTGTTTTGCTCATAACGCTCCTCTTTGCTAGGTCTGATAGGCCGCGTCCTCTCTACCCACATCCAGCTTGTCTTCGCTTCTGACATCAAGCCCCGAGGAGGGTTTTGTCTATCTAGTGTTTTATTTCTTTCACCTCTCAACTTATTCTTTTTGAAAAACAATTTTTTACTGTAAATTAGATGGGTGTCTATATTTTAGATCATCCATGTTATATTCAATATTTAAGTGATTAATTAAGCCCCCACTCCCACCCCACCCCCTAAACAAACACTCACCTACACACCGGCTCACCCTCTGCTCCCTCTTGTGGACTACTATCGTCCATTTTATCCAAGGACGATTCGCACAACTGGAATATCAGGCACTTAACTCATGGTGGCTTTGCTTTATTTAAATTTATTAAGGAGTCCTGGTTAGGAGCTGGGGTGCTAACAGGAGGACTGATGGTTCAATTGGATCCTCAGCTCTGCCGGGCCAAGACAAGGCTACCTGCTCCCATCAAGACTGAAGGCATCCCAGAAAGGATGCGTGGAAACCTTAAGATGTGTTCCTTTGTGAGTCAGAATTCACTCGATGGCAGTGGGTTATCACTCTTTGAGTAGCACACTAAATTAAGATCTTTGCCCCTTACAGAAGGGTCACAAGGGAGAGACAAGCCAGCCAGGGGGCAGTTATAGTACCGATGAAGCATACAACTTTCCTCTAGTTCTTTAATGCTTCCTCCCCCCACTATCGTGATCCCAATTCTACTTTACAAATCCAGCTGGACCAGAGCATATACACGGGTACAGTTAAGAGCTTGAAACACAGGGAATCCGGGACAGATATACCCCTCAGGACTGATACTGAGAGTAGCAATACCAGGAGGGTAAGGGGAAGGTGAGGGAAGAAAGGGGGAACCAGTCACAATGATTGATGACATATAACCCCCTCCAAAGGGGGTGCACAACAGGAAAATGGGTAAAGGGAGACAGTGGTCCGTGTAAGACATGAAATTAAAAAAAAAATTATCAAGGTTCATGAGGGAGGGAATGTGGGGGCGGGTGAAAAATGAGCTGATACTAAGGGCTCAAGTAGAAAGAAAATGTTTTGAAAATGATGATGGCAGCATATGTACAAATGTACTTGACACAATGGATAGATGTATGGATTGTGATGACAGCTGTATGAGCCTCCAATCAAATGAGTAAAAAACAGAAAAGATCGTTGACTCCATAAAGCCTCACATTTCCTTTGCACCCTTCGCGGCTTCCATTCCTAATGTGCCCAGCATGACTGCTGAACAAAGGAGTCCAGGCATGAACACCTGACTCAAACGTCCATGCAGAAGGCAGAAAACCTGAGCCTACCTCTGGTTTCTCTGGATGCACTATTTGCAGGACAACGGATTACTTCTTCTGCCCTCAGTTTTCCCACTTACTAAACCCAGGTCTGTTCACTGTCACCTCACCACGTCAAGGAGGCTTACCCAGTTTACACAACACTTTCAATTTCCCGAAAGAAGATATCTACAGCAGTGTGACAGCTTCATTACAGCACTTCCTGCTTCCCTCTGCTATGCAGGGACTGAGGCGAAGGAGAGGCTATCCCAAGTGGGTTCGTGGGTTCGTACCGAAGCAGCATTACATCGTCAATGCAAACACAACCATTTATTGCATAAGTATGAAAGAATCAAAACCTTGCTCTATGCCTGGCATATGTGGAAAGGGAACAAGTTGACTCTGTTCAAGACGCACCACCACTTTCCCTGACTTCTCTCTGCTGCAGCCAGTTCTCCAAGTCCACGTGCTGCCTTGAAGTCTCTCGGACACAAGATGAGTGTCAATTTAGATAGGATAACCAACCCCTACACACACACACACACACACACCCAACAAACTCACTGGCAGGGAGTCAGTTTTGACTCATAGTGACCCTATAGGACAGCGTAAAGCCCCTGTGGGTTTCTGAGACTGTAACTCTTTATGGAAAGTAGAAAGCCTCATCTTTCTCCCTTGGAGTAGCTGATAGTTTCAAACTGCTGACCTCGTGGCTAGCAGATCAACATGTAACGCACTACAGCACCAGGGCTTTCTGTGGCTTGGGAATGGCAAAAAAATTAAAGCACAAGGTTTATAAGGAAAAACTGGTCTTTCCATTCACTTTGAAGGAGAGAGATACGATTCACTGACATGAACCCCACTCCAGCGGGAAGCTTAGGTGGAATGCTGGGAAATGCCTTCCTCCCTGCACTGCAGCCCCCAAACAACACTGCTAGACCACCGCGAGTCAGGCTGTGTCATCCCTGAGCCGACTCTTCCAGGAAGGGCCCTAACAGGAATGTCTACTGGGAATGATGAAGGGAGCGCTGGCACTTTCTGGAATCAGGTATCTTGGGGGCTGATTTGAGCATTGTTAATATGTAATTAAGGGACACTGGGACTCAGAGAGATTAGCTGGCTTGCCTTAAGAAGTGGGAGAGTTTGAGCCCAAACCTCCTGTCTATTACGCAGCCCAATGTGTAACCATCGCTCTGCCAGAATTCTAAAGTTGCTGTAAAGGAATCCTAGGGTTTCTTTACTAGTTGGGCTGCCACCCACAAGATCAGCATTTTGAATCCACCAACTGCTCCTCAAGAGAAAAATGAGGCTTTCTAGGCTCATAAAGAGTTACAGCCTCAGGAATCCACAGAGGCAGTTCTGCTCTATCCACTGGTCAGAACTGGCTCGACGGCAGTGAGCGAAATTGCCAGTGCAGCCCTGGTTGCATAGTGGGTCGCATGTCGGGCTGCTAACCACAAGGTGGACGACTCACACTTAGCAGCTTCTCTGCAGGGTGAAGGGGAGGCTTTCTGCTCCCATCGAGACAGACAGACTCGGAAACCCACAGTGGCAAACCCACAGTGGCGGTTCTACTCTGTCCGTAGAGTTGCATGAATCAAAATCAACTTGATGACAGTGGGTCTGAGTCAAAGATGCTATCAGTATTGACCAGTCTGAGCCTAAAGATTAAGTGGAACACCAGCAGCTTTGTTGGGCACCATCCCGTCCATTCTGACTGGAGCCTCTAGGACCGAGGAGCACGCCTCCAGAGAGCAGCCACCGCTGTCATCCTTCTGAGAGCAGATTGCCAAGTCTTTGCTCCCTTGGAGTGGCTGGTACGTTTGACTCCTCCACCTTTTCGGTTAGCAGCCAAGCACAGAACCATTGTGCCACCAGGTCTCCCTTCAGAAACATGACCCAATCCCACTGCCATCGACCCAGTATCAGGTTTCTCAGAGTGCAAATCTTTATGGGAACAGACAGTCTCCTCTTTCTCCCTTGGAGTGCCTGATGGGTTTGAACCTCCAACTTGGCAGCTAGCAGTTCAATGTTGACCTGACAGCACTTCCAAAACTCCATCCAGAAATACTACTCACTGACATTGAATCGATATCAACTCATAGTGACTTTATAAAACGGTAGAACTTTTCCTGAGCGTTTCCAAGACTGTAGCTCTTTACTAGAAAGCCCTGTTTTTCTCCCTCAGAGATGCTGGTGGGTTTGAACCACTGACCTTTTGGATTTTAACTCAATGGGAAACCACTATGACGCCAGTACTCCAGAAACATTAGGAAGAGAAAGGGTGAAAAGACACCAATGAACTCAATTGCCATTCCATTGGGAATATTAATGTCACAAATCTCCATGAGTTTCTGGAAAGATGAGCACTAAAGGAGATGTGTGGTCGAGAACACTGGTTGTCCACCATATATGTCTGTCTTCTCTTTCCTTGGAACAGCTGCATCCCCCATCCTCTCCTGTGGCCATGACACTGCGTTCTAGTCGATGGGAATGGAGCAGAGTGATGTGTGTTATGTCCAGGTCTAGCCCATGACCTTCCATGCATTCTTGCCATCGTTTCTCCCTTTGTCACCAGCTAAAATGAA
>NW_022111369.1:66744150-66746774 GCF_000313985.2 Echinops telfairi | reverse complement strand
AGCAGAGTGATGTGTGTTATGTCCAGGTCTAGCCCATGACCTTCCATGCATTCTTGCCATCGTTTCTCCCTTTGTCACCAGCTAAAATGAAGATGCTCCGTGTGGTCTTGGAAGTTTTTCATTGAGGATGACGGACTTCCATCAATCAACCTGGGTTCTAGAGAAATTAAAGAGTCTCTACCCTCAGATCTGGAACCATCCTTGACTATCAAGCGATCCAGGAAACAGCATTTGTTGTGTTCCTTTTGGGACTACTTGTCACTGCAGCCTATCATATCCTAACGAACACATGTCCCAAGAGTTGCTTCTCCTACACCCAAGCAATGCCCAGCTTCCTATGATCTTGTTTCTAATCGTACTTATGCTTAACTATAAACCCGAAACATGGGGTCTATAGTTGGGACAACTGGTGTCTAGGAAGAAAAGACATTTGGTGACTTTTTTCTTGGATTGCTAGCAACTATTTATTAATGATAATGCACAGAGTTACTGTTTGACCTCACCTTTAATGAGCGGGGGTTTCAGACCCAACTGGATCCCCCATCTGCTCCCGCGGTCATCGAACTGAATTCTAGTCGGTGAGACTGGAGCAGACGGTCTCATTACATCACCAACTAGCCATTCATTTCCTCTTCTATATAATAAGAATTCGATGTCCAATATGTCTCTTACTTTTGATAAAATATGCCAGAATTAAATGCAGCCTAAGAAATATGGGGATTTCTACTCCTGTAAAATATGCCCAACATATGTAAGATAAAGTCTTGCCCTCCTTGCCTCTAAGGAGCACCCTAGCTGTACATCTTCCAAAACAGCATTTGTCCTTTTAGCAGTCCATAGTTCTTTCCATATGTTTCTCCAGCACCACGATTCAAATGCATCGACTCTTTGACAGTCTTCTTTAGTCAGTGTCCAACTTTCCCATGCATATGAGGCAATGGAAAATCCCATGGCTTGAGTCCGGTGCACCTTAGTCCTCAAAGTAACATCCTTGCTCGGCAATATTCTAAAGAGGTCTTGTGCAGAAATACTGTCTCGGAAACTCACAGGGGGCAATTCAACCCTGTCGTATAGAGTACTTTGAGTCAGAATCAACTTGGAAGTCCCTGCATGAGGAAAATGGTTAAGGGGGTTTGCTGCTGTGTTAGGCTGGGTTCCCAAGAGAAGCAAAAGCAGTGGTGTTTGTATGTCTATGTATAAAGAAAGAGACTTATATCAAGAAATGGCTCACACAGCTGTAAGAGTGTGTAAGTCCAGTCCAGTTCAAGTCCGTGGGTCTGATGTGAACTAGGGGATTCTCCTGACTTGTGTGGTTGCAGGAGCTGATGAACAGAAAGCAGGAAGAGGAACCAGGAAGACCAGAGTCTGGTGGCTACAGAGCTAAATGAATCCAAGGTTGGTTGAATGCATCCAAGGTCTGCAGTCTGCTGATAGTTCCTGGGATCAGCAGGCAATAAAGCAGGAGGTCGACTGACCAGGTGCAGGATCCAGATTCAGCAGAAGACTTGAGCTAGCTACTGCTCCGTGTTGATCTACACAAAGAGTAGGCCACACTCAGCATGAAACTTCCCTCAATCGGATCAAGGCTGTGGTTTAAGGCAATTGGATCAAGGCAATCGGATTAAGGCGGTGGTACTCTATCCTACTCTCCCCAGAACTATTTGGCTGCTTCCCAGTAGCTCCCATCATGGAATTGACCACATCATGTTAGACCATATCATGGGAGAGTCCTGGTCCACCCAAATTGACATAAAACCTTACTATTTCAGCTGCTTATGGTAGGACATTCAAAAAATATATAGTTCAAAAATAAAAGATCAGAAGAACATGCCCACTCAGAGATGCTTGAGAAGGTCTGGTAATTTACCTGTGAAAAAAGTCAGTCATTGAAACATTTTTGGACCACCGTTCTGTTTTGACATACATGGAGCTACCATAAATCAGGTGACCGTGAGCTGTGGTTGACTGGATAGCCACGAGTCGATAAACCAGTAAGAAGAGGGTAGACTTTCTCAGGGCTGATGTTATTGTGAGGTGTAGACCCATAACGACCCTATGCACGGCAGAAGGAAACTCTGCCTGCGCAGCACGGGGCCATCTTCACAATCGTTCCCGGCCCGAGCCCATTGTTGCAGCCACTGTGTCCATCCATCTGGTCAATCCTCTTTTCCACGGTCCTTCTACTTCAGCAGGATGTCCTGGTCTCTCGTGACCGTATGCCCAAAGTATGTGAAAGGAGGAAGTCTTGTCATCCTGGCCTCTAAGGAGCAGAGTACTTCTAGCAGTCTGCTTCTTCCAATATTCTTCTCCAGATCTAAAGTCCAAATGCATCGATTCTTATTTGGTTCCTTATTCAATGGCCAAGTTTCACATGCCTATGAGGCAATGGAAAATACCATGGCTTCAGTCGGTGCACGTTGGTCTTCAAAGTAAAATCCTTGCTTTTCACGCCTCTAAAGAGGATTCTGCAGATTTACCTAATGAAACTTTTCTTTTGATTTCTTGACTGCTGCTTCCATGAACATTGATTGTGGAGCCAAGCCAGACAAATCTTGACTTCTACCTTTTCATGATGTTACCTCTTGATCTACTTGTGAGGGCTTCTACCTTCTTTACTTTGAGTG